>NC_064010.1:5670000-5985000 GCF_932276165.1 Plutella xylostella
TAAGTACTTACTTACATACTACCCGTCTTTCAAACCAAAACAAATGAATGAATCGGTTCACTTATTAGTCGTGTCAGAGTTACGGTTATATTTGCTGATGAACCCGAATTAACTGTTTTTGTAGATGAGCTATCTAATCCTACATTTATACTTAAGCAAAAACGTTACTTGCAAAAAGGCCCATGACAAATGATAGTGGTATGATAAATAGATGGATAGATCCAGTTCCAGAACCTCTTCTAGAAGTTTTATGCATGCCCCAGTATATAAACTACCTGAAGTTTAATCACGATGTACATGTATGTAATGTTTCAGCACAGTAAATCATGAAGTAATTAGGCAGGTACAAAGTGCCTGTCTACAAACCATTTCATTTACTCACTACTCAAATTTTACTCACTGGATTCAAACGTGTCTCTTTTTGTGAGAAGTAAGCGCGACCCTTTATGCACGACTCCCCATTAGGCAAAATATTACAAAAGAAAATTCTTCTTTCCAGTTTTAGAATACGTGGGTCCAAAATGGCGGACGTTCGTGGCGAACATGTCCATAGCTCTGTTCTTCACCCTGGCAGCGAGCCTCATCCCGTGGATCGCGCTCTGGGCCGACGACTGGAGGATATTTACTTTGGCCACAAGTGTGCCTTTTGCGCTAGCCTTGGCCACGCCGTATGTCGTGCCGGAGAGTGCCAGGTATGTTGTAGTTGGTATTCTTTTGGGTTGATGGTGACGGTTAATGCTTAACTACTCGAATTAAGAAAATAACATAACTGCTCGCATGGGGTTATGTTGACCCCAATCGTAATCATTACTTGGTAGACCCTCCATAGTACCCCAAAATGTGGATAGTAAGTTGATTGACGATTGACTAAAAGTCTTGATAGAAGGTCAGAAGGCATTTAGGCATCTATGTAAATTAATGTTCATTTTCATGGCAATAAGTACCCAAACATGTTTATTTTCCAGGTGGTTAGTATCTCAGGGAAAGATTGACAAAGCTCTGGTCATCCTGAAGAAATTCGAGAGAATCAACAAGACCAAGATACCTGAAAAAGTGCTTAGTGATTTCACTGTGAGTATCTTATACTTAATAGAACTTATGTAGCTCAAAATCTGTCATCTGCTGCTTTCAGCGAACAGCACTATGTGCTTGGCCTTCCTCATCCAGCTACTACCGGCTACCTGTGTAAGATCATCCAGCCAGTGAGGGGAAGGGCGTCCCACACTATATATTGCCACATCATTGAACTCATCTACCCCAACTTGGTTTACAGTTCTTCGGAAGATATGAACTTCCCAGTGCCACTACTGCTTTCAAATTAAAACTGCCCGATTACTAGCTGACAAAGATTATATCTTTACACTATCATGCATTAAAAATCTTCTCCCATAACCAGGAATCCTCACTAAAAACCCTCAAAGAGAACGAAGCGGAGGACCGAACCTACTCCGTTCTAGACCTCTTCAGGACCCCACGGCTGAGGCGTAACTCCATCCTGCTCATCATCATCTGGATGGCGATATCCCTGGTCTTTGATGGACACGTCCGGAATGTGGGGTCTTTGGGTCTGGATATATTCCTGACGTTCACCATTGCGTCTGCGACTGAGTTACCGGCTGATACTTTCTTGACCGCTGTTTTGGACAGGTAAGTGGTTCCTATTTTCTATTTCTTTGTTTAGACACACTTAGGCTCACTCGAATGGAACCTTTACCCCCTCAAGATCCGAATTGTCTTCCTAGAAGATGAAGCTATTGGACCATTTACTATCAAGCTAGTTCACTCCAGGTTCTACCTATATGTGCAGGTTTCCTCAGGATGGTTTAATTCACTTGTCAAATTTGTCTTTGAAAATACCACAAAGTTTTCTAAAAGATTCTTGCGGAAATCCAATAATTAATTCTGTTATTATTCTTCCAGATGGGGTAGAAGATGGCTGGCTTGCGGCTCCATGGTCGTCAGTGGAATATTCAGCTTGCTGGCCACAACGGTGCCTGTCGGTAAGTCTGCGCCTACTTATCACCGGCTAATAAAAGCTGCCACTGCTTGACATAGGTTTCTCCCAAGATGCGTCACAACACTCGGCTTTTCTCGTTCAGTCACTACCGGCCACCTGTCTAAGGTTGTCCTCATCATGTTTAGTTCCTCAGTCTAAGTCTTAATCCTACAGGGTCTACCTCTAGGTTACTGGATAGTTATTCATTCAGTGGCAGTTTTAGTTCTCTTATCTGGTTGCAAACATCAATGGTGCCCGGCCCAGTACTTCTTAATTTTGCTAGCAGTATACACACATACATCATATTAACTCATTACTTATTTCCCCCTTCCTCAGTAGTAAGCTGACACTCTGGATTAACTAAATCATAGCCTCCTTTTTCCGAAAATTCCCACAGCAAAAGTCTGAGTCTCTCTGCTGTGCAAAGACTTCATGAAGCTCGCTGTATAATTCTTTTTACCATTAAACCAATTTTTTTAAGCAAAGGCCCCCCCATGAAACTCGATTTAAAAGCCTTTATCTGTATCTTCGGAGAGGCATATACCCAACAGTGGGTGATATAAGGCTGATCAAGAAGACGATGATCCTAATCTTCCATATCTCCCCCCAGGCGGCCCATCAGCCTCGCTCGCCATCATGGGCCGCTTCGCCGTGAACATCTCGTACAACATCGGGCTGCAGTACTGCGCCGAATTACTTCCCACCGTGGTGCGCGCGCAAGGCGTCGCACTGATACATATTATGGGTTATGTGGCGTCGATTGTGGCTCCGTTTGTGGTTTATCTGGTGAGTTTCCCATAACTCTAGCTATTTACTACCATATTACAGCCATGCCACACACTCCCAAGGCAAAAACGGGGAGGTAAACTGATACACATCATGGGATATGTTGCGTCGATTGTGGCACCGTTCGTGGTCTATCTGGTGAGTTTGCCATAGCTCCAGCTATTTCCTGCCATTTTACAGCGTTGCCACACATTCCCAACGTAAAAAAGGGGAAGAAAACGCATTTTCTATCTCTTTTCTTGCGTAGCGCGTGTGGTGAAGAAGGAATCTGCGTTAAAACAACGGAGCATCAGGTGTTTTAAGTCACCAGATAAATCAAAGCAAACGCAGCGCTCTTAGTTACCATGTAATTGACATAAATCTGCCAGATCCATATCAGTTATGTCAGAAAACAGCGCTGCTGCTTTAAGAAGGCGCCATTTATCGGCAGATGACATGAGGTTGGTAACTATATAGGTAAGGCAGCGCTCTCGTGGCATCATTCTTAGTTACCATATAATTGACTGTCTAAAATCGGTCAGATCTGTACAAGTTATGTCAGACAGCAGCGCTAAGCTTAAATAAAATGGTGGCACCATTTAGTAGCAGATGACATGAGGTTAGTCACTAAAAGCAGAGCGCTCTTCTGGCATCGCTCTTAGTTACTATGCTACTGTCAAATAAGCGTCAGCGCCTGATACAAGCTAGTCCCAGTCTGCCTCCTCCTGTCTCTCCCCCGTGTCGCCGTGAACATGTCGTACAACATCGGGCTGCAGTACTGCGCCGAGCTGCTGCCCACCGTGGTGCGCGCGCAGGGCGTCGCGCTCATACACATCATGGGATATGTGGCGTCTATTGTGGTGCCGTTTGTGGTTTATCTGGTGAGTTTCCCATAGCTCCAGCTATTTCCTACCATTTTACAGCGATGCTATACAATCCTAACGCAAAAAAGAGGAGGAAAACCCGTTTTTCTCGAGAGGAGAAGGAATCTGCGTTGAAACGGCGGAAAACCAGGTATTTTAGGCAATTAAATCAAAGCTGACGCAGCGCTCTTATGGCATTCTACGATGCTACAACGCTCTTAGTTACCATGTTACTGATAAGCATACGTCAGATCCCTTAGATCCATACCGGTTATATCAGATAACAGCGCAGCTGCTTAAAGAAGCGCCATTTATCAACGGATGATTTTAGTTACCAGGTAAGCCATCGCTCTTGTGGCATCGCTCTTAGTTACTATGCAACTGTCACATAAGCGCCTGCCATAAGCTCATCATCATCTCGTACAACATCGGGCTGCAGTACTGCGCCGAGCTGCTGCCCACCGTGGTGCGCGCGCAGGGCGTCGCGCTCATACACATCATGGGATATGTGGCTTCGATTGTGGCTCCGTTTGTGGTTTATCTGGTGAGTTACGCTGGTTTTTATCATAACTCCAACTATTTCCTACCATTTTACAGCGCTTCCACACATGCGTAACGGAAAAAAGAGGACCAAAACGCGTTTTCTTGCTCTTTTCTTGCGTTGAAGAAGGTGGAGAAGGCATCTGCTTTGAAACAACGAAGCATCAGGTATTTTCAGTAGCCAGAGCGCTCTTGTGGCTTACTCTATCATGCCACAACGCTCTTAGTTACCAGAGTACTGACAAAAATCAGTCGGATCCATACCAGCTATGTCAGACAGCAGCGCAGCTGCTTAAAGAGCGCGCCATTTAT
Organism: Plutella xylostella; assembly: GCF_932276165.1. Classification (NCBI taxonomy): domain Eukaryota; kingdom Metazoa; phylum Arthropoda; class Insecta; order Lepidoptera; family Plutellidae; genus Plutella; species Plutella xylostella. The sequence goes on from NC_064010.1 coordinate 5,674,477, forward strand.
CAACGGATGATTTTAGTTACCAGGTAAGTTATGTCAGATAGCAGCGCAGCTGCTTAAAGAAGACGTCATTTATCAACGGATGATATGATTTAAGTAACCAGGTTAGGCATTGCTCTTCTGGCTTCGCCCTTAGTTCCTATGCTACTGCCAAAATAAGCATCAGATCCATCTGACACAAGCTACCCCCAGCCTGCCCCCTACTGTCTCCCCCCCGCGTCGCCGTGAACATCTCGTACAACATCGGGCTGCAGTACTGCGCCGAGCTGCTGCCCACCGTGGTGCGCGCGCAGGGCGTCGCGCTCATACACATCATGGGATATGTGGCTTCTATTGTGGCTCCGTTTGTGGTTTATCTGGTGAGTTTCTAATTGCTCCAGCTATTTCCTGCCATTTTACAGCATTGCCACTCACGCTTAACGCAAAAAAGGGACGAAAAAGCATTTTCCTCCTTATTTTGGGCGTTGCGCGTATGGTGGGGAGTGATCTACGCTGAAACAACGGACCATCAGGTATTTTAAGACACCAGTGGAATCATAGCTGACGCTACGCTCTTATGGCATCCTACAACGCAACGCTCTTAGTTACCATGTAACTGACGTAAATCTGTTAAAGGAAGGCTGACTGAATTTTATGATGCTACAACGCTCTTAGTTAACCATGAGCTATCAACCATCTGTCAGATCCATAGATAGGGATCTACGTTGAAACAACCGAGCATCAGATATTTTTGGTAACCATGGTAACGGAGCGCCGATGCATTGCGTCAACGCAGAGCAGCCACGGGAAAACATTTGAATGCGAATCGACGGTCACGGAAAACCCTAGTTCATAACATATAAAAAAATCATACAAGTATTAATTCCCATTAATAACCCCATATCTTGCCAGGCCAACATCTCCCAAGACCTGCCCCTCCTCATCCTGGGCGCGCTGGGCGTGGGCGGCGGGCTGCTGTGTCTGCTGCTGCCGGAGACCATGCACGCGGACCTGCCGCAGACGCTGGCCGACGGGGAGAGCTTCGGCCAGCACCAGCGCCTGTGGGACAACCCCTGCTTCAGCAGGTCAGTGGGGTCAGAGGGGGCTTACAGCCTTCTAGGTCCGGTACCTGTCAGGATATCAGCTACCGAAGATTGGAAATCGGCAAGCCTCAAGACATTGTTTTCTGTCAAATCTGAAGTAACTGGTACTGTAGTGTTAGGCACCGACACGCTAACGAGAAGTATCGCAGTATCGCTGGTAGTTCTAGGACGGTAACACCTATAGCGTCGTTGCAAGAAGCAAGTGGCAAGATGAATAGGAGGGGCAGTGGAAACCATCTGGCTTACTCTTACTACGAACAGCTTGCTCAAATTTCACACTGAAAATATTAACTCCCAATCTCCTTCAACAGGAAACCAGACCAGGACGAAAAAGACGAAGAGGCCCAAAACCCTGAGCGATACGTGAAGAGATCCTCAATATCGGAGCCAGAAGCGTTCACCAGATCCATGCCCAGTGCTATCGGGTCGCGCGCATCCATCAGAGCATCTATTAGAGCGTCCACTCGGGGGTCGATGAGGAGACGAGAGAGGAACGAAAATGTCGCGTGATCATTAGAATAGGGGTTTTGTTTGTCAAGATTATTATTGTAGTGTGATAGAAATTATACTTGATAAATTATGGATAGTGATTTTGGAAGTTTTGGACTTTTTAGATAGTCCAAGCTTAGCTATTCGTCCAATATATGGGTCCAATGGATAGGTATGACCGTGGAAATGTATTCTGAAACGATTTTAAATTATATTCGGTCATAGGTTGAGCGTGTGTTTCAACTTTGTAGTGAATACGCAGGCAGGATAGAAGGGTTTTTTTCGCACCGGATTTCCTGATAGTAGTTACTTACCTACTTACCTGCATACAAAAAAAAGTATATGTACTTGTGACGATAAGTAAACAAAACTCATGTTGCCTTTTTGTCATTCTGTACGGACTAGAAGAATGTTTACGCTAAAAAAGATTGAAAAAAATTGGTTACTTTTAGAGTCAAAGTTTGGAAGTTAAGTTTCAAAATTAAACATGGTTAATCGATAATCGTTGCTTAAGGTAAAAGTAAATTATTGTTGATACTTATTTTAAGTTTTACCTTGACTACATACATTTTAAGTTTAATACTTATTAGGTAGTTACCTAAGTATTGTAGAGTAGTTAGATATTTTTAAGCCTAATATAACTTTACTAACGCTATTTAACTCCATACTTTGTACAATCTTATATTTACCTACCTTATGTATTTTGTGTGGGAGGGTAGTTACATTCCTACAACATATACCTATGTACTTAGATAATGTTGTGGGTCTTTGTAAAGTATACATTTACCTATCTACTTTATACTTATCTACACCTACCAATGCTTGCCGTATGATATAAGTACGTTTTTTCTATTATAGTAATCATATTTACATACCTACAGAAGCATTTGTATATATACTTTGACTGTGACTTATTGGGTACCTTATCTTACTTGTACCTAACCTAATTTAAATTCATAACAAAACACAATGAAATTATGTTCAAAAAATTTGCCATTTAATTTTTTTTTTAATACCTAACTTAGGTATTTAAGAACTATGTAGGTAAGTATACTTAATTAATTTAAATGTATTAAATAACTTATATTGCTGTGATATGTATTGTAAATAGGTACCTACGTACCGTTTTAAATTAATTAAACATGATTCCCAAGATTCTATTCAGTCGCTTTATTTCATTTCCTTCTTTGAAAGATAATAAATTTTTCAGAGCCCATAAAAATTACCGAAAATAAAATCATAGATGGCGTTAAGGTGGTGATAGTACTGATAGTAAACACTTAGCCCGTCTATTATAGTACAGGTTTTGCAATGTTTAAAACTATAAAAGTTTACGTTTTCTTCTGTCATCTGCATACATTATCAGTCAAAAGTCGCATGATAGTTTCCGCTAGAGGCGCCACTTTGTATGGGAGAAAACGTATAAACTTTTATAGTTTCCGACAATCAAACAAACCTATACAGGACCTACAGAATTGTGGCACGGGCATACCCTTTCCTGTCTGTCTGTGGGCTCACCCCATAGTAGTATGTAAGCTCCTCTCCTCATTAATTCAAACAACCTTGATTTTTTGCGCAGTCGGAAAACCTAATTCAGAATGCTTTTAAATACCTTAACTGGTCAACTACTCGTATCATCGTAATAATCTACATATTTGACATAAGTAGGTATCTTTTCTATATAAAATGCACTTACATATAGTGAAACTATAAAGTCCTGAAATTAAATGAGGGCACTGCTATCCTTCATGTAGCAACCCTATATAGCGAAACATAACTGACTTTGATACTTGAAATTTTGCCTGTTAACTTCCTACCTATTTATGTATTTTAAAAACTTATTATTTTTATTATTTTTATTTTAGTTATTTAAATTGTCAGAGCTAATATATATTTATAATATATATTATTTTATTTAATTATTGTTATATATTTATTTATGTATGTATTTATAATTATATATGTATTTTATGTGTTCAATAATTTTGTTTGTTTTTAGTTGTAAATTCGTAATTAAGTACACCTAAGTGCCCTTTTCCAATTTTTAACTTTTTACCTAAAACGGTTGTCTGGAAGAGATCGCTCTTAGCGATAAGACCGCCATTTGTGCATATATGTTAATTAAGTTAAATTTAAGTTATGTTTCATGGTGTGCAAATAAAGATTATATTATTATTATTATTATTAACAACTTACCATCCACAAAAAAGCTCTTATACAAGCTAGAAGGTGTTAATATGAAGGCTAATAGTGAAACCAATAAATATTTATTTAGATAACGTTATTACAACTGTATAAAAAAACTGGATCTATTGACGAAGGGCACATAGAGTAAATACATCAATTTCTCTTTTTGGACGGCCGGTTCAGTTTCTTCCAGGAGTTAGAAATATTCCATATTTTGCCCTCTTTGGCACGCTGGTCCGATATAACTATAAAATAAAATAAAATAATCTTTTTAGTTACACAATGCCCCCCAAATTCACACAGTGTGAATTTAGTAAGTAAAAAAAATATATCTTCAAGTATCAAAATGTTAAGGTTTGACTCAACTGAAACCAGATGAAACCTACAATCTTCATGACTGCATGTCGTTTATCTTATTGTTACCATTACTATACTATTAGGTATTTTACTGAGGCTACCCAGCTATTTATAGGTACAATATGTTCCAATGCTTATCGCCTTAACTATAAATTTACTAACCTTTTAATAAACGTACATGTAATAATAGCATATTGGTTGGAATTTCATTCACAGTACATTTATTTTTAGTTAATTATTATACCTACCTATACCTACCAAAAAAAAAATATTTGTTTAATTAGGCACTCTCAAAAATGAAGGATAAAATATGTATTTATTATCAAAATTGCGGTGGTATGCGAACCAAATTAAATACTTTATATCACAATATCCTATCTAATTGCTACGACGTCATTATTTTAACTGAAACTTGGTTAATTCCAGCGATATCCGATGGTGAGTTCATTGATAGTAGGTATGTGGTATTTCGTTGCGATCGGGACCGAGAGGCCTGCGGCAAGCTGGATGGCGGCGGCGTGTTGGTGGCGGTGCGGCGCGAGCTGGGGCTGCGCGCCGCGCGCCGCGTGCTGCCCGCCGCCCCCGCCCCCTCCGCTGCCGCCCCTGCTGCTTGCCTCGACTACGTACTTATTGAACTACCGGCAACGGATCCAGGCTCGAGACACGTCATTGCTGCCGTATACATACCCCCAAAACTACCCCTTCACGTTTACATGTCTCTGCTCGAACCGCTTAGTGAATACCTCTCTAATGCCCGTATTGCCCGCCATGTAATTGTGGGCGATTTCAACATTCCCTGTCTAACATGGACACTCAACGGTTCTCACTGTACACCTTCGTTCGAGAATGGTAGTACAAACGATATCGGCCTATACCTACTTAATTTCATATCGTTACTTAATACTTTTCAATATAACTCACTACAAAATCACATTAACCACACACTGGACCTTTTTCTAACTGATGGTGAATGTCAATGTTTACCGCCCCCAAATGATTTACTACCTCCTGACAGACACCACCCTACCCTCTTGGCGTTGATTGTCCTTGACACTAGTAACGATACTATGCCCCGTCAACCTATCCGCAAATTATGTTTTAACCGAGCTGATTATTGTATGATTAATAAAGACTTAAACGAACTCAAGTGGAATGATATATTTGACAAGTTATCAGCTGTGGAGGCGGTTAACTCCTTTTATGAAATTCTCTATTCTATCATTAAGATGACACTTGATGAACTGAATCTAGGTAGAACGATTTGTAACTATATTTACAATTTTCTTAGGGAACGTTATTTGAAGATCAAAGGGGAAGGTAGAGAAGACAAACCTATTGTCAGATGGACTTGCAGAGGTATAGCTCAAGGAGACCCAATCTCACCTTTGATCTTTAATATTGTCACCCATAAAATTTGCAAACAAATTACTGATGTCCTTATTTGTCAATATGCAGATGATTTTGCCTTATACACTAGCTGTAATAATTTACAAGATGGAGCAGCCAGTATCCAAAGAGCACTTAATATAATGATTGTTTTACTAGAAGAATTAGGACTTCAACTCTCGCCATCTAAATCGAAACTTTGTATCTTCAGTAGAGGCAGAAGAAGGCAACAGATAGAACTTAAAATTAAAGATGTGGTCATAACTTCTGTACAGACTGTCAAATATCTAGGTATGTGGTTGGATTCTACACTGAGATGGGGAAAGCATATTAATGAATGCTGTGAAAAAATACTGAAATTTCTAAATCTTTTGAAAGCTTTGGCTGGCAGTGGTTGGGGAGTACACCCTAAACACTTGAGAAGGCTGTACATTGCGCTTATTAGAAGTCGCATTGACTATGGGTGCTTTCTGTACGATTGCAGTGCCAACTGTCACACATACAAACTAGATAAAGCTCAGAATCATGCATTAAGGATAATCGGTGGATTTATTAGGAGCACACCAATTCACGCTATGGAAAGCGAAGTCAGTGTACCACCTTTACATGTAAGACGCCAATATCTTGCTTACAAGTTTTGCCTCAAAAGCCAATCATGGGAAAATAATTCAACGATTAAGTTATTAAGCAATTTAGAAGGTTTACTTGATAACAGATATTGGCTTAACAAAAAGAAACCGTTATTAGTTACAACCTACAAAATAACTAAAACAGAGAACATTCATTCCTCATGGCCGTTAGAAATATTTTCCCTCGATACTTGGCTGTCAAGTATTGAAATTGAAGGTATTATTTGGCATAGTTTAGAAAATGTAGATAAACCAAAATGTTTTTATGAAAATAAGAAATTAAAAGATATGACTGTCATGGAAATTTATAAGAAATATAATGGTTGGTACAAAATTTTTACTGATGGGTCCAAACAAGATTGTGGGACCGGTGCTGCATACTATGATCACAATTTAGATATTGGCTACAAACACAAAATAGTATCGAATGTATCCATAATGACAGCAGAGTTGGTGGCGATCTCAACAGCACTCTCTTATGCCTTGAATTTGCCAGCAGAGAAAATAGTTATCTTCTCTGACAGTAAAAGCGCTATTCAACATATAGCTCGTTGCGCCTCTGGATGCAGAGGTGTATCTGTAGCATATGAAATTTTAAATAAGTTAAATAGTATTAATGTGTCTAACAGAAAAGTGAACATACAATGGGTCCCTTCCCATGTGGGAGTAAGAGGTAACGAGAGAGCTGATGAGTTAGCTGGACTAGCTGCTGTCGATGGTGTAATATATAGTATCAAACCAAGCTACTTTGAGGCACTACCTACAATAAGGATGAAATGTTGGAATTTATGGAAAGAATATTTTGATGTTAAATCTAAAGACAAAGGCATTTGGTACAAAACTATACAAAGTGAACCCCTCAAAGTACCTTGGTTTGCAAGTATAAATATTAGTAGAGAAAATGTTATTGTTGCTCACAGACTGCGTTCCGGACACTTGCCATTAAATAAATTTGGTTTTTTGATGAAGAAGACAGAATCCCCCAATTGTGATCGGTGTGGTGTGATTGAAGATGCCCAACATCTAGTAATGGAGTGTGTCCGGAACCAGGCCGACAGAGATTTATTATTTAAGTTACTTAATATTAATGTTTTAGATTTAGGAGCCATGCAATATATTCTAGCAAGCCCACAGTCTGAAAATTGCAAGCTACTATTTAGTTTTGTTAGATTTAGTTTAAAGTTAAGAAATAGCTGATTGTTATCTTCTATTAGGGTATGATGGGACTGACATGTTTCTACAGAAACCAAAGTCCCCAAATAAAAATAGATTTAAAAAAAAAAAAAAAAAAAAAAATCATTAAGATGCATACCCCAACTAAAATATGTAAAAGATCATCATATCCAGTGTGGTTTTCAACCGCATTGATCCACATATCTAAAAATAAAAATAAAGCATGGGTTAAATGGAAGAAAACCAAGAATATTTCAGATTATGAATTATTTTCTTTATTTAGGCACAGGTACAAATTAGAATCAAAAAAATGTTTTGTTGACTATATTGAGTCCGTTGAGAATGGTATACGTACTAACATTAAAAACTTCTGGAGTTTTATCTCTAGTAGAAAATGCAATCCCGGAATACCGTCTACCGTTCGGTATAAAAATGACATCACAAGTGATCCTAAGGAAATATGCAATTATTTTTCTGCCTTTTTTGAGTCTGTTTACGAGCCTTCCTCTGCGGATCTTAGTAACTGGGATGTTGGCCTGGACCCATATAAATTCGATAACCACTCCACCGTGAACTTAAGCAGTATTCATCTTTCATGTGATTCTATCCTGCGTGAACTGAAAAACCTTGATGCCACTAAAGGACCGGGCCCGGACGGGATACCAGCCTCTTTTCTAAAAGCGACATCTGTTAGTATCACTATGCCTTTATATATTATATTTAACAAATGTCTACATGAGGGATCATTTCCTGCGGTGTGGAAGAAGGCTAACATTACGCCAGTTTTTAAAAGTGGCTCGAGAAGTAATGTAGAAGACTACCGGCCGATATCAGGTTTGTCGGCCTTGTCGAAGCTTTTCGAAAAGCTTGTACACACACATATTTATCCTCTTCTTCACAGTAATATAATCCAACAACAGCATGGTTTTGTTCACCGCAGATCAACTGTCACTAATTTAATGTTATATTCTAATTACTTATTCGATCATATGGACCATCGCATCCAAGTAGATTCAGTGTACACAGATTTTCGAAAGGCTTTCGACAAGGTGGACCATAGACTCCTTTTACAAAAATTGTCATATAATGGAATCAAAGGTGATCTCCTCCGCTGGTTTGCATCGTATATATTCAATAGAACTCAAAGAGTTGTAGTAAACGGCTTCGAGTCCAATACCATTTTTGTATCTTCTGGTGTCCCCCAGGGCTCAATCCTAGGCCCCTTAATTTTTATTTTATTTATAAATGACATAAACACATGTTTCCATAACTGTAAATTTCTACTATTTGCCGACGACCTTAAAATCTTTCTAGGTGTTCAAAACGAACATGACTGTGTTTTATTTCAACAAGACCTCGACAGGTTTAGTACATACTGTACTGATAACAAGCTTCACCTAAGTCTGTCTAAATGCTGCTCCATTACTTTTACTAAGAAAATTAATGTAGTCAAGTTCACTTATAGTCTCAATGGTTTCAATCTCCCAAAATTGTCACACATACGTGATCTTGGTGTCACTTTTGACTCACATTTACATTTTGATATTCACATAGATAATATTGTTAAAAAATCATTCCAAATGTATGGCTTCGTCATACGAACCTGCAAAGATTTCAAGAGATATTCCACTTATGTTTATTTATTTAATACTCTAATACGTCCCCATCTAGAATACGCTTCATGTATATGGAACCCCTTTTACGCTAAGTATGAAGATGCTATTGAAAATGTGCAACATAAATTCCTTCGTTCAACCTTTTATAAAATTTTCAAATCAAAATTACCTTACCCAGGCCTACTTGATAAATTTAAAATGCCTACACTTAAATCTAGGCGGATACTTCTCGGAGCCATGATGCTATACAATCTTTGTAGACATCGGTTCGATTCCATTGAACTAATAAACTCCATAAGCTATCGCGTGCCGCGGCGAGGCGGCCGGCAGCGAGCTGCGAACCCGCACCAGCTGTTCGCGTCCTCCAGCTGCCGCACCAACGCCGGCAAGCGCGCGCCACTGCAGCGCCTTGTAGCTACTTATAATCAACTCTTTAATGACGCTGACGTGTTCACACTTACTCCCTATTGTTATAAGAAACATATAACTGAAACACTCAATAACCTACACATGTAGTAACTCATACACACACACACACTACTTAAATGTCACTTCAATCCTCTTTCCTCTCCCCCTCCCCGTCCCTTCCCCTGGGTTGTTTAGTGTTTAGTCTTTGTGTTTAATTTAGTCACTCTTTGTAAGTACTTGCAATTGTATTTAAAAACTTAATCTGTGGATAACGGTGTGGATTGTACACCAAATTACTCTTCTTATATATACGTGTGAAGCGTCCGTAGTCGAGCGGGCCTCAGTGATCGTAACTGATCGCTGAGGTTAAGCAACAACTGACACGGTCAGCCATTGGATGGGTGACCAATTTCAAGTGGTGCTTTTCTGGACGCTTCCGTGCTTCGGACGGCACGTTAAGCCGTGGGTCCCGGTTGCTGCTTCGGTAGCAGTCGTTAAGCCTAGTCAGAGGCCTTCGGGCGGCTTGAAAACATCTGACAGTCGGGTTGCCCACTTACCCGACAACTCTCTCAGCACAAGCTGCTTGTGTTGGGGTCCACCAACCCGCACTTGGCCAGCGTGGTGGACTAGGCCTAAACCCTTCCTTCATTGGAAGGAGACCCGTGCCCCAGCAGTGGGGACGTAATGGGTCGTGATGATGATATATACGTGTTACATAATGTATGTGTACAATTGTTTGTTGTCCCTAATAAAAAAAAAAAAAAAAAAAAAAAAATACAATCAGTGGTATGTAAACAATGTTCGACTTGGGCTCTAAACCTAGGTTTATCGATAAATGAAGCGTTGGTACTAATAAAAAATGAATTATTACAATTTGTACAATGCTACATACCCGTCATAGACGCTGTACAAGCGTAAACATCCTCCAAATTCGACAAAATGTGTCCAGCTTGATGTTCCGCTAAACATTGTATAAAAACTCGATAAATAACTTCACTAGCTTGACTACGAATATTTTTCTTCATCTTCCTAATTGCAACCAAGCGTAAATTGTTGCTTTTATCTAGATTATCCTTATAATTAACAAGAAAATTCAAAAAAACAGCCAACCGCCTATTGACATAAACAATTGTTATAACTTTTATGTTTCTTTTCTAATGGTGCCAGGCTCCTGAAAATTTTAGTTCCTCAAACATTAATTTCAGGACTTTATAGTTTCACGTAGTTAGATAGGTCCAAGTTAGGACAAGTAGGAAAAGGAATACCTGTGTAATAGGTCTATGGGAATACCTATTTAAAAATGAAATGAAATAGCAGACTATAAAGTTTAATAAAGTTAGGTAGGAACGTAACTGCTAAACTGCTTAATGTTTACGTTTACCGCCAAATTTACAGTAAGAAAAATACACTGTTTTGTGTTCGGTAACACTTTATTTGTTTTGGTATACATGTTTGAATGATTAAAATTATTAAAATATTTTTATTTCTTAATGTACAGTTGCCCGAGCACAGGATTCGAAACCTCCGTTTACGTTGCGTATCGTCAAATGTCACTGTCAAAATGAGGCAAATTTGTTAGTTCCAAAAGTGGCATTTGTTTTTTCCATGTTAGGTGGAATTTCACCAAACGCTAAACGTATTTAGTAGCCTGTCATACGTCTGTCAGTTAGTACAAAATGTATTTAAAATTTGATTAAAATGTTTAGCGTTTGGTAAAAGCGACCCTTCGTGTAGATTCGAAAATAGTATCGAATCCTATGCTCGCGCCTCTGATCTATAGGTAGTAGGCATCCATTTCATTTATTATTATTTTTTGGGATTAAACTACAATAAATGCATGCAATATGACTGTTCTGACGAAATTTCTAAACGTAAGCTATACAAGCATGACAGAACTAGTGTTGCAAGTATACAAAAGTATTCTCGATTTAAAAATGAATCGAGTACAGAATCGTTTTATAACTAAAAATGGTAAAAAATAAATTCTTCTCAATAGTGAAATATTTCGGTTACACTTTCGTAATAAATTATTTAAAAAAGGAGAACATACATCATTCATCAGCAAGTGACATAATAAAAAACGACAACTGTCAACGAGAATGCTACTCCATCCATGCTTTGCAAATGGCGTCAGCCAAGGGGACGGTCAGTCGCCGTCAAAATGTGCTCGTTTTGTTATAAAGTATTACCCCTAGAATTTTTATTACTATTGTGCACATTCAATCAAAATTAAGGTGGTAAGTACATACTGAATTATCCTAAATTATCTTACAGTACTTACGTAACATATAGGTACATAATGTTTTAATATTAATGTTTCTCGAATATCTATTCACTGTCTCGCTCATTTGTTATGATTCGTTCCCGCTGTCATTATTTACAATCTGTGAAGTATATCCGTCTCTTTCTTGAGCACAGTTTTCTTGTGTTTTTCATTTTTAAGTATCCGTGTGAGACGGAGAGGAGACGAAGAAGGAAAAGCGGGGCCTCAATGGAAAAATATGAACAATTTTCGTACCTCTTAAAAATTATTGATTTTTCATCGTTAAAAATATCAGACGTTGCTAATTGCATATACAGTAGTGTCGCACTGACCCTTGCATTGCAACTGTAAGTACACTTTTTACTAAAATATTTTCACGTATTGGAATCTTACAAGATTAGATATGGGCATGAAAAGTTAAATTTTTCAGCGCATTTTGAAGTAATTTGTGTAGCTTTGATTTTAAATATTTCCATGAGAACGTATTCAGGACCATATTTTCTTATCTAAATATAGTTTAGTGAACATAAATATTGATTTTTTTATATTGGTGCTTGCATGTGTGAGTCAGGCCTGCCGTACTAGAATGTTTATAACATTAGTTGGGGCCTGCGATATACTATTTTGGGATCGGCCAAATGTTGGCTTTGTGCTCATGTTTTAACCATCATTTATAGTCCGTAGTTCCCTGCGTGTTGAGTGGGAGAGGTACTGCCAAGGAGTTGTAGTTTCTAATTTTGTGTTCACTTCCTGATGCATTTGTCGACTCGAACAGGTACTTATCTTCATTAATTATTCTCTTTTTGTCTTATTCTTATTGAAGACCTTGGATTCAAAGTTTTTTTGTTTGGGCCATTTAAGTTAATGCTCGGCTTTATCGGTCAAATAGCCAAACCTAATGTTTACAGCGCCGTGGAACATAAAAAGTCCTGATAAGATATTCACGTTAGGTAAGCAGGTAGGTACCCATTGGTACAAATTGTATGGTAAAACTTTTTTTACTGGCCATTTTTTGCTATTTCATATTTTCTAACGTAGGTATCATTACTAGGTATTTAGTTATATTGATGTTACGATTTATTTAAGTACTCACATTTATTGAATACCCATATATTATTATCTACATAGGTACCATGTTTCATATTTTAAGTTGATAGTGGTTTACGAAAAACGCAACGTGATTCACCAATCTAAGTCAAAGTGCCTGCGTTATCTTTGTTGTGCAAGAATTTGGAACCTCTCGAGAGGAATTTATTATCGCATGATACTTACCTAGGACCTCCCTACCTACCATCCCACAGGTTTTATCTTTTAAGTAGGCATGTGCTATAACTATTATTTTTATCATCATTATTATTCATTCACTATCAATTTGTCTATTTTCTACGAGCACGGTGATTGAATAATACGTAACATTGTTAAAAAATATAAAATAGTATGGTACCTAATTATTTCCCCCAAATAAATGTTTCAATTTCATATCTGTAAAATATTGATACTTTAATAAAGACAAGGGTTCCGTTTTTTGTTATTTATTAATAACATTACGCAACGGACCGCTAATAAATCCCTACCTACAGGAATATATTCCATCATTGTCTCATAATTGTAATTATGAAATATGTCAATATAATACATAATATGCCCTTTAAACTAGATCACAATAGAATAATACCTACCACTCTGAAGATAAGAATGCTCATTGCAGTTCTATAGCACTTACGCTTACCTAAGCATACCTCAAACATTCTCTATCTGCAATCAAAAGTACAAATGCGTCATTATTTTATATCTGTTGAGCCGGCGAGCTACATTTCAGAGTGCTGAATTTGAGGAATTTGAATGCTTACGTAGGTACTTACCTACATCTTTCAACTAAACAGAACAATGTTTTACCTTAAATCTCTTAAGTCTGAAGTTGTTTGAATCGTGTGATTCCAAAATAACAGAGTTATGGACAGTGTGGACTTGTGGAGGTCAAATGGTCGCTGTAAACGTAGACCTAACAAATTACAGGCTACGTGTAAGGAGACCATCATTGGCTGGCCATGGCCGCGATTACGCCGTCTGAAGAAAATAATAGATACCTAAGTACTCACAACGTTTCGTCGGCTTGTAGCCAAACGTCGTAAAATTACAATTGACAGTCCCAATTTTTGGTCTGGATATGATTACTTAGTAGGTCTTAAATTGTATTAGCATCAGCAGCATGGTATACTTTGTACCTTTGTAGCTTGAACCCCTATTTGGGGACCAAGTTCAATTTGAGATTCATAATAATCATCATCATCAATTAAAATCACCTGGTCAAAAACTAAGAAACTTTTGTCCCAAGTTTTTTAACGTAAGTAGACATTAAAACACACATTCGTACTTCACAAACGTAATAAATTATCATAATTATTAATAAATAAGTAAGTAAATCTCCATCGTAGCGAACAAGCAAAATCGGTACAGCGGCCAAAGATTCTCGATTCTGTGTTCCAAGAACACGCGGCTTGGCCCCAAAAAGATGAAGCGTCCAAATATAGCAACTCCATGTAGGAGCCAGGTGGCGTAGACGCCGCCTCGCAGACCCCCGCGCTCGCTATTTCGGGCTCGCCCCTAAGGTCGTTGTCCGCTGAACCCAGACCCCTCCCAGTCGGGTTTTTTACTCATCAGCAGATAAAATGACATTCCCTCTTCGTGCTATACTGGCTGCTCTCCCTTTGTTTTAGGGTCTGGCTATTTATGTATGATCATAATTATTGTAATACTATTCGAAGTCGGTAGGTACCTAGTTTGAATGAATGTTTTTTGATCATATTTTTAAGTTCAGTGTGATGTTTGAAGAATAATAGGTACTTATTCTTGAGGATTTTAGTATTTTATCATTTTCATATTAGGTTAATTAAATAAGGATCTTAGTACTCTAGTATTCCGTAAAGTAACATCATTGTAAAATAGAAAAAAGCGATCGCTGTTGTAATTTAGACGTCAAAATAAATGCATACAGCATCTGAAATAGGTGATGTACTTAGGTACCTAGTTATAGATTAGCTGCATTTTATGACGTAAAACAGATCGCCCACGGTTCCAATAAGGTTCATTGTACCACACTGCGCAAGGGAGGCGCAGATAGGGTCTCACTTGCCCTCTTTTTTCGACGCTAGATATTGATTTTTATGTTCAAGTGCCTTTTTGTTTGTAACAAAATCCTTGTGGGGTATTTTCCGACTGCATCTATCTATCTCTCTCACTCTTGAGTGGAAAAGTTTTTGTAGTGTGCGATGGTGGTGTGTAGGGGTTGTTTTGAAAACTTTGTGCGATGACTTTATAAGGTTTTATTTTACATTGGAGGGCATCAGAGATTTAACACTGTCGCAATCATAAAATAGTGAGTGTTCATTTTAATTTGTGTGCAGTTTATTTACGGTGAACTATATTTTTTTTACCTCAGCAAATTACGAAAAAGGACTAAATTCTAGGCTAGGTCGGTAGATATTACATCTATACTAAATATTTTTAAATTAACTATAGTCGTATCAACTTATAGCATGTTTATGTTTTCATAAAAAATATAGGTGAGAATATTTGTGTCATCTGTTTTGCGATTCTTGCCATCATAATTTTTAATAATCGATTCAGCTGGCGATTGTCCTCATTTTTATTTTTTATGGTAACTTTTTGTAGACGTCAAAGGTCAAAAATTACAAATTGATTGATGGCAGAAAATAAATAAAAATGGCGGTGCTGTGTTTGTTTTTCAGGGGTAGTTTTCAAAATAATTATTTTATTATTAATTTATTTCTTATTAGAATACCTATGTGTAATTAAATTAGGTAGGTATCGAAATTATTCTGTACGTCATGTTTTACATTACAAAAGTTCCCGGTATCTACGTATCTAATAGTTAAGGTACTTTTTGATTCTTCAGGTTAATTTCTTCATAAGATTCCATGAAGTTCACTGCAATGCTGGACTGCTGATGCGGCTTCGGGCTTCTTCCAATAAGTAATTACTGTCCCTGACATCGGCTTTCCTCATCCAGCCCCTATTGGCTCATCTATTCCCATAAACTTTTGTATAGGTTTAGTTTGAGTTTGAAGTTAACCTCCATTTATGTGACTTTAGAAACCTTAATTGTATATTCTCTGTTTGTTTCAGATACAAATCAAGATATTCTTGAGCACTACAGTATTCTTAAATAAACTATATATTATACAGTCTAGTCCCACAAGTTTCTACTTATATACTAATAAAATAGTCAGTAAAACAATCTACTGAAGCCAGATACTTAAGTATTGAACACTGTACTTACCTAAAATAATGAGAGTATATTTTTTACGATAAACTAGTAATAGAGCTGTGATAGTGGACAATTTATACATTTAAAATAAAATAAAAAGTGTGCAATTTTTTACATGAAGTGTGCAATTTCTAAAAGTTTTGATACATAGCCCAAAGACTAGTTATACGGAATGATGTTATTGTGTGCCTGAGTGTGAAGTGTGTCGCGATGGCGCAGGCCCCGCAGCAGTTCTGCGTGCGGTGGAACTCCTACCACACCAATTTACAGGTGAGATACATTGTTTATTGCTAGTTGTTTGTGTGAACCTTCCCTTCTAGGGGAAATGTTTTCCTGTGGAATTTTATCAATTTATATAAAGCATAGATAATGATAATCAAGTGAGCGGTGGTAGCTCAGTCGGGTAAGCGCCCGCTTCTCACGCCAGAGATGCGGGTTCGATCCCGGCGCTGACATGTACCAATGAGTTCTTTTAACTTAAGTACAATGTATACCATCGCTCTTACGGTGAAGGAAAACATCGTGAGGAAACCTACATATCTAGATCTAGCACATCTAGATATGTGAACCCACCAACCCGCAGTGGACCAGCGTGGTGGGAAATGGTCCAAGCTTAGGAAGGCAGTTTAGACCTTGGGGATATGCACAAAGGTTCCATTCGAGAGAGCCAGGTGCAGGTACTTACACCCCCACAGAGAATAGAATAGAATAGAGATAATCAAGTTTCCTGGGTACCTCATTTCTTTTGTGGACTCCAAAGGCTGATCATTAAGTCTTTAATATGCGAAAAAGTAGTGAGACATGATTGAACATGATGACTTAACAAAATAATTATGGTTTTATAATGGTAAAAGCCATGTAAATAATATTTTTAAACCCTTATAAGGCTCTTCGATCAAGCAATGCAAGAATATTTTTTTCTTTTAATAACTTTGCATCCATGTTGGTTTCCAGACGGTGTTTCCGCGGCTGCTGCTGTCAGAGCAGTTTGCGGATGTCACGCTCGCCAGCGAGGGGCGGCAGGTATGTCACCTTGTTCTGTATAATCTTCTTCTTGTTTGCATGAAGAGAAATGTCCAAGTGATGCATACCTGCTATACATTATGGTGCCTTTAGCTCATCCTGAGCAGTCAGAAATCTGTTAATTTCAGATGTTATTGGGATTTTACAAAAAAAAACACGGAATTACTTAATGAATAGACATGTCAATTAATAAGTTCTTGCAGTACAGTAGGAAATAGCAACTTGAAATGATATGTTTGTGTCTGACCATATTCTCAGTTTATACCCCAATAGCAATATCCATAGATTTCAATAGCCCTTTGTTCCCATCATACTAAGTCCTTCTTGTTTTTGTTATTTATAAATATAATGTATTTATCTGTATTATGTATTTATCTACGGACGACCGAATGGCGTAGTGGTTAGTGACCCTGACTACTGAGCCGATGGTCCCGGGTTCGATTCCCGGCTGGGGCAGATATTTGTTTAAACACAGATATTTGTTCTCGGTCTTGGATGTGCCCGTAAAATGGCAACCTATTACATTGGGACTAACATAACAGTCTGGCGAAAAGTGGGTGCAGCAATGCACCTCTGCCTACCCCGCAAGGGAGTACATTAGTACAAGGCGTGAGTGCGTGTTTTTTTTTTTATGTATTTATCTATGTGTTTGTGTAGATATATCAGCTGTTTGACACCAATGTATATCACAGGCTCTGCCTAGTTTGGGGTTGGATGGCCGTGTGTGAGATGTCCCCAAATATTTATTTATTAATTCCCTCATACTGATTCCGTTCTCCTTTGTCAGGTCCGCTGCCACAAGCTGGTGCTATCGGCCAGCTCGGGCTACCTGGAGCAGCTGCTGCTCAGCAACCCCTGCAAGCACCCCATCGTGCTCATGAAGGACATGCGGTGAGTGGGACCGGACATCTTTATCAACATAGATATACCATTGAAGTAAAAAATGAGGTGGAAGGAATCTCGCTAACTAAAAAATGAGGCACAACAATGGCGGTGACAAGAGTTTCAATTTTATCAATGTAAAGGTGCCATGCAGCCCTTTTAAATATGCAAAGAATATACAGGTTTTTCACCAAAAGATTAAGAAAAAAACAAACACTTTATTGAGGGCACACACATCATTATCATCAGTCTGTGTAATCGTCCACTGGTGGACATAGGCTTCCAAGGAGCACAACTACACTCTGTCCTCGGACACCCATTGAACATTGTTTTAGTTTTGTTTGTATAAGGGTGAGAAATCTGACCCCTCTCAGAAGCATTGTTACTATGACAGGGGGGGTCAGCTTTCTTTGCACATGACCATACCAAGCCAATTTATCATTAAACATTACTAATGCATAAAATCTCATCCGCAGGTTCAGTGAACTCCAAGCGCTAGTAGACTTCATGTACAAGGGCGAGGTGAATGTCACTCAGGATGAGCTGCCCAGCCTGCTTAAGTCAGCCGAGGCGCTGCAGATCAGAGGTAATAATAATAATATGTGGGGACATCTCACACACGGCTATCCGACCCCAAGCTAGGCAGAGCCTGTGTTATGGGTATCGGACAGCTGATATATCTACACAAATACATAGATAGATACATATTAAATATAAATATCAACACCCAAGACCCGAGTACAAATATCTGTCTTTAAACAAATATCTGCCCCAGCCGGGAATCGAACCCGGGACCTTCGGCATAGCAGTCAGGGCCACTAACCACTACGCCATTCGACCGTCAGGTACAGTGTTAGTTAGTTAGCAACTAACGTTCAGTTTTGGTAAAGAATTGGCCAGTCAGATTACTTATAAAAATACATATTTTAAATGAAAAATAAGTAAAATCACACTAACCTGGAATCAATATTAAGTCCGCCATTTCCCATTTCATCTACTATCCAATCTATCTAGCGGACATACTGTCATTTTACGGGCACATACGGCCAAGAGCCGAGAACAAATATCTGTGTTTAAACAAATATCTGCCCCAGCCGGGAATCGAACCCGGGACCATCGGCTCAGTAGTCAGGGTCACTAACCACTACGCCATTCGACCGTCAGGTACAGTGTTAGTTAGTTAGCAACTAACGATAGTTCAGTTTTGGTAAAGAATTGGCCAGTCAGATTACTTATAAAAATACATATTTTAAATGGAAAATAAGTTATCACAGTAACCTGGAATCAAACTCAAGTCCGCGCATTTCAGGACCCCACTACCCATTTCAGCCAATCTAGATAGATTGGTCTTTTGGTGATTAACTAGATAGTTAATTTCACCATTACTTACCTATTTGAATTCATATTTGGCATCCCGTAATACACATCTATTACATGAGCCCTTGCAAATTGTTTCTAACATGTGTTTTTTATACAGTAATATATTTTCATTTTTACAATATGATCTTTCAATAATATATCCATTTTCCCTCCCCAGGCCTCTGCTCCGGCGACACAGCTGGTCTCTCGGAGCTACAGAAAGGCCCCTCCACCGCCTCTACTGCGGACTACGCGTCGGCTACTGAGGCGTTGTTGGCACAGGCGCAGACTACCACTAGCAACGGTGAGTGGTCTTATTGTACCGCGTTTCTAGAAGCAACGCTGCAAGTATTGTAGCCATACACTGCGCAAGGATCTTCAGCACATCAACCTGTTGGAGAACGATTGGTAAACCGAAGAGGTCAAAACGCAGTTTCCGAGCACGCAGATGTTAATTATACTAGATTCCCCAAGTGTACGTACTGCACGTGTCATAAACTAGTCATATCTCAACTTTCGTTCATACATTTGGTTCCGTTCAGCTGTCATTATCAGTACAATAATCGGCACGCGTGGTTTTCATTATGGTGTCTGGTATAATAGACGTCATCCTTTTGACTAGTTTTTGACAAGCGCAGTACTTACACTTGTGGAATCTTGTATAATAGCGGCTAGCTATTGAACGAAGGCTCTCCAGGCCTCTGCTCCGGCGACACAGCCGGTCTATCGGAGCTGCAGAAAGGCCCCTCCACCGCCTCTACTGCTGACTACGCGTCGGCTACTGAACTACTAGCAATGGTGAGTCTTCTTATTATTATGTATACCCTTAGGCTGTTCTTAACAGCGTGCCGCATTGCTCCACACGTGGACATACATATGACTTACTTACGTGTCCTATGTCCCCTATATAGGGCAGAGGGCATCCACAGTGACTCCCCATCGCAACCGGTCATACGTATGACAATACGAAATACGAATATGAGACGCGGGAAAATGGCGGCCATCGCACCTACGTGTCCCGCATGCTATTAAAAGGAGCCTTACACCTACCAAGTAAAGTAAGACAGTATTCTTGGGCAAAGACATGCTAGCAATAGAGCGAAGGCTCTCTAGGACTGCTCTGGTGATACTCCTGGTCTATCGGAGTTGCAGAAAGGCCCCTCCACAGCTTCAACTGCTGACTACGCGTCGGCTACTGAAGCGTTGTTGGCACAGGCGCAGACTGCCACTAGCAATGGTGAGTGCAGTAGAGTGATGTTTGTGTGTTTTAGTAAATTAGTAGGATAGAGTCCGACAAAGCTAACTTTGCAACTGGTAGATGGGTTTTGTTTGTTTCTGCAACTGGTATCCGTGTCTGTTGCAAAGGTTGTCATTGTACAGTGCGACAACTTGTAGCTAGATACAGATTTATCTACACAAAACGAAACTTTTCTCCTTAAAGCCTATAACGGTAACTGCTTGATAATAATATTGTATTATGTGCAATAATTAAATAATAATTTGTTGCCTAGAATGACTATGAGCAATTCGATTCTAAAAAAAATCTTAAGCAACTCATTAAAATTCTATCAAATTAGAATCCATAAAAAAGCAGACAAGAATAATTTCTAACCTCAAACTTCTCTTATTTCCCCCACAGGCCAAACCCCCCAACCGCCCACAAAGCCCTCCAACGGCGCGGGCAAGAAGCGAACCCCGGACAGCGCCGTCAAGGAAGAGCTGGTGGAAGAGGATGGATTGTTCTACGGGGAACTGGATAATGATCAGATGGACTACCATGAGGTGAGGGGGACATAAAGAAGGAAGATTATATAGGCAAAGTAGGGTCGACAGACATAGAATTGGGAAGGACACAAACTGAATTAGTGGAGGAAGGACACAAAAAGGAGGTAGACTGAGGTAAAAGGGAAAAGAAAGTAAGAGGATGGGGTGACAAGTTGTGATATTGGTGTTTAGACCAGTAATAGTTCCAGGAGGGATGATCATTTCTAATAGAGAGCTGGACAACGACCAGATGGACTACCATGAGGTAAGGGGGGGCAGAAAGTGGGGGTAATAAGGGTGATAGGGAGGGGATGTTCATTTTTACGGACTGGATCAGATGAATTACCGCAAGGTATAGGGGTCAGGGTCAGGGTTACAGGAAGCCTGATGTTGACGGTATCATCATATTGAAGTGAAGGGGTATAGAGGGATAGGAGATCGAAGGGGGTTGGTATGTTACGGGAGCAACCTTAAAATATAGCAAGAGTCCTATGACAGCTGTCAAATCCATACGTTTTATTTGTCATTTGTTCATTTTCAAGGAAAGCTAGCCCATTTTCCGCGATAGCAATTAAATACTGCAGATTTTATAGTGTATTTCTTATTATTTTCAGGACGAAGACTCGGGGAAACCAGGCAGCAGCCTCGGACAGCCTTCTGGTGAGTCTGAGACCTAGATAGTGCACCTACATAGTATATAATAACTTTACTGATTCAAACTTGGCTTAATTGAACATTTGAACAGCACTTTTAGGCGCGGATACAAGAAGTACGGGTTTCTAGAGGGTGTCTTGCAAAAGTGGTGCATTGGGAAGCACCTATTTTTTTTTTACGAATTTCAAAAATATTGACCTTCTGAGTCATAATTTTTTGGTTTACTATGTATAATGTTCCACTTTTGCAATATCCTTTAGGTATAATAAAGCTTATCATTAGGGTTTTTGGTGATGGTAACAAAAAAAAGCTTTTCGTGCAATTTAATGTATTATTGTAGTTTTAAATAATATTGTCTGTTGTTTTTGTTTCTATCACCAATTTGTTACTTTTTTTAAATATTTATTTTCAAAATCAATGTTTATTTGCAATGTGACTTCTTTATGTCACTTGCTTTTAAAAAGGTGTAATTTATTTTTATTTGTTCTTGTGACTGTCACCAACGTATTTTTGCTTATATTTATATTTTAAAAAATTATTATGCATGGATTATTATAATAAGTATGGCAAATAAAAAAATATTGTGGTTGTGGTAAAAAAATAAATCGGACCATAGACAAATGTGTGTGAAATCAAGAAGAGCATATTGTGAATGGACATTGTGAGAAAAAAAACAAAAAGCATTAATGTCTGTAAGGTAGGCCACATTTTGTATCTTTGAAAAATTTATAGCATTTGATATTTTTACAGTAGAAAAAAACCATGAATGTTTTTTTAATTGGTCCCGTATTTTTATTCTTGTTTTATTTAAAAAAATGAAGGACTATCTTACAGACATTATGTCCTTACCTTTTTATATTTTTTTAACACAATATTTTTTTGTCTACCAAAAAAACATTCATGGTTTACAAAAGTTGACCACAAAAATTAACAATCATTTTTTTTATTGCAGCGCGCTCTTTCTTGCGAGTAAAGCCCGAAAGCGAATTGTTTTTCCAAAACAAACTGCAGAGCTTAGCCAAAAACAACTCAGACTACATCGCCAAACTAGCCAAAATGAACCCCGCGCAGATACACAACGAATTCTCAAAATACGGATTCAGCACAACAGAAGAAATAAACGCGAAAAAACAACAAACATCCGACAACGACTACTACAAGTCGTGGCTCGAGCAAAACGGAGAGCTAGAGGTCTCACTCCTAAAAGCTAGCGACCGGAAAAAACCGAAACCGGAAACGAAAACCGGAAAATCCGAAGTGGAGCTCATACCGAAAAACAAGAGCGCTATCGACAAGGCTTTGAGTTCCGAATATCCGAAAGCCGAATTGTTCCCACAGATACGCCGTAGGGGGCGTCCTCCAATTTTTAAAGACAGGAATGTGGATATTGGGGAAACGGTTTTGAAATCGGATTTGGACCAGTTTTTGGAAGGCAAAGAGATCAGTTCTTCGGGACTGTCGAGGAAAGATCTGGAGAGGGTTATGATGGGCAAGTTCAATCCTAATAGACGGTATTCTAACGAGGCGATGTGGGCCGCTCTTATGGATGTGAAGAAAGGTGGCAGTATTTATAGGTAAGTGTTTTTATGGCATAACTAGTACTTACCTATAAAAAATCAATATAGTCGTAAATGCCTACAGCCTTTTGCTGTAATTTTTTTTAGCACTTTACAAGACTGAAATCCCCTAAAAGATAGTCAAAAGATTTTATAAGTTATTAGTCGTTGAGATAGTTACTTCCAATTTTGCCATATTTTTTGCTGAATATTTTACTCATTGTTATAACTGTAACCTTACACAAAAACGATACAGCATATTAAAATACAATAAATAAACGGCTAATTTTCCACATTTTAACTCTCGTGTTTAATTTTCTTGTTCCAGGGCGGCGCAAACACACAAGGTCCCTAGAAAATCCCTCCGCAACTGGATGAAGCGATGCCACATCAAGTCCTCTTTCCCCATGCCGCAGCAACTGAAACAATTCGTAGAAAACAGCAAGAAACAGAAAGAATTCAAAAACTTCGAATACCCGCAAACCGAAACCGAACCGAAAATGGCCGATACCGAAACCGAAATGGCTAATTTCGAACCGGATATCGATTTCGGGAAACACTTTCTGTTCTCCAATTCTAATCAGGTGTCTAGTGAAGATGATGCGGGGGATAAAAGCGATGATGATAAGGAAGTCACTCCAGTGAGTAGTGAGAAAAACGATACACCAGATGCAGTAGATATGTCGGTGAACGAATAATTGCACTGATGTAGTTGAACCAAGTTGTATGACTCACCAAAGACAGACAAATAGTAGCGGTTTTCATTTAAAAATCTTTTGTCTTCATCAAATTGACCTAAATGCCCTACCCCGCAAAGGAGTACAGTTTATGACGCATATATCTGACCCCCCGTTTGGTTTTGTTTAGGTTTACTTTGCTAGGAAGTGTCACCTACCTAATATTCTAAGGGGGTCACTTATCTGTACAAGGCAAAGCAAGTGTTTAAAACATTAATGTCATAAGAAATAAATACTTATTACCTTTATTGATTTCTATTAATAAGTCATTTTTATAACAACTTATATTAAAAATCAACAAAGAAATAAACCAAAAGAAGTTTAAAATTTTAAATTTTTAATGTTTTCAAAGTGCTGGCTATCTAACTAAAAAGTATTGAGTATTTAAAATACTATTTCGATTACTTAGGTACTTATGTTTCAAAAAACTATACTTAATTTTCATTTTGTCCAAAGTTTGTTTTATTCTTGTTTATGTACTATTACGTACCCAAAGATTTCTAATTATAATTTTATTTATTTTCTTGTTATTCTAGTATTTTTAAGAGATTGACCTAAGATTAAAAAATACGGCCTTTTGAGAAAAAAATTAGTGCTTGACTGGACTGCGTCCAAATTATTTAAAAGACTTGAAATATAAACTAGTTTTTAAGTATTATAAAATAACTGTTTATAGTAAGTAATTACGTTTTTTTTAAATGTAAAAACAGTGATATTTTTTACAAAAAAAGTGATTGATGAATATAAATTATTATCGTTTTATAAAAGAAATATAGTTCTTCAAAAATATTTCATGATAAAAATATGAATTCTAAAAGAGTAGCCATAATTGGTAGGTATTACATACATAACATTGCAAAATGAGCAATCAAAAAAATCTACTAGGTAAGAGTTTGATAACACGTGCAGAGATAGCGTGGTTCATAATAACTGTGTATGACGACAATGAGTGCAATAATTTGACTAAAATCGCATATTAGTCATATTACCAAAGATAAAAAATATAATTAAAAATCTACTGATGTTGGAGCGAAAAATTATGACTGTTTTTACAACTATACCTATTAGTTGTTAGGAAAAAGCTTATTTATAAATAGTTATTAATTAATTATTAATATATTATTATAGAAAAAAAGTAGTAACTTAATTTATTTGTCGAAAGAAGTACTTACTTAATTTTATGCCACCAAAAATATTTAATTTTAGCATTTTAAGTAAAAAGCCAAAGCTATGGTTTTCTGTGTTCTTATTATTGTTAATTTTAAAATAATTATACTTATTATAATATATGTAAGTATAACATTTAAGAAAAATACCGGTGATGGCAGATTTTACTTACTTTTCAAAGTTTTGATGAATTAGATTTATTTTAATTTCATTGCCGGTATTTTGTTTTACTATTGAGAGATATGTATATGTATTTAATGTGCCTAACTTTACGTACAGATTTACAAGTGTAAGTAACTTCTAATCTAATGTCTTCGTTATTATTATTATTATTATTATTACCGGTATTTATTTATAATTTCATCATCATCACGACCCATTACGTCCCCACTGCTGGGGCACGGGTCTCCTTCCAATGAAGGAAGGGTTTAGGCCTAGTCCACCACGCTGGCCAAGTGCGGGTTGGTGGACCCCAACACAAGCAAGCTTGTGCTGAGAGAGTTGTCGGGTAAGTGGGTAACCCGACTGTCAGATGTTTTCAAGCCGCACGAAGGCCTCTGACTAGGCTTAACGACTGCTGCCGAAGCAGCAACCGGGACCTACGGCTTAACGTGCCGTCCGAAGCCCGGAAGCGTCCAGAAAAGCACCACTTGATATTGGTCACCCATCCAATGGCTGACCGTGTCAGTTGTTGCTTAACCTCAGCGATCAGTTACGATCACTGAGGCCCGCTCGACTACGGACGCTTCTATAATTTCACTTAAATATATTTTTGTTGCACTAAATTTGTAGTATGCGTATTGTTTCTAAAGTTTTGTAAAACTTTTTGTATTGTGTACTTATAAATTAATCCATGGCCTTTTACTACAGCCGATAAAACAAAAAAGTCCATTAAACGTTGGTTAAATAAGAAATATATTAAGATCTGTGTAGTTTTCGGCCAATACTAACCAAAACCTAGTATATTCTTAACAAAAATCTGTACTTAATGCCTAAACCCAAGAAGTGCCTATTAGTATATATAAAGTATATACTATTATATATAATATACTGTATGATATACATTTTAGTACGTAAGTGGCTATTTTTAGTTATACGTCAGTGTTTACACAGTATTAAAATACTATACTAATTAATGTTTCTTTTGCAAAAATAAACTGGTCTCCTAGTTTTTAAATAATGGTTCTTTTCTCGTTATGATCATGTTGAAATATTTTCTTGAGTATATAATTTTCACTCTATACTCTTATAATGCTGTGGTTCACCCTTTCACCAGTAGTGGTCGAAATATGGCCACCATATTTTTTACTTTATTATTATAAGGTCCGAAACCAATTAAATATTTTAACTTTTCTACCAGTTAAAGGGTGAACTGGTTTGTATTCCATTCCGATATTGGAATACGACTACTACCTACTTTCTTATTATTTTATTAAATATTTTTACTTCCTTGTCATATTTTATAAAGGTTATCTGACTCCAAGTATTATTTATGATGTCTATCTATAGTATTACTGAACCATGTCTAAACAGCCATAA
Source organism: Plutella xylostella (assembly GCF_932276165.1). Taxonomy (NCBI): domain Eukaryota; kingdom Metazoa; phylum Arthropoda; class Insecta; order Lepidoptera; family Plutellidae; genus Plutella; species Plutella xylostella. The sequence goes on from NC_064010.1 coordinate 5,701,033, forward strand.
TAGTATTTTATAAACTTCTTTCGTCATTACTGAGTGTAATTCAAACTTCGCCTTCTTTAATTTTACTTATAAAAAATAATTACGTGTAAGTACATTAGTTAATATGTTTGTAGATTTCAAAGGCTAATGTTTTTTTATGAGGAAGAAGTTTATGAAGTATGAATGTTGCCTGAAGTGTTTTTGTTCCTGTCTCCATGTTGGAAAAACCGGCCAACATAATATATTATAATTATTTACTATTACGATTATAAGATTGTACGAGTTTTGCTATATTACGGAAGTTAAAATAAAGATGTATTAAAAATCATTTATTTGTATTACTTTTTATCTCCTTTTTCTATACATAAATGATTATCGAAAGCCGGTCATTTCCTTATATGATAAACTCTACTTTTAGTTTCTAGTTCTCTTTTCAACCCATACTTAAATCGTGTCCAAACATTATGTTTGTAGAATCTCTAAAAGAACACTGCACAATTGCTAATTATTAGAATTTGATATCACATAGGTCAAATACCTACTTTCTCATTCTGAACCGAGAAAATATTGTTTGTTTTTGCGTAAACTCTATAAGTATTATTAGCTTGTCTTCCAAGCTAATAAATATTGAAACCTAAACTCGCACTAACTTTCGAGAGCGGCTTTTCCTCGCTTTTTACAACCCCGCCCGCACCCTGTAGGAAGCCAGGAAAAGAAACGCCCGAAACCGTCTCACAACCACCAACGATCACTCCCACCCTTTGTTCAAACAACACAACTAAGGGCAGTTTCTTCTCCTTGCTTGTTGCAGGTGTGCGGACGTCCACGGAAATAGTGACGCGCCATTTCATCGACATGCCCTCCGACCACGGCATCCCGCTCAACATCCACGCGCGGCCCCGCATCGTGGGACGCCGACCCAACGCCATAGTCAACATTGAAACCGACGTTTTTCAGGAAAAATCTTACAAACAGTATTCGTCTCAGCATTTGAGAGACGCGTTGATTGCTGTCAAAAAGGGATATAGTGTATATGCGGCCTCGAATAAATACGGTGTACCGAGAAAGACTTTGCGGAATTGGATGGAGAAATACGATATAAAGAGCCAGTTTTCTAAAGGACGACGGGGCGCTCGGAACAATCAGATACTAGATCCGTTAGATTTGATGGCGGAAGCGAGGTCCGAGAGATATGAGGATCCGTTGTAAATGTTCTTTGACTGATTTTATACACGCCATATTAATTGTGAGAAAAATATAAGAATTTGTAAGCAAATAAATAAGATATAGGCTAATGTCTTGCCAATATTCCAAAGGTTACGCAGTATTGATTTTTATTATTTACGTGTTGGTTAGTTGATTTGAAAACCGGCTTCTACCAACTTGAAGTGCAGTTGTATGGTTTCATAATATTATAACCTCTGGTAGCTCATAACTGTATTGTTTTTAGAATAGTTGCACTATGCCACAATAACGTGAAAGTTACGATCCAGCAATAGCTATGAGTTTTGTGGATTCCGGTACCAAATAGGTATGTTTGTGTTTTATCTAGATGATATCTTACTACTTTCCTTTTTGGTAAAACTTAGCAAAGCAATATCTTGCATTGATACACATTATAGATTTCGACTTATGCTCAATCGAAGATTAAGAATGCTGCAAATTAACCCCTCAGAAAGTTAAGTGAATTAAGAAATGGACAGATTTGCCAAACCAACATTTTACATATTATTTGGGTGCCCAACAAAAGCATTTAGTATAAAGGTACTCTTTGTTTTGAAATTAGGTTTAATATCCTTATTTGTAAGTTTTGTTGTGCAATAAGAATAATTATTTTGCCAGTTAAATCGGCGACCGCTGCAATATTATATTTTTTTATGTCTAAACCTATTGAAACTAACACATCCAATTAAAAGTCTGTTTTTACTGTAAATATTCAATGATAATTTTTCAAATACATATGATAATAATAATGATAGAATTGTAAAATAATGCATCTAGTCTAAATATAGTTTCATGTACTTAATAATTAAGTAAAAATTGCTAAGATTGCCAAATAATTATAGTCGAGTGTTTATTTTTACTACAGAAAGGTTTTATTTTTATTCAAAAGTTTGTATTAGGTATTTTATTTATTTAGTTCCTAATTTGCCAAAGTAGTAATTATGCGTCCAAAGGATTTTTGAGTTTTTTTATGTTGTTGATTATTATAAGTGCTAGTAAATTTCATTTTATCAATAAGTATTTTTTACTAGAGAATATTTTACCTTTATCATATTTTTTCATATAATATATAGGTATAATTGATACAGTTTTATACCAAATCAATAAAATGTAGGTAGGTATATTAAATTAAGTCATTGAGTATAAGAAATATATTTATATAAACTTACTGAAGATAATTAACGAAATATATCTGTATACTTTCTTATTTTCCATTTTATTTTTATCGCCGCAATATACCTAAATTTAAAACTAAATTAAGAAAGTAAATGTAATTTTTAAATCTTGGATGTCAAAATAAACTAAAATTACATCATGTTATATACTTAAATTATTTATTATAACCCCCTTTACATACTTTCACTTTAATCCATACCTTAATAACTGATTATTGACAATTGATGACCCTGACAATCAAAAGATATACATAAGAGTACTGTACATAAGTACCTACTTACATAAACTGTGAATTTATTTGATGCTTCTATGATGCCTACTTGACTACTCCTATGTCCTACTCTATGTATAGTATAATTATGGTGTAATTTCAGTTACAGTCTCTATCAATCGTATAAGTATTCTTATTTGTACTTAATAAACTCTAGGTATAAATAAACGATAATAAATGAATGATTCGGCCGGTGTTTCGATTTGTGCGGGTGATTTCAGAATGGAATAAATATGGTTTTCGTCATAATATGTTTGTATTTTTATTTTGGTACCTACTACTATAACTATATTTTTATGGCACCAGGGATAAGGAGGTAGGTTCTAAAAATTGGAATTAGCATGACCAGGGGGATGGCCTGGGCAGTTTTTGGAAAACGCTTTCAAACGGAAGTTAAGTTTTTTTTCAACTGGCGGCACTAGTTCTGCGTATAGGTACATATATAACGCATTTAAGTTCCTTTCTGCAATTCAGCGTCTCTATTCTTTCACTCTGTCTATGTAAGGTAAGGTGGGGTAAGACTAACATAGTGGCGGGGTAAGACAAACATCTAGACAAGGCAGACAACTAAAATCAGATGTGTATAACCTTCACACCTTGTACTATTGTACTCCCTTGGGGATAGGCAGAGGTGCATTGCTGCACCCACTTTTCGCCAGTGTTATGTTAGTCCCAATGTAATAGGGGGCGGGAGTATAGCCATTTTACATGCACATCTAAGACCCGAGAACAAATATCTGTGTTTAAACAAATATCTGCCCCAGCCGGGAATCGAACCCGGGACCTTTGGCTCAGTAGTGAGGGTCACTATTTCACTAACCACTACGCCATTCGGTCGTCAAGGGAAGACTACCATAATATTTGTCTAGCCATACATGGACTGATAGTCTTGCCCCGGTGATTGTCTTACCCCACCTTACCTTATCTCCTTTATCTCTCTCTCTTGGGTGGCTTAATAGCTAGTCACCCCATAGGTAGGTATTTCACGCATGATGGCCCACCTTGGAGGCTAAATGCGGAAAATCAGCTGGCCATGATAGATAGATCTCTCTCTCTCTCTCTCCAGACTTCGCCATAGCGAACGTGCAGTGCCAGTACGACGGCGACGCGGAGGAGGCGCCGCGGCCGCTCGCCGACCACAACTACGACCGCGCCGACGAACCGCCCGCCTTCATTATACAGCAGGTTAATGTGGTGAGTCTTCTTCTTCATTCCTGCCAGACGCTAGGAGTCTGGGGCTGATATCAGGAGCTTGCACTCTCTGTTGGTCGCTAGCAAGTCGGGCCGTGCGCCTTCATTATACAGCAGGTTAATTTGGTGAGTCTTCTTCTTCATTCCTGCCAGACGACATGGAGTCTGGGGCTGGTGCTTCCACTCTTCTGTGTCGGTGGCTAGCAAGTCGCACCTTAATCATATAGCAGGTCAACGTGGTGAGTAAGATTATGATGAGTAACAGGGTGCATGAAAGGATGAGGGGAGGGATGATGAAAGGAGAGGCCCCCGAGTGACATTATCAACTGTAGGTACTTTGTATGACGTAGGTATCTTGCTTCTACGTACGGCGCATGCTAGGCAGTCAGCGACTGAAGCTATTCTGACTGGCTATGCCTTTCACCACGATGATAGATCCTAAACCAGCTCAAGTGGTTGGACGCAGACAAGATAAGAATGATATGAAAATTGTAGTTGCAAATACGACACGAATCGCTAGAATGAGTGACACAATTAAAGGTCTGAATTCTGTAGGTTTTCCGATGTGTTGCCCTTGAAATTTTACCCTAGGGTGGATTCTAGGATTTAGTAAACGTACGTCCAAGAATTTAACCTTAGGTTAAAAAACCGGCCAAGTGCGAGTCGGGCTCGCGCACAAAGGGTTCCGTAGCAGCAAAATTACAGTTAAATCAACCTATCTCAAAAACTATAAGAGATACTTTGATCAAACCAAAAATCGTTGAAAAAGTTAATTAGCATGCATCACCTCTATTTTTTTTAGAATTTTATACCCCGTAGTTATAAAAATAGAGGGGGGGGGACATACTTTTTACGACTTTGAGAGCTGATATCTCAAAAACCGTTCACTTTAAGAAAAATGTTTTTTAGAAAACTTTATATCATTTTAAAAGACCTTTCCATTGATACCCCACACGGGTATGTACATCGAAAAAAAAAATTTCATCCCTCAGTTACATGTATGGGGGGCCCCACCCCCAATTCTTTTTTTTACTATTTAGTGTCATATTTTTGTAGCGGTTCATACAACACATATTCCCATCAAATTTCATCACTGTAGTACTTATAGTTTCCGAGTAAATCGGCTGTGACAGACGGACAGACGGACAGACGGACAGACGGACATGACGAAACTATAAGGGTTCCGTTTTTGCCATTTTGGCTACGGAACCCTAAAAAAAGAATTAGGGTAAGTAAATTATGGGAAATACGTTTCCCAGGCTGGCCTAGGGTAAAGTAATTCGAAATTCCTATATTCTGTCTTGAAAATCAACTAAAAACTTTTACAAAACTTACATAGTGGCACCAGGCACAGTAATTTTATTTAATAAATGGCTGCTAGCATCCGTCTATACAGTCTACTATTTTTTACCTTCGTAAATTATAAAATGTAAATTACTTTTACTTACGCACATTGTTTCCAGTCGTCCCTCCCGCTGGGCGGGGCTCCGCTGGCGGCGCCCAAGTTCATGACGATCGCGCCGGGCGCGCTGCCCGCTGTTAATGTCATACACGTCGCCGACCAAAGACAGGTAAGGAGGTGGAGATAGGCCTTTAGGAACATCATAGCTGGCCACATACTTACGTACCGGTTTACTTAAACGGTATACCGGAACTGAAGACTTGTGCAAGAATACCTACCGGTATTTGTGTGACCGGCACTATCCGGATAACTACTTATTTCAAATATCCGGCTGTCCGTAATGTCCAATTAAAAGGCCAATATGGACAAACCGTTAACCGTTTCATCTATAAAGTGAAATATTGTAATATATCTACTTAATCTTGAAATCTAGAAATAGAATAGAATAGAAATCATTTATTAAATAGGTACTTTTAGTAAAAACGCTTTTGAAATACTTACATTTTGTTTATTTGGCTGTACTTATCTTATTAACTTATTCAATTATCTGTAATGTGATGGTTCCAGGTGCAGGAACAGCCCCAGGAGACCAGCATGAACAAGCGCATCCGACGGAGCGAAGAGGTGCTGAAGGTAACTGAACCACTTACCTACCTACTTACAATAAGTTAGGTTAAGCCTGTAATGATAGTTATAAGTTTAAAAAAAATTGCACCAGTAATGGACACGGACCCAGTAATGGACACTTACAAACTTATTTTGTCTAAAATAAGAGTATGCATAGTTTTACGAAAATTGCAACAACTTAGTTTCAAAGCCTAGACATCCCTCCTTGTTATATAAACAAGTTATTTATGTCATCCATTTAGATTAAAAATTGTGAGGAAAAAAAGTTCATTTGACGGGGGTTCACAAATGAAATGGAGATTTGTTAAGGAAATTGTTAAAGAGGTAAGTGAAGAATATTGTTGGTAATTTCGTTTTATTTTATTTTAAATTGACTTTCTTGATTTTATGGAAACTATACTGAATTTCCGACATATTTTCAAAGGAATAGGACAGCTTACGTTTATGGAAATGATTACAGAGGGGGGTGTTCATTACTGGTTTGCAAATTTTCTGTAGATCCAGTTATGGACACGTGTCGAAAATAATGTTTTAAGGTAATGTTGTGTTTTCTTATTGAATTGTCTTTAGAATTTCATAATTATATTGGTAGTTTTTGTAAAACATGAATAAAATGAAGGATACCAGTCTTGTACAGGTGTCCATAATTGGGTGTCCATCACTGGATTTTTCACATTGTCCATGAAAAACGTATATACGCCCAAGCAAATGGGAGATGGTATTATGGATGTAAAAGATGGCCACTGCAGCCACGCGTTATGGAGACACAAACATGTTCCCCCTACATCTACTTATTTCTAGTGTTTCAGAACAAGTATTGATGCAAGATGCACATGAAAATCTAAATATTCACGCGACTGTTGTGGTTGTAGAAAATCACGCTCACAGAAGCACAATGAAATAAAATGAGTAATATGATAAGTAGTAGTTAAGCACATCTAAATATGTGAACCCACCAACCCGCAGTGAACCAGCATAGTGGGAAATGGTCCAAGCTTAGGAATGCAGTTTAGACCTAGATGCACAAGCACAAAGGTTTCATTCGAGAGAGCCAGGTGCAGGTACTTACAGACCCACAGAGAATAGAAATAGAGAAATAGACAGTGATCGTGTGACAAATAGACCAGTGAAGCTTGGTAAGAATACCATGAGAATTTGAAAAGAAGTGGCTTTAGGAGGAGAAGGAATTAAGAGCAAAATTTTAGTAGAAAAAAGGGAAGTGAGAGAAATGGTTCTGAAAAGAAAAGCTTAAATTAAAAGCATTTTCTGGCTGGTGTAAATGCAAGACCTGGATAACTCAGATGATATGATATGACGAGAGGATTGTGGGAACGGAAGAGGTTGAGACGAGAGCATTGACCTAGATGTGGGTGCCCGTACTGATACGGTCAATGGTGCATTTACATGTCTGCGATGCATTTGGCAGTCAAAACACCTCTCCATTACAGTGATAGATATTTATCACCAACGTTACTAAAGTCGGTACTGTTATACGCTTGCAACACCTGGTAGACCACAAAGACGCATAGACACACAGAAGCTGCAGGTATTCATTAACCGCTGTCCCCGGCGGAACTTAAAGATTTTCTGGCCCGAGATCATCTCCAACATAGATCTGAGGAAAAGCTGCCATGAAGATCCTGTTGGTTCACACATAAAACGACGCAAATGAACTTGGAATAGCCATACCCTGCGTAGAGACTAAAACCCAATCTTGAGACAGGCTCTCGAATGGGATCCGCAGGGCAAGCGTAAGCAAGGCCGATCTAAATAGACCTTTCGGCGCTCGATCGTATGGAGATGTGGAAAGTGTGAATCACGTGGTCCGATGCAAAGCTGGCTGCTGTCAACAGTCTGGGATAAAAAAAACTGTTGAGTCTGCCCTCTGTCCCACTGGGGGAACATAATGATACCAAGTTACAGAATAAAATGCAGGAGGACAGAATTTATACAATACAATACAATACAATACAATATAACTTTATTGAACAAAACACACAACATACATTAAATTACAAAAGGAGTAAGCACAATAGGCGGCCTTATCGCTAAAAGCGATCTCTTCCAGGCAACCTTTGGGTGAATGAGAGACTTATTGAGTAGAAGAGGAAGGTGTACACGTATTGCATTTAAATACTAGTGATATTTTTTATGTTTTAATAATAAATACTTAGATACATACATACAAATATAATAGATACTTATATATATACATACATACCATATACTTATATAAAGATTTATACGTAGGTAGGTACTATTAAATGATGGACAGATAATATTCCTTTACTTGTCTTTTGAAAGCAAAAGCTGATTTTGCACAACGGATTTCCAATGGCAGTGAGTTCCACAGCCGTATGGCGGTTACTGTGAAGGAGTTGCCATAAAACTCAGAGGTGTGCGTTGGAAGCTCCAACAAAAGCCTTTGTGAGGATCTCATCGGCCTGTTGTCTGCGTGAAGTTTAAAAACGAAGCGCTCTTTAAGGTACGCCGGTGTTGAGGGATTGAACAGCACAGAGTAGAGTAAGGAGAGAATATGAGCATTCCGGCGAAGGCGGATTGGGAGCCACTTGAGCTTAGTGCGGTATTCGGATATGTGATCAAATTTGCGTAAACCAAATATGAAACGTATGCAAAAGTTTTGAAGGCGCTCAAGCTTATTAAGTTGCTCCTCTGTGATATCTGAATAGCAGGCGTCAGCGTAGTCGAGGATCGGAAGTAGAAGAGTTTGTGCAAGCGAGATTTTGGTAGCGGTAGGCAGAAAATTACGCAGTCTTCTCAAACTGGCGGATGATGCGAAAATTTTCCGACTGACTTCACCGATCTGTGGCGCCCAAGTCAGATTACTGTCGATAAAGATGCCTAGATTCTTGACCTTGTCAGCAAAAGGAATCGTAACGCCATCGAAAGCAATGAGGGGTAGCTGAAGCCAGTCTATTTTAGATTTCAGCCTCGAACTGCCAACCAATACGACTTGGGTCTTCGTAGGGTTGACCTTTAGACCATGGCACTTGCTCCAGTCAGAGATATTGTTGAGGTCACAGTTCATCCTAGATATTGCATTGTGCAGTTCTTGTGGAGGTGATAGACAATATATTTGAAGGTCATCGGCATACAAGTGGTAGGAACATGAAAAGCTTTGGGATATGCCGTTAATGAATAGGGCGAAAAGAAGTGGAGATAAGACGCCACCTTGCGGGACTCCGGCATTGGTGCTACACCACGCTGAGAAGGAGTCTTCAATGCGTATCCTCTGCCGTCGGCCACGCAAGTAACTGTGAAACCAGCCAATAGCTCCTGGAGATATGTTAAGTGAACTCAGTATTCCTAGCAATATGTCGAAGTCAACGGTGTTGAAGGCGTTACTGAAATCGAGTAGTGTCAACACAGTAAGTTCACCTTTTTCCATACCCCAACGGATGTCGTCTGTTATTTTAATTAACGCTGTGACCGTGCTATGGCCTGAACGGAAGCCGGACTGAAAAGGATTAAGGACATTGTTTTGAGAAAGGAAGGAATTTAATTGGTGATGCACCAATCGTTCAAACACCTTGGAGAGGAAGCTTAAAATAGAGATGGGACGATAATCTGAGAATGAGGAGGGGTTGGATTTTTTAGGAATGGGAGTAATTTGTGCATCTTTCCATATTACGGGGAAAGATTCTGCATTAATTGAAAAATTAAAGATGTGGGTTATTATTGGGACGACGACATCAATAATGGGGATGATCATGTTTCGACTAACACCATCGCTTCCAACTGCATTTGATGTAATGGAAACTAAGTTCTTCTTAACATCACATTCACTAAATTGGCTAAAAGTAAAAGGGGGGTAGTTAGGGGTTGGCAATGATGAGAGACGAGAAAGTGTATCAGATTTACTAGATCCACTGAGAAATGAGCTTGAGGAAAAGTGTTGATTCAATGAGTCTATATTAATATCTTTGGGGAAAGAGCTATGTTGAATTTTCCCAACTCCTAATGTTTTAAGGAATTTCCAGACTTTAACCGGATCTCCATTTTGTACAGATTCGTGGATATGGCGTCGTTGAGCGTCCCTACACGCCTTGTTGCAGCGATTCCTTGCTAGAATATATTTGTCTTTGTTGAGGTCTGTAGGATTACACTTGAATCTGCATTTTGATGAAGCTTTACGATGCATCAGAGCTTTTATGTCGTCAGTAAGCCACGGAGCTGGCAAGTGTCTCATTTTAATTGCTCTGACTGGAGCGTGTCTGTCATAAAGGTCTTCCAGTAAAGAGTTGAGAAGCTCCACTTTATCGTCGACTGAGTTGGCGCTTAGGATAGATCCCCAATCTAGCTTTTCAGCATCAGACCGCAGCTTTTCTACATCCATGCTACCAAAACATCGTTGCAGAAGTATCCTCGGCTTGGCTTTAGGGGGGCGAATTTTGTAGGAAAGATAAAGCAAGTCATGATACGAAAACGCATCGGCATTGCATTGACCAAATTTAGCAACGTGATTATTGGAGGAAACTATTATTAGATCTAGAAGAGACGGATTACAGTTGGGGAAATGATGCGTAGCATGGAGGGGAAGAATATTTAAGTTGCTCGCATTCAAGATTGACACTAGAGACGAAGAACGGGTATCGTTTTTGAGAAGGCAAGTATTAAAATCACCCATTAAAATTATATGAGAGTAAGTGGAAGTAAAGTCTTCAAGAAGCTTTTCAAATGAGGGAAAAAAGTTATAACGAAGAGTAGGACAGTAGTAGACTCCGAGAAATACTTTTTGCTGTGAAAGAGTTACCTCTATGAACAGGTGTTCACCAGAATTTTGTGGAGGGGGTTGTGCGGACATACTTATGACAGTGAAAGGAATGTGGGCACGAAGATAAATAGCCACTCCCCCCGCTCCACTGCCAGTCCTGTCATTTCGAATTAGCCGAAAACCAGGGAGAGAATATGATGTTGTAGGTAGACATGGTTTTAACCAGGATTCGGAAACTAATATAGCATGGACATTTTTGTTATCAAACGTTGCCAGCATATCAGAATAGTGGGCCGGAATACTTTGGGCATTGAAGTGAATGACATTAAAATTTTTTGGAACATCAGAGTAATTCGATATAAGGGTTTCTGATAGGGACGGGATACTTAGAAAACTACTACCTGTGCTGTTCAGCTCATCATCGGACGTACAAGAGAGGTAGTTTTCAACATCAGTGCTTTCATTCAGTATGGACATAATTTGCAAGTACCTATATAGTATATGTAATTAATTATAATATAATATAAATATAAATAATATCTAAACAAATAGTTAAACTAAATAATATGTGCCTAATATTAACAAAGCAGCACTATACGCAAGTACTACAAAGTCGTATCATACACCCGCCAGCTGTCCGAATTCGATAGCCACAGACTACGTTATATAAATATTTTAAGTTTCAAAGCACTATCATAGAATAAATAAAAATAAACATAGTCTGTGATAGATGTCAAAGTCAACTAAATGACAGCTAAAATTTGTGACATTTATCAATAATGGAAACAAAAACAAGTTACAAAAGTGAAATTTACAGGTAGAATAATAAAATATGAACAAAACAGAGACTAAGCGGAACACTAAGATGATCACGAAGATTTCTGAATGTTGGCCCGTTTTGGACGAGCTTTAGTGGATGGGGGTCTTTCACCACTCCTTTTAGCAACGTCTGTCGATGCATTATCGGACGACGACGATCCTGCTACCGGCGACGGCGGACACACCACATCGAGCTCGGCGACAGTGACTGCTCGGTGCCGCTTACCATCCGGGCTGAGCACGAATACGCACCCATCCCTCGTCCAGCATCGCGTCACACCGACTCGCTGTCTAGCCGCCATGAATGTATCGTGACGCGGCTTGGTTAAAAACTCCGTCAAAGTAACTCCAGTGCCCTTGAGTTTGGTCTTGGAGAACCAAATCTTGTCTCGCACTGCAGCCTCCTTCAGTTTTAACACAACGGGTCTGGCCTTGTCACCTACACTGCGTCCTAACCTGTGACATTGTCTCACATTGTCCTCCTTGATGAGCTCGGGATCTGCGAGATGTTCGGCAAGCACCTTGATGGTAGCCGCCATGGTGTTCTCGTCCTTGCTGTCCTGGACACCATTCACCAGCAGCATCTTGCGGCGGCTCCTCATCTCAACAGCGTCCATGCCCCGCGCCAGGAAGTCTACTTGTTGCTGCAGAGTTGCCAGGGCAGACATGATAAACGTCCGGAATGTGTTGAACTCTGCAGCAAGTCCAGTGGTGGTTGGGGGGCTCGGGGATTTCTTGTCCAGTTGTTCCTGGAAGCTGGACATGCTGCTCCCAAAGAGCTCCTTCATATCCTCCAGTGATTTCATTATTGATTCCATTGTTTATGAAATTACTTATAGGTTATGTCACCCAAACAATGAATGGATAATATTCTTGCAGTATATATATAGCTGGCGGGTATAATAGTGTCACAAACTTTACTTGGTCATGAAGTACTACTCTATTTATGTAAGTATTTATTAAATTTTATCAAGAGCTAAATTATTTAATGTTTACACTGTGACACCTAACCTCCAAAAAAAAAGTTGAAAAAAAGTTATAATGTTGAACTGGAATTTTTTGTGTTTCTGTAAAACTTTTTTTTTCAGAAAGTTAAATCTACCGACTTTGATGTTTCCCATAGTGTAACTGGCAACCAAGCCTGTTTGTGTAAACGGTTATGATTACTAATCATCGTTACAATTATAATAATATAAGCATAAAACAATATTTTATACTTTTATCCAATAAAAAATCACTGTCCAACATTGGGTGTCCATAACTGGAGGTTGGGTGTCCATTACTGTGGTTTTAGGACATATTTTACAAATATGCAATTTCCTGAAATACCAATAGTTTAAATCGAGCTAGTGTACATTCATCTTAAACGGCAAGATATTCCTACGATTCATACCAACTTTCAATATTCTAACTTAATAACTGTGCGAGTAACAGCCAAATCATTTGTAAAAAATCCTTAAGGTGTCCATTACTGGTGCTGTTACGTTACCTACTACCTAACTAACTGATATTCCTACTCCTAGAACATTTTACAAGCGCCATCTACAGGTGTTGCAAAAGTGGTTTACAAGCCGAAAGTAGGTGGCTATAAATTACCGGTAAGTATTAATACTGAACAAATGTTCTTCTACGATTTTTGAGTATTTATTGTCGAGAATTTTCAAAAGTTGTTTAAAATGACCCGCTCTGAGTCACTCCGTTTGGGTTTGCTATATGAACTTACCCTTTTTGCAACATTCTGTATAACTTTTTATAAGCTTTTTTGCGCATTAGTCAACCAAGATACATCCCTGTGCAATGTTCATTGCTTATAAATAGTCAAACCAACCTATGTAATATTCCAGGAAGCGGCGGACTGCGTGAGCCGAGGACTCACGTTCCAGACGGTCTCAGAGCGGTTCAACATTCCCATCTCCACGATACGGTGAGCGGTTCTACCTTTTTTGGCATAAGATTTTTTTGCCTAATCTCGTATTGCATAGTAACGTTTGGTCAAAATCTCGTTACGCCGAAAATCGTATGGCATAAATCTCGTTTAGTAAAAAGTTATTTCGCATAACATTGTTTAGCCTAATAATGGTATGGCCAAATCTTGAATAGCCTATTAATGCTATGGCATAGGTTTATTAGGTTTATACAAAGTAATAATATTCGTTTGGCTTTAACTTTGAAGGAGCGTCTCCCTACATAGCGCAAACTGGTGCCTTGTATTGTTTCCGCTGTTTGGAAAACGCTCCGCTCCGCTTCGCTGCGCTCCGCTTTGGTTTTGATGAACATGTGCACCTAACACGCTCCTCCTCGCTTTGCTCGTCGTCGCACCTATTTTTAGGTTTCGATCTCATGGGGTTTGTAATAATTATATTGGTCGTTAACTTTCGATTTTTTGATCATACAATATCGTGATTTTCGGGATGTAGGAGAAAAATACCACAACTTGTACATTTACTACATACTTAATATATTATTTATTAAGATAACATTACGAGAAACAAGATTATACATAGGTATGGACGAACATAAATTTGAGCAAACGAAACTTAGGTGTTTAATGATTGTGCCTAAAGAGTTTTAGACGAAACGAGCCTTATGCCACATAAGTCTTGGCAAAGTGATGGTTCGGCCAAAAAAGTTTAGACCATACGAGTTATGCGAAATGAGTTTTGGTCAATAAAGATTATGCGAGATGAGCGGAACACACGGTGAGCATCTTAGAATACTTCATCATCAGCCCGTAATGTTCTACTGCTGGACATAGGCTTCTCGCAAGGAGCACCACAACACTCGGTCCTCGACTTTCCGAGTCCAGCCACTACCAGCTACATGCACTTGCGGCATCTATAAACACCTATGTTTTTAAGACAAGTGTGTAGTTACGGTGTACCTAACCTATGCCTTAATGTTTCAGTTTCTTCATGGCACGCAAGGGCATCCTGCCGCGGCGGCGCAGAGGCAGGCATGGACATGTGAGTAGCACCTACCACCTAACTACCTATCTAGAATATTTACTATACCCCATTTAACACATCATCATTTGATATAGCCAATAGATTAATCGTTGACACGAAGCAAAAGGTCACCTCGATCACCACCACCACTGGATTGCGACCTTTCTGGAACTCTCCCAAAATATGCCTTCTTATTTCCTCATCTAACTAATATCTGCTTATCCTTATCACAAGCTGCATTTGAATGTCTTACCTTGAATGAAACTATCTCTCTTCTCTTCTCACTTAAAGCTCCAATTTCGCCATAGTCAATTAGATCGTACCTAACCATGGATTGCTGGTTCATCAATTATACGTCATCTTCATATTAAATTTTTGACAGATATGTCAAAAGTCAACCAATAATTCCTAGTTATGCTCTAACCCACTAGTGCGAAATTGGCACTAAGTAACTATATTCCATATTCTCTCTCCCGATCTCTCTTCTCTTCTTACTCTATATCACTTTAGTCCACATTCCACATTCTCTCCTCAGATATCCACGGTGAGTTCCCGCAGCCCGGAGCCTCCGTTCCACATGCAACACTACAAGTTGCCGCACATGCTGGCGCTCGCTGCGGACTGCGACCAGGACAATGAGTAGAGGGGGGACAAGTAGGGCACTAGGGGGGACAAGGAGGGCACTAGGGGGGACGCTGCCAATCGTAGAGGAAATAGCTGTGTAAGTGTATATAATATGCTAGCGCTTGTTGCGGTGTGACAACAAATACCAACTAAAGGGAAGCAGTAGGGGGGACGCGGCTCATTTTACGGCACTAGAGGGGATGCAGCCAACTGCAATCAATATAAGGAATATTGCACGGGGGGACGTTGGCCCTTGTGGCGGATATATCAGAATATGCTATACCTATATGAAAGCTGTAGGATAGGTCGCTTGAGAGAAATTGTCCCCCCTTTATCAACATGTAGCAGTGAGAGGCACCGGGGAGACGTGACCCCTTGTTTCTATGCACCGAATTATGCTGGAATTTGTTGCGGTGTGACCAGGACAATGCCCTACTCATTGTAGTGGTGACATTTTTATCATTGTCGTTCCTGGTCAAAAAGTCAGACATACTAAACAACTTTCTTTATGTACGGTGGCCTGCGCCTAAAAGTATACAGGCGGAATTTTTAAGCAGCATATTAAAATATTAGAGCTATTTTAAAAACTCCGCCTATTCTTTTAGGCGCAGGCCACCGTACCTAGCCCGGAAAAAATATGATCTGCTCCATGCATTTTGTTTGAAATAGGTTATATTTTTTGCGCTTTAAGGTTTGGTCTCATAATGAAAGTTCTTTACGTCGGGTACAATGACCTGGCGACAAGAATAAGGGTGCTTACATAGAGAATCGGGTTCCCTGTATCTACCTGTACCGGTAACCTGATTATGTAAAAGCGCTCACTCACGGAGCATTTCCCGGATTTTTAAATGTCATGGTACAGGTATGTACCGGTAACCTGATTCTTTATGTAAGCACCCTTATACTGATAAAACCTGTTTAAGGATTCAATGGTAGCTATTCTGAAGGCGGAAATTCTAATTTTAACGCTGTCAAACTATAAATTTTGCTAGCAAAAAATGACATTTACGGGAACACTCATAGAGTCGAATTTTAAATAAAGAAATTAAATAAATAAATAAATATGTGGGGACATCTCACACACGGCCATCCGACCCCAAGCTAGGCAGAACCTGTGTTATGGGTGTCGGACAGCTGATATATCTACACAAATACATAGATAGATAGATACTAAATATAAATATCAACACATCAACACCCAAGACCCGAGAACAAATATCTGTGTTTAAACAAATATCTGCCCCAGCCGGGAATCGAATCGATTAAGGTTTTGACAGCGTTAAAATTAGAATTTCCGCCTTCAGAATCGACATCAATATCCTTTCGAATTCATTGACAAACATAGAAGGCGCTTTATAACTTGCACAAAAAATAATTGATTAGTAAAGTGTGGCAAATTCATTATAGCATTTATTTTGTTGAGATTAGTATTTGGTTTTTGGTAATATACTTAATTAAGAATGAACCATGGAAGTATTGACAGGGATGTGACGAGACGAATGAATGCAGGATGGATGAAATGGAAACAACTCACCGGCACGACGTGTGATCGCAAGATGCCAATTAAGATCAAAGGCAAAATATATAAAAGCGTCATAAGGCCGGTGATGTTGTATGGGGCTGAGTGCTGGGCAACCAAAGTATGCGATGAGAAAAGGATGCATGTGACAGAGATGCGAATGTTGAGATGGATGTGTGGTGTTACAAGAAAAGATAGAATACGAAATGAGTATATAAGGGGAAGTATGAAAGTGGCTCCTATAGTGGAGAAGATGAAAAGCCATCGTCTTTCTTGGTTTGGGCATGTCATGAGAAGAGAAGATGATTATGTGACAAAGAAAGTGTTGGAAATGAGACCCGAAGGAAGGCGCAAGAGAGGAAGACCAAGAAAGACGTGGCTTGATTGCGTGAAAGAAAATATGAGAGAGTGTGGAGTGAATGAGGATATGACAGAGGATAGGGTTAAATGGCGTGACATGACCACCAAAGCCGACCCTAAATAAGGATAAGGCAAGGAAGAAGAAGAAGAAGAAGAAGAATGAACCATGGGACATGGGTATTTAATTATAGATTACTATTAGAATCTCACTTTAATTTAAGCATTTATCTTCTGTAGTTAGAACAAAATACTGACAACAGAATTAAGTATCGAGTATCTTTAAAGTTCCAGGCCTGTAAATAGTCGTACAATATATTTGCTGTGTTAGATGATGTTGAATAGTAACAATTTACTTAGTAAGGGTAATAGAAAGTACTTACTTAAGTATTAGTATTATTTTTAACTTAGAATAGTTAAAAAAACATCAATGAAATTGTATTATGGCTCTCACATTAAGAAAAAATATTAAGATTAATAGCATAGATCGTTTGAATTATAAATAAAACTTTTTAGAATGCATTTGTATTTTATATGTGTAAAATGTGTAGTGTAAATATGAGATAATTTAAGTAAGTAATTCACTGTCCCCTTACCAATAATAAATAAACACAAATGCATGGTTATTCCGATTTTTTGCCCTAGAAAAAACACCCCAGGGTGGATTCTGGGAAACGTATTTCCGATCATTTACCCTACTATAGGTTAAAAAATGGAATAGTGGAAATCTTTTCTTCGAGCCCTAAGTCCCTGATGAGGGATAACAGGATTTCATCATCATCATAGGTTAAAAAAACTCGAATCTATGAGGGTAGGGTAAATTCTCGGATATTCGTTTCTCAGAATCCACCCTAGAGTGAATTCTCTAAAGGAACAGATTGGAATTACCTCGAATGAATAGGTACGTACATCCTTTCTGTCAAGTATTTGCCAAGTTTGATTTTGATTAACCTATAATTGTTGTGAAGTTAAAGAAAATAGAAGAACTTTGGTGTTATTTATTATTGGGAATGGGTAATACATGGGTATAATTTGTGTCACAAGTAGTTAATCTAGCAAAGCTAAGAATGAAAAAATACTAATAATGATTACTGTAAAGTATTAAATTAAGCAGCTTTTTAGAAAAACTCCTAAGTTGGTATTTATTTTTGTAATTTTACTGGAGTGGCCTTTGTTATATCCGACCTATTAAGTAATTTAAGTACTTATCTTTTTATTATTGTTTTAATTTCTTACTTCATTAAATACGATATAGTTCATTGTTTTTTGTAGTTTTTGGAAGTAAAATGTGTCTACTAGTAGGAGTTTGGTTTCGGCCCCATAACTAGAATATTCTCAATAAAATCGCAGGCTCATTGATGAATGTCAACGACGAAACATTATACCTTTTTCATTAGTTTTTATAACTCTATCTACCGATGAGTAGTAGTTACTTTCATAAAAGGGCACACACATTAAAGGGCTGATTTTTCAATGGTCAGATAAGGGTTATCTGGAGAATAATTCTGATGCTGTCGCGTCTGACTGTTTGTATTAGACATTGACAGCTACAATTTTAGTCCTCAGATAGCGTTTATCGGACCATTGAAAAATCAGCCCTAAAAGTTACAACCTGTCAAAATCGTATGGAGGGAGTAACCGGTAGATAGAGTTATAGAAACTGGCAGTAAGTGTATATACATTTAAACCTGAATGTGTATATGTGATCAAGTATATAAATATGTAAATTAGTCGTACTCGTCTTAATATTTATGTACCTACACTACATATGTTTAGCTATAAAGTATTTTGGAGCTATATTTCTCGTTTTATTTAGTCGCCGGATCCTCGTTACCATTTTAAATAATTGTATTTCGCATAGAAACAAACCTACTTTGCAATGCTAACTTTGAAAAGGGCAACAATTCAATAAAAAAAATATTCATAAAATTCCAGTTAAACTCAAAAATTACCGTTGTCTAATTCTATTCTATTGTTTGTGCCAATTTCTCCATAGTCGGTTATCTAACCGACAGGGATTGATTTATAAATTAAACGTCATCTCCATATAAAATTAATAACAGATGTGTCAAAAGTCAGTCCCTGGTTATGCTCTAACTGACTATGGAGAAATTGGCACTTAGGGTTTAAAATAAAACACACGAATGTATGCAATTTACTTTTTAAATATATATATTTTCTATATAATCGAAATCAGTTACGTATATATTACATAGTTGGTTATCACGGGCACAAACCCTCTTCAGGGAAAAATAAATATAACTGGTAAGTACATAATATACTTTTTATATACCTCATTCGGTTTAATCTATACAATACATATAATTACTATTTTTGAATTATCTTTGGTTAAAAAACCTTTTGTGATGAGTTGCTGACAATAACACTAAAATGAGTGACATTTGGCAAAACTATAAATAAAATTATTTAATTTATCAACAGTTAATAAAATAATACAAAAAAACAACGATTATTGACTAATCTTAAATTTAACAAGGTTTTAATTTGACAGGCTGATTCAAACAATAATAGTTGTAGTTTTAAATAAACATTGTTGCCATGCAAATAACGCAATTATTAAAAAACAACATCCTTAGCTTTACAACACTATAGTATTATCTTTCTCAAACCATAATTTACACAAGGCAAGATATTTAAATACATAGGTACAGCCAACAGAAATGATTAAGAACAGAGCAAACCGTTTCATCCTAAGTGCCAATTTCTCCATAGTCATTAGTGGTATTAGTGGTTGAATTTCGACACATCAGTCATGAATTGATGAACCAATCCCTGGTCGGTAAGATAACCGACTATGGAGAAACTGGGACTAAGCTCCAAATTAGAATAGATGTGTCAAAAGTCAAGCTACAATCCCTGGTTATGGTCTAACCTACTATGGCGAAATTGGCACCAAGACTCATAGGTGGAAAGTAGATAATCATCCGTCAGTAAATACGCTGGGAGGTATACATATCTCTTTTGCTGAATGTACGATACTAGCATGATTTTCATTAAAGTCAAGGGTATTATAGTGCAAACAATATTATAACTCCTCACAATTTATATTATTTTCACTCTGGCAACACCGTAATGCGAGTAAAAACCTTTTTTACACTAGCAAGAATAATACTAAGAAGGATACTTATGTGAAAATGGGATTTCAAGTTAAATATGAGTGAAAAAAATTAACTAACAAATGCCATACTTATACTCTGTCCATTATATTATTGGTTTTTTGACATTCCAAATCCCATACATATTTGATGACTGCAAAGGAAAACCAACAGACATAAGGAAACGTCAAAAATACAATAATATAGTGGAAGCTCCATAGTTGTCTCAGTACCGAGATTTTTATTTTAGTAAAACTCAGAAACTTAGGTGTAATTTCACGAAACGCTAAGTATTATTCATAGAATGGGAAGGCACTGACTCTCAAGATACAGAGTTACCTAGTCTGGGAGTCAGGGTTTTCATATGTTATGTTTACTCTGCTTGTTTTCAATAAATATTATTTATTATTAAGATGCCTGTCAAACGTCTGTAAATACGTTTAGCGTTTGGTGAAATCCACCTCGTATATTAATTAAGACCTGAAAAGAAGCTACATTTTTGTGATTTAGCCATGTATTGTCCGATTCCATGTAAAATGCATTGAAATAGTACAAAATTATATCTAAAATCTTTCTTTGCCACTTAAAAATGCATAACGACATTGACAACACATGACCGTACATTTATGCATTTTTATTTCAAAAACAGTTCTGCATTTTGATTAAACTCTGTTTCTTTAATCTCAGATACTTAATTGACAGATTCTGAACGGTTCACCAACATTCGATTGGCCCGCGATTAAGTGACGTATCGTTCTATTGGCGGGACAATCGACTGTTGGTGAACCGTTCAGAATCTGTCAATTAAGGGCCAGTTTTTTGATCCCTAGTTTTAACTCAACCATTGGTCAAAAATGGCAACCATTAGTTAAAAACCAACAAAATTCGTATGCTGCTGTCATGCTGACTGATACGTGACCTGACTAATGGTTAAAGTTGACCACGGATCAAAAAACTGGCCCTAAGTGCCAATTTCACCATTCTCGGTTATCTAACCGACAGGGATTGATTTATAAATTAAACGTCATCTCCATATAAAATTCATGACAGATGTGTCAAAAGTTAACCATTACTCCCTGGTTATGCTCTAACAGAGAATGGTGAAATTGGCACTAAGTGTCTGAGATTAAAAAACTGACTTTAGAGTCCGACAAAGCTAACTTCGCTTGCTTTATTAGGGCACTGATTTAACTGATACTGACGAGGTTCTTACATGTCTTTATTCATTTGGGATTACCGGTTAATAAAAATACTTCCTTCTTTAACGCGATGCAAAGTTAGCGAGGTCGTACTCTAACTACTAATATCATCTCACAGTATTAAGTACATAACTAATTATGTATTATGTGTCTACTGCATAGATTTTATGAAAAACATTTTCTTTCTCGCATTTACAAACAGAAAGCCGTAAAGCTCATAAAATCATTTTAATTTCCACCAATTTATAAAACAATTATTTTTAATATAAAGGAAAAAAATGTTCAAAGAAAAATTACTTGATTTTTGGTTTATATTATTTGGATATATTTCAATTCCATTCTTTCTAATATTACCCTAATCATTGCAAAACCACATCAAGCTAAATTTTACGTAGCAAAGGAAAACACTACTTTACAACATTTACATAGGATTCAGTTTTCTTAAATTTACACTTTGAGGTAGATCAGTTAAAATATATTCTTTCTAACAATTCAATAGTTTGCGATAGTAAATTCATATTTACACATTTAACACTCATGTCGTGTGCAAATACTACATCACGTATGTACACTAAATTTCATTCATTTAACTACATTCACAGTAATTTATTATTACTATTACTTTTTTAAATTAGCTGGTATTTCATATTTCACTTCCCAAATATCCGATCAAGTCTGCTAAAGGTAACAACAGGCGGCGGACGACACGTGGTTCACTACTGGTTTCTATTTAATTCCTTTTTTTTTTTAACTTTGTTTATTTAATATATATAAATCATTACATAATATTATACATGGGATTATTTTGGCGTTTATTCCTATCCTTGGGTAACACCCAATAAATTTGCCCAATGGTGGATTCTAGGAAACGTATGTTTGAGTATTTACATAATTATATGCACTCACGACTGTAATCCCCGAAGGGGTAGTCAGAGGTGGCTCACAAGCGAGCCACCCACTTTTCGCAGCACATTTGTACTCACGTGATAGGTTGCGAACCATATCGCCGTTTTGGAATAAGCACAATGCACCTAGAATACACATCTAGAATATAGATGAGCAGGTTTCCTCACGAGGTTTTCCATTACCGTAAGAGCACATGGTATTATTGTACTTAAACTCTTTAATTGAAAACACAATTGAAAGAATTCATTGGTAAAGGCCAGGATTTGAACCCACGGCCTCTCGATTGAGAGGACGAGGCCTAATCCATAACGCCACCACCGCTCATGAGCTGAGAATTTACCCTACCATAAAGGTAATTCAATCTATTAGGGTAGGGTAAATTCTCACACACACGTTTCCCAGAATGACCGTCATTTGGCGGCTAGCTACATGAGGCTTGACGAAACCTCCACAGAAATATACTGTATTCATTCTTATTTGGCGAAAAAGGTAAACAATCTTTGTGTGTCTTTTTAATTAAAATACTATTAAACAAATAAACTACGGCCAAAATAAATGGTTTCATTGCGAAATCAATAATTTTTGCTTGTAAATATTTCATTTGACATTATGTTTTATTTTATAACTCAAATTAGTTCAAATAAACAGACATTCCAAGATTGCTGAAAATCTACGACAAGTAAGAAAAAATACATTATACATAGAAGCAGTGCAAACTTTGCGAAATGTCGGTTGCTGTAAACTTATGTCGTCCGCACCCAATTGCCACCTTTATTGAGATCAAACAACTGCGATGGAATAGGCTATATAAGTTTGGGCTAGCCACATTAATTTGTGTAATATTTTGCTATGACTAATTAAGTACTGTGTTACAGGATATATTTTTAATAACACTGTAGGTATGGATATATAAATGCATATGAAAGAAATATTCTCTTCAAAATATTGTTTTATAAATTGTAGGAAATTAAAATGTCATAATTAATTTGATGGTGTGATGGACTAGAAATTTTAACTTTAACATTATTTTACAGATTTAATTCAATTAATAAATATCTACATTTAAATTGAGTGTACCTTTCTCATTTCTGTCACAGAAATAAAATACAATTCAATACATTCACTGATAATTTTATTTCACTTCAACAACCAATAAATTAAATAACAATGATTAAATTAATTCTATAATATATATTATTATATTTTTGCAATAAATATACGCTTTACATTTATTTGTATTTACATAATATCTTGATATTAATAAGCGTGTGTATGTATGTATAGTTAAATTTTGCTTGTTTTTAATAATTTATTTATTATTATTTATATATAAATTACTTACGATTACGGGACTGTTTTTGACTATAAATAACTCTGCGATCGGACGATCCTGAAAAAATATGGACTATATATAGCTTTATTTAGCATGCATTCAGTTACATAATAGCGTAAGAGTATTTGAAACTAGTTTCATAAGAGTATTATAATATTCAAAAATATAATAATAATTTCGATGAAAACCACACGGTCCCATTTTTGAACTGATAATGACCGCTGGACGGAACTAAATGTATGAACAAAAGTTGAGAAATTGCTCAACCTTCTGACTAGTTTTTGACACGCGCAGTACATACACTTGCGGAATCTAGTATTATTTTGAGCCCGTAGCATAAATTTTCATTGTGAACGTGAAGTAAAATTACTCTATTTATTTTGTAGGAAAATTTTTGTTCTGCTAACGACTGCCATCGCCAGGGGCGCTGTCATATTTTCGTACAAAATTACTTAGATTTTTACTTCACGTTCACGATGAAAATTTAAGCTAAATGCTCTGTGATTACGCCCCTAAAGGCTGACTTACCGCACAAAGCAGGCTCCTCACGCGGCGGCGCGCTGCAGCTCGTAGAACAGCACGTACGCCTCCGACGACACCACGGAGCGCGCGCTGATCGGCGTGACGCTGGAATGTGGAGTGTGGTGGTTAGGATTTTGTAATATATGTTAACAATGGGTGTAAAAAGTGACGGTTAGGATTTTGAATAAACGGTAGAACTTCATTCAAAATCTTTGTAATAATAAAGGTAGGTATCGTTTTAATTTATAATTTGGAAGACGGTTGAGATTTGGAGTGTGTGTGTGGAGGATGGGTGTAAAATGTGTAGGGTTGGATTTTGAACTGGGGGATTGTGTACTAAATTTCCATCTCCTTTATATTTGGATGCTCTAGAACCGCTGTACTCACTCATGTACTCATTGTACTCACCGCGAATCGTTGTACTCGTGCCACTCGCCGGTGTAGGGGTGCTTGCAGTACGCCGTGTAGTGCCCCGAGTACGTCGTGCCTGGAATTTAAAAAAAATAATAATTAAATGACATATTTAATCAAATACAATTACAAATGTATGCATCATTTAATTCATGTAAGACAAAGTTATCCAGCAGATAGCATTCTACTCCACCTCTCTCACTCACCGGAGTGATTACGGATGGCATTTAGGTTGATATACGACATATCATTATAAAAAAGGTTCCCCACTCAGCATTCTCCTACGCCTCTATACTCACCGGAGTGGTCGCCGACTGCATAAAGCTTCATATACGGCATGTAATCATAAAAAAATAAAAAGGTTCCCCACTCAGCATTCTTCCACGCCTCTCCCATCTACAGGAATGGTTGCCGTCGATATAAAGCAGCTATATACTCAACCTTTTGGCCCGCGGGCCGCAAATATCCAAATTGGACAAGAAATGACGAAGATACAGCGATCAAAAAACCCTGCTCAGCTGGCATGTTGTGAGTAAAGGTGCCCCGCTCAGCGCGTGCTGCACCTACCGGAGTGGTTGCTGACGGCGTACAGGTTGTACAGCGCGGGCTGGCGGGTCGCGGCGTGGGGCGACATGTCCAGCTGGCTGAGAGGGAACTCGACCACCACGTTGAGTTTGCCGCGGAAGCGTTCCGTTGGGGAGAACCTGGAAAATAGATAGATTTATTTTTATTTGTTTTACTAATATTTAAAAAAAAAGTTTTTGCCGGAGATGTGCGGACATCTCACACGGCCATCCGACCCCAAGCTAGGCAGAACCTGTAATGTGGGTATCGAACAGCTGATATGTCTACACAAATACATAGATATACATATTAAATATAAATATCAACACCCAAGACCCGAGTACAAATATCTGTCTTTAAACAAATATCTGCCCCAGCCGGGAATCGAACCCGGGACCTTCGGCTCAGTAGTCAGGGTCACTAACCACTACGCCATTCAGTCGCCAAATTATTTATTCATCATATTAGCAAAAGCTTTCCTACTCAGCATAATGCCACGATTATCAACTAACAATGCCTTTACACTCACCGCTTGAGATGTATGACGAGCACCTGCGGGAACTTCTGCACGGAGAGCCACTTGAGGCACTTGCGCCGCACGCCGCACTTCGAACACGTCTGCGAATGATACAAGTTTAATTATAATCACCTGTTTATTTTATACTTGTGAAGAAGTTACATTACATAGTTAATGAACATAGAGTCAACTTGAATACGCTGAATTTTCAACTGTCTTTATTTTATTTACTTCCTTTCGGTTTTTTAGCTACCCTCTATATTAAAGATGCCAAGTGACTTAAATGATATTTTAGTTTCAGTTCAATCAAAGGATGATGCGTTTGCTAACACTACGCTAAGAATAGCTGATTACCACAAAAGGCTTACCAAGTGTTTACACACATTTACATTTCACGTTTGAGTTTACATTTCACAGCGCTAGACACCTCTTGAACAATATCTATGTTTTTGTGGTAAGTCCTTAGGGTTGATGTACATGCATTTAGTGAGTACGAGTTCTCGAGTGGAGACCACGAATAGGCAAACGCAGCGTGGGACGCCCTCCTGCCCGCTGGACTAACGACCTTAGGCGGGTAGCCGGTAGTGGTTGGATGAGGAAGGTCTAGGACCGAGTGTTGTGGCGCTCTTTGGAAGAGGCCTATGTCCAGTAGTGGATGATTATTGGCTGATGATGATGTGAGTACGTACCGGCTTCTCGTCGCCGTCCATCTCCTCCTCCTTGGTGAAGTGCTGCAGACACTGCTGCAGCTTCAGCGAGCCCGTGCGCGACGGGATCGGCAGACTGGAAGCCATAATCATAATAATAATATATGTTATACTAATTAAAAGGAAATACACGGATAAGTTTTCCACTCATCAATTCACTTTTATAGATATCAGGTAATATTATTATATTACGTGTATATTATTATTAACTATGTATTTGTTTATTTAAAAGAACTTCCACCTTTTAGTAAAAGGTTACACATTACATTTTCTTAAGTATTCTTTGGTGCAGTCTGAGACATAGAAATCTGACCCCTCTAAGGTTAATTGTCACTCTTGGGATTGTTTACATCACAGGCACATTTCTGCCATTTTTCTCCACGCATATGTCCATGTAGATGTGTCTATGTGTGTGGCGACCTATCTTAGCTACAAGTTCGAAAGACAACCAACTGATGGCACTGAAGTGGAATACGCAGAAAATTCATGAAGAAGATTAGTAGGCAAATTGGTGACCCCGACATGATTCGCTTTTACTACCGTCTATCGGTAGTATTCCAAATTAAGTATAGCTATGGCAGCTTTTCCTAGCTACGGTATATTACTGGCTGTAACTATTAACTCTGTGTGTCTCTATGTGTATGTGTGTCTATATGAATGTATATTATGTATGTCAATAGTACCTGAGGTCCCAGAAAGGGTCAAACGTGACACTGTCGTTCTGGCAGTGCGTGCATCGTAGTGTGGACTTGAGTTGTCCCACGAATATGTCCATGATCTGGGAGTCCTCCATGCGCAGGTAGCGCTGCCAGGCTTCTGCGGCTTTGGCTGAGTCACTGGAAATTGATGGATAGATAAATGAGGAGGGATACTTACACTTAGGTACACTTGTCCAAAATTAATAATGCACATGCAGATCTTCACACCCGAATCATTAAATCGTAAGAGCCTTACAAATAACACCTGCATTTGCACCTTGTTCGAAAGAAATAGGAGTCAATATCATGTGTCACATAATCGAAAACAACCAATCTGTCAAAGATTTCTATGCGCATTATCAATTTTGGAGCACTGTACTATCTTCTATATCGTTAGTAGGTTGGTTAGTTTTGTTGACAAGGGTTTGAGTAGTTGAGTAGTATCACACATAGTAGATAGTAAAATATTGACATTTATAAAATAATTTCATATTGGCAATGGCATCGTGTAGACACAACTATATTTATTTCTAAAAGGCAGAATTACTAGCTTGAATGACTAGCCTCCTGTATCCCAGACATAAGTCGTCTTTTTTTTCTGATTCGTAATGCAATAATAATATTCAGTCACCATTTTGCAGATAATTGAGAATTACCTACTAGCAGGTTAGTTATCGACGTGGAGAAACGTCACTACAGCGCGTTTCGCTATAAATACGACGCTGTGATTGGAGGCGTTTATCAACGTCGATAACAGACCCGTGCAGGTGGTTTATTCATAAAAACTAAGGGCCACCTGCAGAAACATATTAAATCTAGATTTAGTGTTAAATCTCCATTAAGGGCCACTTGCAGAAACATATTAAATCTAGATTTAGTGTCAAATGTCGATTTAAGAAACGTCAGTCCATATAAAATTTGACACTAAATCGAGATTTAACACTAAATCTTGATTTAATATGTTTCTGCAAGTGGCCCTTAGTGTCAAATTTTAAATGAATTGACGTTTCTTAAATCGACCTTTGACACTAACTGCCAGTTTCTATAACTCTTATCTATCCATAACTGGTAGGTAGTTACTTTCTTACGATTTTGACAGATTGTTACTTTTGATTATGTCAAAATCCTATGAAAGTAACTACCAGTTATGGATAGATAGAAATATAGAAACTGGCAGTAAATCTAGATTTAAATGTTTGTGCAAGTGGCCCTAAACCAAGTTGTGCTACTCACCTGAGGTTGTCGTCGATCTCGGTGAGTATCGGCTTGGGCTTCACGGTGACGCGGTTCACGTCCTCGTGCAGCCCCTCCAGCAGGTAGCGGAGGAACTCCTGTGGAGAGAGAGAGAGAGAGAAAGGGGTTGTAGGGTTAGCTTTATCATAGAATAGAATAAAGTTTTATTTCAGACCACGTCCATAAAACATTGTAACAAAACATAACACATGAAACAAACAAATACAAACATACAAATGCAGTAAATACTTAATACTAATAAATACTAATCTAATCTAATCTATCATAGAATAACGAGTACTAGTACTAGTACTGTACTTGTTGTTATGGTTTTATGTTGAATGGAGGTGAGGAAGGGCATGGGCATAAAAGGCGATAAAGTAATCCTTCAGGAAGGAAGCAGATTTTTTGAGAGAAAAGAGAAGAATGGGGTCAAGAAATAGAAAATGAGTGAGTGAATGAATGAATAGTAATTCTATAATTGAATGGTGAGAGGTGCGTTGTACGATTAGTTTTATGTTGAGTGGAGGTGGGGAATGATACGGATGTAGAGTTATAATACATTGAGGAAGGGTGTTGGTGGTACAGTAGACCGAAAGAAGGTAATTCTGAACAAGTTTAGTACTACGACTTTTGGAAAGTCGTGTAAAAATCTACTTTCCTTATAAAAAAGTCACGTGCATCTAAGTATAACAAAGTTTATAAAGGAAAGCATTTTTAGCGTGGTATATTTAAAAAAGTTGTTTAGAATCCTTTGGCTTAGGTACTACATCCAATTTTTTCAATATTTTTTTAAAGAAGTTCTTAACAAAAAAAGATGGATCTTTGAGAGAATAGGAGGGAGAATGATTGAAAGAAATTAAATTTGGGCGTGAATGAATACCCCATATACAATGACGCTCCTTGATTTAAATAAGTGAATTAATGATTGAATCACAGAATAAATGAATTTTGCGGGTGGCTGAGTGAACAACTCACCTGCGCTGTAGTCTGAAATCGCAAATATGTGTGAATGATTGACTCAATGATCGAATCACTGAGGTGGCGACTGACCTGCGCGTCCTGCTGGCTGTAGCCCATGAACCTGGGCGCGAACCGCTGCACCTGCGCCTTGAGGCTGGTGGTGTTCACCACCTGGTCCCGCGCGCCCGCCTCCCACAGCTCGCGGATCACCGACACGAACGCTGCAAGACATTGCTTCAATAAGCAGATTTCACTACACAACTTTTTGGGGTTAAGAAAGTTTCGGTAAGGTTTGTATTGCCTCGCTTCGCTCGACTCTCTAGATTTTAGGAAATGCGGGGTTGGTTTATATGGCCTCGCTCCGCTCGGCGATTTGGGCTTTAGAGAGGGTTTGTATTGCCTCGCTGCGCTCGGCTCTCTAGGCTTTAAGGAATGCAGAGGTGAGGTGTATAGCCTCGCTTCGCTCGGCTCTTTACGGTTTAGGAAATGCGGGTTAGATTTGTATTGCCTCGCTTCGCTCGGCACCTTAAGTTTTAGGAAATACGAGCTTTAGAGAGGGTTTGTATTACCTCGCTCCGCTCGGCTCTTTGGGGTTTAGAAAGTGCCGGTAAGGTTTGCATTGCCTCGCTACGCTCGGATCTCTAGGCTTTAAGGAATGCAGGGGTGAGGTGTATGGCCTCGCTTCGCTCGGCTCTTTACGGTTTAGAAAATGTTGCTGGTGTTGCCGGACCGCGCACAGTAAGCGACGCATAGAGCGCGTGAGTCACGACTCATTTGCTACATCTTTAAGTCAATTAGTAATCGAGTCAATGATGAGAGAGGGGATCGTTGTTACTCCACGTTCGTAGGAATTACCACCACATACCCTACACGTGATCCCTGGGTGGTGCCAAGAGAGTAACAAACCTGGCAGCTGCACTGTTCCGATCCGGACACTGGTCTACACTACACACTATGGCGTCAAAGAATTCGAGAAATAAAAATGGCTCTTCTAAGAGCCCTCAAACAAAGAATATCGGGCCTTCAGTCCGTATCTGCTCCCTTAATATAGAAGGAATGAAATGGATGAGTGCTTGTACCCTTCATGAGCTTGCCCTTCATGGGCGAGAGCGTGGTGTTGACGTGGCTCACGGCGCGCTCCGAGCCCGCGTACTCCAGCAGCGGCCGCGTGTTGGACAGGCACTGCAGCACGCTGTTCATGAAGCACGTGTTGCCGATGTTGCGGAGACCGTTCAGGCCTGCGAGACAAAAATCAAATATTATTTGTTTTGTATCAATATCCGGAATCCATCTTGAGTCAAGCGAGTGTCTTTCCGCTTACAGTCGGCCTAGCATTTCCTCTCTCGTACAGTGGCGCCATCTTACCGGTGTTGTTGCCGGAACTGTCATGACGCACTTGGCCTGCTTGATTCTGATTTTTCGTCATTATAGCGTCGTGTTTCGCGCCGTGAACATCGGTCTAGCTTAAATAATCACGTCGCTCCAAATAATTATTTTAAAAAATAAAATTTAATTTAAGTAATCCTCTCTCTGTAAGCAATGGAGAACGAAAATAGTGCAGTTGAAAGTGAAAAAAGTGCAGTTGAAAGTGTTAAATCGTCCCGGAAAAGGAGTGCTTCACCAAGCTCTAGTGAGGACACTAGCGCTTCTACATCCGAGAGTGACTCCAGCCGAAGAAAATCAAGAAAAGTAAGGAAGCGGGACGCAGTGAGTAATAATGTTCATGTTGAATTTTTATCACAACAAGTGGCCTTCCTGACAAATTTGATTTCTCAAAATTATGCGGCTAATCCGGTTTCCGGAGCATGTACAAGTGTCACAAATACCGGAAACGCAGCCGAAAAAACGGTACAAATTTCAAACGAAAAAACGGTACAAAACTCAAACGATTTAGAATTGCGTGGCCCAACAGAAAGTAGCGATAAAATTGAAATATCGGAATTTTCGACAACAGTGAAGGACCCTATTTATCCTAAAGCTTCTGACCCTCACCTAAGCAGACTATCACAGTTGCAAAGATTTAAAAATGATGATTGGTACGCAATAAGATTCTCCGAGACACAAAAGAAATATGTAGCCTCACCGGGTTTTGTCGAGCTTAGCGTAAATGATGAGCTTAAACGATTAGAAGCTGCGGCAATACGTGACGACCCTCGTTCTCATCTCTTGGAAAGAACATTTGCCAGTCTAACAAACGCAATTTTAACGCAAAAAGATGAGTTGCAAAGGTCGTTACAAATGTTAGTGGATTGGTCAAATGCCGCTGAAACAAATTTAACATCTACAACTTTGTTTGCGAAGATAAAAGAATTGTTTGCTAAAGATTCTGCGTACAGTAAAGTTTCTGATGATTTATCCCAAGTAGTTTGTGGCCGACGCGCAGATTTAATAAATACACGACGGGAAGCTATTCTACGACAAATCCCGGATGATTATCATCGTGATGTACTTCAAAAAATCCCACCGACACCTCAACATCTATTTGATTGCGATTTAATACAAAGTTATTTGCAAAAAATTGGGGGGGTGGATAAATTAATGACGCATTCACGTCCATCAGTGCATCAAAATAACTTCAAGGATAACCTGTACCAAAGATCCAAACCTTCTACTAGTAGACAAAACGGCGAATCATTTTTTCGAAATACCCCCGCAAAGAAAACAAAAACGTCTAATAATCGATCCGGTCAGTCCTATCGCGGAAAAAATGGAAACAAGAATAATCAAAAGGGGAAGAAGCCTCGATCTCGTACTCCCCCGAGAGGCAAGCGTTCACAATGACTCTCAACACTTTCGAGGCGGCTGTCTGCAGCAATTTCAATCTGCATGGATAAGGTTAGGTGCACCGGACAGAATCTGCAGGTTACTAAGTGGTGCCCCAATTCCTTTTATACTAAAGCCACCTCTAATATATCCAAACTCTGCGGTAATAAAAAACTATCAGACCAAACCATCCAAGCAAATGAGCCTACAAATACAAGGTATGTTGGATGCCCAAGTGCTGGAGGAGGCAGAGCCGTCGCCGAGTTACCTGTCGACCTTCTTCTTGGTCCCGAAGCCGGACGGCACTTTTCGGCCAATATTCAACCTAAAACAACTGAACAGGTTCGTACAAACCAAGCCATTTCATTTAATCAGCCACTTCAGACTGCCAAGCTTCCTACAAGACGGCGATTGGATGACCAAGCTAGATTTGAGCCAGGCCTATTTTCATCTGTCGATCTGCCAACGACATCGCAGGTTTTTAAGGCTCATCTACAACCAAAAACTACTGCAGATGACTTGCCTACCCTTCGGCCTTGCCTCAGCGCCCAGAACGTTCGCCTGTCTCACCAACTGGATAGCGGAGTATTTAAGGGCCCGGGGCATCCGATGTGTGGTCTTCCTGGACGATTTTATGGTAGCAAATCAATCAGAACAGGAGCTACGAGACAACATATCGTTCACGGTGAGTTTGATGCAATACCTAGGCTGGAGCATCAATTTCGACAAGTCTGTGCTGGTTCCGACACAGTGCCTCGAATTTCTGGGCATTACTTGGGATACAAAACGCAACGCAAAGTCCCTGTCGGAACCAAAGTGCTTAACGCTACGCAAAGTACTACAGATGCAGATGTCGAAAGGCAGTTGGTCCCTAAAACAGTATCAATCACTAATGGGGAGACTCAACTTCGCCAACTTTGTCACACCTCGTGGCCGGCTGCACTGCCGTACAATACAATACTACAGCAGACAATTGCCGAAACAACACCCATATCGCAAGGTGAGCATTCCACAACCAGTTCTCACAGAAATGCTATGGTGGATGGCGGCTATAGGCCAATCAACACCGATACACCCCAAGAGCATAGATCACCTACTGACAACAGATGCTTCGGATATCGGCTGGGGAGCGCAGATTGGAGACACCAAA
This sequence comes from Plutella xylostella, assembly GCF_932276165.1. Classification (NCBI taxonomy): domain Eukaryota; kingdom Metazoa; phylum Arthropoda; class Insecta; order Lepidoptera; family Plutellidae; genus Plutella; species Plutella xylostella. Next base: position 5,733,984 of record NC_064010.1, read on the forward strand.
ATAGCAGGTACTTGGACACCACAACAGGGCTCATGGCACGCGAACAGGAAAGAGATGTACGCGGTCTACGCTGCAATAAGTCAGGAAGAAAACCAACTCAGGGATGCTCAGATTCTATTGCAAACGGACAATCGGACCGTGGTGTCGTACATAAAAAACGAAGGAGGAACAAAGTCAAAGAAACTGCTCCAGCAGACACAGCAACTACTGGCGCTTCTCGATCGGCTGAACATTTCCCTAACAGCTCAATACTTTCCAGGCAGATTCAATTCAGTAGTAGATGCACTGTCCCGGGGGAAAACGTGCCCAGAGTGGCACCTGTTACCACCAGCCACGACAAGAATCTTCCAGAGGTTCGGAATACCGGATATCGACCTGTTTGCCTCGAAAACCGCACATGTCGTTGCAAGGTACGTGACAATGGACCCGCAGGATCACCACGCACAGAGACACAATGCGTTCTGCCATCAGTGGGACTACAGACTTGCCTGGGTTTTCCCGCCCCCGAACTTAATCCCCCGAGTTCTAACTCAACTCAATCATGCGAAGGGCAGATACATTCTAATAGCTCCGAAATGGAAAAAAGTATTCTGGAAAGCAGATCTTCAGCATCGAGCGCTACAGGTACCCTATCAGATTCTAGACTTACCGCAGAGCCTCATCGACACGAGAACGGGAATACACCCACCGGAAGTGCAGGACCTGTGTCTGGAGGCATGGCTGATTTTGGGTGGAAAGAGTTAGTTTCCGACTGGACGGAACAAGAGCAGCAACTTCTAATGAGCAGTTGGCGTCCGTCTACCATTAATACTTACAAGCCAGCATGGACGAGATGGAGGAGATGGTGCGGGGATCATACAATCAACTTTAAGAATCCTAGTGCTGATCAAGTAGCACGCTATCTCGCCCACCTGCATTGTGATGAAGGTTTGGCATATAAAACTATACTAGTGCACAAATCGGTCATTTCTACGTTTACAAATATTAATTCAAATACTGATTTGTCTTCAAACTTCTTTGTAAAACATATGTTGAAAGCTATATCTGTTGCCAAAAACAAACCTGTTAAACCACCAATATGGAACCCGAAAACCCTCATTGACTATATAAATTGTAATATAATTAATGAAAATAGTTTATATCAAGTTTCAAGGCTTACATCTACCTTGTTGCTTCTAGCTTCTGGACGTAGAGTTCACGACTTAACGCTTCTAACTATTGATACAGACAATTTAGTAGATGAAGGCAATGCTATAGTTTTATGGCCAAAATTTGGGTCGAAAACAGATAATGTTAACTACAGGCAATCTGGGTGGAGGCTTAGAGAACATCCATTAAAAAATTTAAATATTATTTATTGGATTAGAAAAATTATTATTTTATCTCAACCTAGGCGTCAAGATAGTAATTTAAAAGATTTATTTATAACCGCTAGAGGTGAGCCTAAGCCTGCATCCAGAACTGTCCTTGGAGGATGGGTGAAGTCCTTGCTGCGCGACGCCGGCATAGAGGCTCCGCCAGGAAGTGTACGATCAGCTGTAGCTCCATTAAATTGGCTTGAAAAATTCCCAATTGATAAAATATTAGAGACAGGCAATTGGAAACAGGAACATACTTTCCGTAAATATTACCAAAAAGAAATTATTGTTGAGACAGCCGAAAGGAATGGTAATGATTCTATTTCCCTTTCAAACTACTTCCAGCCTGTACGATAAATTCTAAAGTTAATGAGTTGATTGAATCAATATGCATGTTACTATTTAGCAAATTGTTTAAGAATCACATTAATTGTCAGATTATACAAATTATTAACATTAAAATTAACAAATAAAACCAATATTGTTTTAATTGACACATTATAGCGTCAACAAACACCAGGAGATAACAAACACATCACTCAAGATGGATTCCGGATATTGATACAAAACAAATAATAGAGAGTTTTACCTAAAAATAAAACTTACCTATTATTTTTTCATCAATATCCGGAATCCAGGTAAGACCTACCTGGTGCATCCCGAGTGCCATAATGACGAAAAATCAGAATCAAGCAGGCCAAGTGCGTCATGACAGTTCCGGCAACAACACCGGTAAGATGGCGCCACTGTACGAGAGAGGAAATGCTAGGCCGACTGTAAGCGGAAAGACACTCGCTTGACTCAAGATGGATTCCGGATATTGATGAAAAAATAATAGGTAAGTTTTATTTTTAGGTAAAACTCTCTATTTTGTACAGTCGGGGTCAGAAAGCAGACCCTCTAGTGCATTGGTACTCAACCTTTTTTATATAAGGGCCACAAACACGTTTAAGTCATGGTGTCGCGGGCCGCAAGTTTTTTTTTTTAACTATTATGTATAAAGCGATGTAAACTATCGAATAATAATATAAAAAAAACACATGCATACACTACTCTGTTTAAAAAGTATCGGGATTAATAAAACAAAAAATGATAGTTATTCATCCAAGTTTATTTTATCACCTTCAAAGTATGCTCCTTCAGAAACGATACACATACGTCACAACGTTTTTAAACGATGTTTCTAGAGTTCTGTTTGGCACTCACAGCAAATTTTCCTTTTTGTCTTCTATCGATTGTTAGTTAAAGTCATGTTGACTGTTTTATTTGATTAACGTGGTGCTGGTGTTGTGCACTCGAAATTCTTGCCAGAAAGTCAAATGGTAGGAAAATAATATTATTTGCGGGTTATGTAGAATTTAATACAGCAAATTCGACGAAGAAGGCCAGATTGTGGAAAAAAATCGAGAAAATATTTTGCACAACGATATCGCGCCTTTCGCACAAGGATCATTGTGAATGAAGTTTTGAGCAAACACTCAATAAATACCATCGAGCATCCACCATATTAACCAGATATGGCTGCAGCTCACGGCTACAGCTTCTTTTTTTTCCTAAACTCAAATTACCACTTCGAGGCACGGTTTCCAATCGATAGAAGACAATAAGAAAAAAACGCCGCGAGTACTAAACTGAAAACAGCGTTTAAAAAAATGTTGTGATCATTGGATAATTCGTTGGCGTATGTGTATTGTTTCCGAAGGAGCAAACTTTGAAAGTGATGAAATAAATTTGGATGAATAACAATCATTTTTTATGGATATACCTAATACCGATACTTTTTACACAGAATGTATGTTCTCTATTATCTCCCATGGCACGCGGGCCACTGATAAAGGCCTGGCGGGCCACATGCGGCCCGCGGGCCGCAGTTTGAGTATAGCTGCTCTAGTGTCTCTGGGGGTGTAAGAAGTAACTGGCTCGAGAATTGAACCTTTGTGCAAAACCCAACGTCTAACCTGACCCTCAAAGGTTTCTGTGTTTTAGGGGTTAGGTGTTTTTGTCCTTGGTTGTACAAAAACCTAAACAGGAACCTGTATTACAGAGCGCGCCCCGAAATATCTAAATAAATAAGCCAAACGGCTGTTGTAAAATGGCATAATACGTACTTAATGGTAGTCAAAAACAAAATACTTAAAATTCGATAAGGGCTCTATCTTGTGGGCTGGGTCAGAGGAGAATTGGGGTTAGAGACTTTTCAGAGGGAGGACAAAATAAATCAGACTCCTTTTATAAATTTAATTTAAAGAAGTACATTGTGGTACGTGACGATCCATAGCTCTCTGCCACCCATCTGGGAGACAGGCGTGTGTATTATGTATGTATGTATTTAATGATGAGACTCACCGTTAGTGTCACTGCACGTGGTCCGCTCCGCCTCGCTCCGCTCGGAGCTGCGCCGCGCCGCCGCCCCGCCGCCCACCTCCTACAACCAACCAGCTGTTACTCTGTGGCCATTGACAAATAGGCAAGCGACTGTTACTCTGTGGCCATTGACGAATATTGCTTTTACCTGTTATGCTAACACCCCACTTGGCTATTCGTATTTGCGTCTTTTCCAAAACTTCCATCTGCGGTCAGCATATTCTTCAAAATTATTGCCGAATTTGGCCACGTTTTTAATATTTGGCAAAATAGACAAGTGTGGTGCCAGCATACCTAACTGTTGGGATCAAAGTGTTTGGCCGTCAAACAATGATGCAATAGTAAACTTTTTAAATAAGTTTGTAAAAGTTTTAACACTGTATTTTTTAATAAACTTCCCATTTGCTAGTTGGGATATTTAATTAGATTTTATATTTGAATTAGATTTTATATTTAAATTTGAATTTACTTTTTATCATTCCACTCTGAATATGGTGATAGAATAACAATATGATCCCTAAAACATGTGCATAGAATTTGAAATGTAAATTCTGTGTTTATAAATTTTACTAAATAAATTGACCATATTTGTTCGTATAATAAACTACCCTATAATCCATTGTATTGTAAAGGTAGTTTCAAATCAACTTGAAAATAAATACACAGAAAGACATGCAATAGTATAAGCTACAAAAACAAACACACACAAACAGTGAAAACCAAAAATCATGACTCACCTTATTTCATAAAGAATGATATGACCAAAAGCCCAGTAGGTGATTTAAAAAAACTGATTTCGAAGTACCTAACCAAACTGAACAGAGTGAAAAATACGATGTCCTACCAGCTTCACTAGTAGCTTTACACTTTTGTACAATCTGGGGTAAAGAAATATGACCCTTTGCATGGTGCATTGCTGGGGGTCAGTTTTCTTTGCTCCAAACTGTACCTTTTTTAATTCAAAAACCGTCTACGCTTCTATCAATGATCAGGCGGTTTGTGAGTTTGACAAGGTACAAAATAGTGTAACTACTAATGAATCTGACTTTACCTGGATGAATCTGTCCTTATTTCACAAATTCTTACTATCCTTAGCATAAAACGAAGACTAAATATAGTTCTGGTTAAAACCCGTGTTTGGACTACTGATTTGTATACAATACATGTACTGTGCTACCACAAAAAACTTTAAACACTGTTTAAATAGTGTTTAAAACGAAATCTGACAGTTTTCCTAGGCGTTTGACAGCGCTAAACATCTGTTAAATACTGTCTAAGTTTTTGTGGTAAGGCCCTTAATCTCTGGATTATAAACGGTACTAAACCAGTACTATCTTTAGTCTACGTTTTACAATAACGGGATACCTGTTTCAAATGGTAGTTCTGGATGACCCGTCTACCGGGAAACGTCTCGTTATACTCCCGTTTGAAATACATTTCATACATGCACGGTAAGGCCAAAGTAAAACAGATAATCTTCCCGAAACATATAGATATCTGGAAAGAGAGGGAATCCTTTGCTTATTGGACCAACATACAGGGTGGGATTCAAGGAGCTTCCTGTAGTGTATGACACTCGGAATAATAACATCCTGCACAGATCCTACTTGTCTCGAGTACATATGTCAGTTGTCTGTGCCCAGCTGTCAGTGTGGCGGATGAAGCGCGGGTTACAAGCAAGTGGGCGTGTACTGACGAGCCAAGTTAATCAAGTGTTGAACAGTGGTTTATTACAAGAATCGAAACATTACACTTCCTATTGGCTGATCTATGTACTTAGTAACTTTATTAAGTTATTGGTTGAGTTTTTTAATTTTAGTTTCGACAAAAGTTTTTTATAAGTTTGTTTTTGTTAGAGTTGTTTTTTTATAATAAAAGTTGTTCAATATGTCGTGTAAATTGACCTTTTAAGAGGAAGTTCACTGAACAAGTTGCATCCTGCATGGAGTACAAAAAGCAAAGGATTTTGCCATAGACTATCGAGTTGTAAGACTTTTTGGAGCTGCCACGGAATTCTATTAAAAAAGTATAGCTTTTTCAATGCCCTATGAAATATACATACAAATACATACATAGGTACAGACATGGGTAGCTTTTTGTAGCACAACTTAACTGCCATAAAACTAACCTATGCTATAATAAGAAATTCTATCGGCATTGTTGGAAAACGCAAAGAAAATGAAATTTACAAACGAATGCGTTCAACTTGAAAATAATATATTTCTTTGTTTTTTATTGGAAAATATATGATGTGTGTTAGAATATTACATTTACAAAAACATGGCGCGTTTTAAGGTTAGGAAAAACTATAAACGACAAAACTCAAGTTCCCGCCAAATCACACGCAAGACGCAAGCAAGCGTTCGGAAACGCGTACCATGCGCGACCGCAGCGTCAGCGCGGCGAGTGCGACGGCGTACCCGCTGTGCTCGTGATTTCCGAACGCAACCCGCCCCCGCAGGGCTCTAGCCCGCTCCTGTGTTGCCACTACAAAATATTTTTTGCTTATTTTGGGGAAAATTTTCATTCAAACGTTTTAAATATTTTTATTCGGAAGCAATAGTTTAATTTTGGAGTTTAAACGTCTTAAATAGTTTAATTTTGGATAATAAGAAAGGTCTTAGGAAAATTCTCATGGATGATAGATACGTAGATAAGTAGCTTATTCCTAATCCGATCTACATTTGACAAGAGTGTCGAAAAGCATAAAAATACCCAGTGAATAATAAAATTTACTTGAATTTACGCGTTTGGACACAAAGATAACTAGATGTGTATAGCTCACAGACAGTAAATAACGAATGATTCATACCGCCCGCTCGTCAGATGTACATCGCATTGAGTCACTTACTACTGTCTAGTGTACCTACATCCTACATAATAAGAGCTTTCGTAGAAAGAGCTGCACTTTTGTCGAAATGACGAACTCTTCAGACGGACAATGTAGATCCAATATAAGAGTAACAAAAGGTAGCCAAACTAGAGTTAGCTAACACCACAAAATTTGCTCATATTGAAATTTCTCATATTTCAGAAACTTCATTTAGAACAATGGTTTTTATCCACCTTACATCGTTATAATAACGACAATATTTTACTGTTTTTTTTTTATTTTCGGAGAATATCATTTACAAAGGACCACACTTTCTTGTAATACCGGTGTTTTGAATTCAGACATCATGCAATCTAGTAATCATGTAATGCTAGAATGCGACACGAGCCCTCAAGCACTTCCTGTCAAAAGTGCAACTCTATCTCGCCTACCCAAACGCCCCTACACTAACAAATCCACAACAAAATCACCTTCGCTACCTGATAATTGTTCCCGCCATACCGCGCGGGGCGGCCCCCCCCCGCGGCGCGGCACCAGGCAGCGCCGACAGCCACACCTCATGCAGCAGCGCCGCCACGCTCGTCGCCACGCATGCTACCACCACCAGCGCCTCGTAGTAGCTCAGCATCCAGCGATGTGGCGCTTCAAGTGATTGTTTTAGCGCTTGAAAGTTTTTGAGGTTAGGTCAGCATTCAGCGTTCAGCCGATTTTCTGACGTTCGTGTTTTGTTTTTCAAGGTCTTTTTGAGGCTAAGTTGGTCAGCATTCAGCGCTGCGTTGCTTCAAGCGATTGTTTGGCGTACGAGATTTGTTTTCAGGGCTTGTTTTTGAGGTTAGGTAGGGAATGGTTGTCGGTTAACTCAGCATTCAGCGCTTTGGGCGGATTTTTTCACGATTTGTTTAGACCTTTCACGATTTTTTCACCTGAATTTTTTTGAGGTTAGGCTTTTTTCACTTTTGTGTATTGTGTTTTAGATGTTTTTGAGGTTAGGTTAGGAATTGTTTGCGGTTGATGTGGCAACCCTAAACGCTTGGTGGTTTTTGAGGTTGTCAGGTTTGAGATTCCTTTACAAGTGAAATGGTCGTAGAATATAGGCTCTTTATTGGTTCAACTTGGTTGGGGTTTTGGGACTAATTCTTACAATTTTGCTTTAAGTATGGTGAAATTGGATTGATCCATTTCAGAGAAAATTTTCGTATGGAGAATCGAAAGACAGAAGGGTTGATCTTGAAAATATGAATGTATTGTCAATGGAGACCAATTTTTTAAAAATAGTACTGCAGCAATACAAATAAGTAGAAAATGTGCTTATAACATCGATGTCGAATATAGTATGAATGAATTAGCACATAAATATGATATAAAGAGAGGCGGAATACATCGTTAGAGTACCTATCAGCTGATCAGTCAAGACAAGATTCACCAGCTCTGTACAAGCCTATTCACTTGTGATTTCATTAAATCTCTGCTACAAGCGTCCATATCTTTCTCAATCCACTGAGTCATCAAATCACTCGTTTATCACTCGACGATAGATCCAAACACTTCAATTTAAAGTTCACTAATTCACTTTCGATTTGATTTCACTTCATTAGGTCAAGGCAGATCAAATGCTTCTTCTACTGCATTGACCATGATTACACATCAGAAGCTAAAGGTTACTTTGTCTGTTTACAGGCAAACTTTCAGTCAATCACTTTGTTATTTACTGTTTAAAACTATTATCACAGTAGCTATCACGTAGTCGACTCCAAAACACTAACAACATTTAAAATCTGTATACTACAACTCGTCCACATTTGTTTTTGCATCAACACCGAATGTTAAGAAGCTGGTTCAGTTTCAGTTATCACCTTTAAAAAACAATTTTTAAGTAGATAGCAAACTTCGTAAACAACCTGCGATTTTGAAATTAGCGGTCTTCGTAAACGCGAAAGCTAACGTCGCGTATATTTGCCGCGAATGTAACATCACGTGACCCCCATGGCGTCTAGGCGCTGCCCAGTCGGGCACTGAGGTGTTCCTAGCGGGGTATCGCCAAAATTCACTGCCAAATTTCACAACCACTGTCATGTAATCTTTCTAGATAATGCACGCTGGCTTCAGAGAGTTACACGCTGAAATAAACCTTAGAGTTTTGAATTGAGGGTTACATTTTGAATGAGCATTGGGGATGGAAAGGCCACGGTCAACATCTTTAGTTTTGTTAGGTACTTTTCGCTTTTCCACATTGAAAGGGAAGGGTTTTTAAATCTTTCTAATGAATTTTGAACAATACTATAAGTATGTAGTGTATTGACGACCTACGAAATGCTGATTTGTATAGTTTTTGAGCAAAAAGGTAAACATCTAACCCTACACTCTGATGGTTACAAAACTTACAAATTACCTTCTACATTACAGAAACCAGCTTCATTAACACCCGTTATCGTCCAAAAACAACACAAAACGGCTAAATTATCTAAAACATAACGAGAAATTCAAACAAAACATTCAAAACATAACTGACACATTGACAATACTGAATTTCAATGACAGCTTTCGTTTTTCGTAACGCGGCAACAAGAAGTTCGGAGTCAATAAGTACGCATACAGTGAAACTATAAAGTCCTGAAATTAATGTTTGAGGAACTAAAATTTTCAGGAGCCTGGCACCATTAGAAAAGAAACATAAAAGTCATAACAATTGTTTATGTCAATAGGCGGTTGGCTGTTTTTTTGAATTTTCTTATTAATTATAAGGATAATCTAGATAAAAGCAACAATTTACGCTTGGTTGCAATTAGGAAGATGAAGAAAAATATTCGTAGTCAAGCTAGTGAAGTTATTTATCGAGTTTTAATACAATGTTTAGCGGAACATCAAGCTGGACATATTTTGTCGAATTTGGAGGATGTTTACGCTCGTACAGCGTCTATGACGGGTATGTAGCATTGTACAAATTGTAATAACTCATTTTTTATTAGTACCAACGCTTCATTTATCGATAAACCTAGGTTTAGAGCCCAAGTCGAACATTGTTTACATACCACTTATTGTAGGTTTCATCTGGTTTCAGTTGAGTCAAACCTTAACATTTTGATACTTGAAGAGATATGTTTGTTCACTTACTAAATTCACATTGTGTGAATCTGGGGGGCATTGTGTAACTCAAAAAGATTTTTTTATTTTATTTTTTAGTTATATCGGACCAGCGTGCCAAAGAGGGCAAAATATGGAATATTTCTAACTCCTGGAAGAAACAGAACTGGCCGTCCAAAAAGAGAAATTGATGTCTTTACTATGGGTGCCCTTCGTCAACAGATCCAGTTTTTTTATACAGTTAAATAACGTTATCTAAATAAATATTTATTGGTTTCACTATTAGCCTTCATATTAACACCTTCTAGCTTGTATAAGAGCTTTTTGTGGATGGTAAGTTGTTTTTAAATACATAAATAGGTAGGAAGTTAACAGGCAAAATTTCAAGTATCAAAGTCAGTTATGTTTCGCTATATAGGGTTGCTACATGAAAGATAGCAGTGCCCTCATTTAATTTCAGGACTTTATAGTTTCACTGTACAGAAGGCAGGATATTAACTTCAGAATAATAACAGCCACACGCTTTGCTAGAAGACCTTCACTATTTAGAAAAGTAATAAAACAATAAAATAGGGAGAAATTTTAGAGTTGAATGTTGCCGACAAAGTATCTAGTTAAAAATAGGCATCAACTATCTAAGACTAACAGAATCTCAAAAAATCTAAGAATAGACACTATTAAATATTTTATGTAGATTACGTACGTTCGTGCAATTCACAACCTAACCTCAAAAACTCACGCAAAGCGCTGCAGAAAATTGGGGGGAAAAGCCGCGTGTCGCAAATTCAAGATGGCCACCCGAAAAGTTGACGTGCGTGAAAGAAAAGCGCGCAGCGTCAGTTCGGGTTATCGCGATGTTTTATTTCCAGCCAGTCGCATTTCGCATGAGTTTAAATTTAGAACATATTTTCTATTGGAAAGAGGACGCGTTCAATTTCGTAGACTATTGTCGCGCCAACTCTCAACAGAAAAAAAACATTCGGTATTTAAATTTAATAACTTAAAAACATGGACATGGCGGGAAAGATATTTGTTTTGAAGCTTTACGAAAAGGCCTATGTCCAGCAGTGGGCAGTGGCTGATGGTCAGCACAATCTTATGTCCTTTAGTTGCACAAGAATCATCGGATTAATATAGCGTTTATAAACTTTTATTCGATCGAATATGTTGGAACCAATATACCATCCACCTATCGGCTTCCGGCACAGTCATTTTGACAGGTGGTTAAACAGTGGGCTTATATCCGAGTCATTAACGACAAAGTGGGTAGTTAAGCTAATGTTGTAATCGTAATGAGCAAACTCTCTCCGCCTACAAATTGTTTGTTATGGTTCGGTGAAAGTATTTTGTGTTTCTATTTTATTAAATTCAAAATTCTAGAAAAGGATTGTAGCGAGTTTTAAAACATTGGACGAGTGACTTGCGTATCGGTCGCAAACTTTGGATCCAACGTTCTGACAGTACACTTTTCTATCCTATCTATAACCACCTGACACCCACACACACACAACATCAGTAGCACACAAATAAATGACCTGAATTGTTAAATGGCAACGAACTCGGTACTTTTAAAACCTAAAACAGTCGTCATACTGAGTACCTGTCTTGTTTCGGACATCATTGCATTGTTCTAGACTTTTCTTAATTAAATTAGGCTTTAATCTTTGTAGATTTAGTAATAGGGGTAGAAAGAATAGAGTAGTTTCTAGGGTATGTTTTTTACTATTGCCGCGTGCTTAAATAAATGTTATTTCCTTCTTTAAAAGTAATTAACACAGAGCATTCCTGCTAAAAGGTAACTAATCAATGTATTTTAATGTGTTCATTAACCTACATTCCGTGGCAGCTCAGACCGACACTAATCCTACCAATTTCTTATGACACCAGAAATGAATCGACAAATTCAAATGAAAACACCCTTACCGCTTACACCAGAGCTCGCAAACACCTGTAGATCGCAGCATTGTACGTGTTATGGACGAAAACAGATACAAAAATGTGCAAACAAACAAAATGAGCCAGAATGTAATGATATTCTAGAGGTACAAGAGGGTCAGTCTATATGACGAAAAACGAAGTTTCGGACCGCTACTGCGCGAGCCACGACCCTTTTTCGCTATATTAAACGTGCCGATTGCACGACAGCACTCGTTCGTTCGTTTTTCTACAGTATAGAGTGACCCTCCAGGTATGGAATAATGCGCACTTACCGTTGTAATGTCGTCGTAATCTTTGATGTTCAGTTTCCTTCTAGAAGACGGCGAGTCTGGACTCAGATCTTCGGCTGGATCACTGATCGTGCTCTCTGTACTGGTTTCCATGGGCTTGAGGTCCACTTCATCGCCGTTAGTTTGCAAATCCTTCTCTTTCACTTCCAAGTCTTCGCTGCGTTTCTTCAAATAGTTCTCGTGTTCAAACGTTTTGTTCTCGAACCCTGTCCCGCTCGGGGATTCCACTTCGTTATCCAGCAAGTCTCGACTGTCATCTGTTTCGGAGTCTATGTATTTGATTCGGTTTCTGGATTTCTGAGATTCTTTTGGCTCCGGTTTTGGGTCTTCGTCAATGGAAGTGGTGACTTCGATGAGTCTGGTTTTAGGCGTGGAGCTGCCCGAGGCGACGGGCTGCGATATCTGGATGTAGGACGCAAAGTTTGACGTGTGCTTCGGAGTTTTGATACCTTGCTTTTCTATGTCGTTCTTGAGAGATTCTTTCTTCGAGTTGACAGTCACTTCTGGACTCCGCGACAACCTTTTGCGTTCTTTCGCGTCAGCATCTCCGTTCTCCACTTGAATGACGGTAGATTTTTCCAGAATCTTCCCGATTGGGTTGTTCGGGTCCAACTGGCTTTTGATGCTGGCGAGCCGATCGGACGGGAGCTTAGCGTTGAACGAGACTGACATATCGTTGCTCTTGTCTACAACAGGTCTGGCCAGTGAGACGGGTTCAGATAGCGTCTTGCTGATGGAGAGATCTGAGTTGGAGTTAGATCGTGAGCTGGACGAGCCTACCTCCCACTTGTGCCCTATCCCGTTCTTCTCCACGCTCGGCTGGTGCACGGGCACTGGTTGCTCGTCTTTAGGGAGTATCTTTGTGTAGCCTGAAGTCCCATTTTCACAGTTCTTCAGCTGCGTCAGGTACTGGTCGACTGCGGTTTTCGACGAGTATTTGGTTTCATTCGCGGGTAGTTTTGTAACAGTCATTTTAGGATCGAACCTCTTGCGTATCTCGGAGACGGATGGAGGCACTTCGTTGCCGTTGGTGTCCTTTACGCCGTTGGTCATAGAGTTGCGTTTGCTGTAGCTCGGCGTTGGCGAGGTCTCCTTGTAGGACCGGCGGCCCTCCGGTCTCTGGCGTTTACGAATCAAGCGTAAGTTTCTCAGACAACAAATGGGCTAAACAAATTGCGCTGTGTGAAAGTGTGTGTTAGTTCGACATTTACGAGTTACATGCGGAGCCGGAGACACCAGAAATTCTCATTTGTGATGCTTCGGCCGGCTCTGAGGCTAATGTTGCTACTGGGGTATCGCGTGAAAGGCTAGTCTAGATGCTGTAGCGGACAGAGATGACCTTTCGAGCGATACGGAGTAAGTGAGTCTAATCAACAGTAAGCTGAGATCTCTGAGTGGCTCATCAGTGCGCTGGTTAATGAACATCCACACACTCACACACGCGCACTCGGCTGCGTGTCTGCGAAATTATTAGGATTGTCTGTTGTTTTTTGAATGGAATTTGAAGGTATATGTGGCTTGTGTTCTGTGTTTTAAGGTGTGTTGTTGTGCATAATGTGTTCAGTTGGTAGATTACTGACGGATTTTACTGTTTGTATAAGTGTACTATGGGTGTAAATGAAACTTAGACACTAGGCGTATTATGGGTGATATATTCACTTATCAATAAATAGGCCAATTAAATAAATAAAAAAATCAACACATGAAATGTCTGCTCGAATAAATTTTGAATTTAATTTTAATTACCACATTATAAACAACAAACAACATCAAACGAACTGTACAAGTCAATAAACAACCGGGCCTCCACAGGGCACCGTTTTAGGTCCTCCTTTTTACAATATTATCTTGAACCGAAAAGTATCCAAAATTTCGCAGACACTCAACTAAAAATCAAAAGGAGTCGCCACTCACCTCACTGATGGTGGAGCCGGCGGTGGAGTTCCTCGCCTTCCGGACGGTCCGGGCGTCCGGCGCCGGCGGCCGCCCGATGTCGTTCGATATCGACTTCGACCGCGAAATCTCGCCATAACTGTTCTGGTTCGCCTGCTGCTGCTGCTGGATCCGCTGCGTCAACGGCACATAATTCGCTGGCGAGTATTTATTGTACAGCTCGGCCGTCGACATGGCCAGCGCGGCCGAGTTTATCACATTTCTTTTAGGGTTCCGCGGCAACGGGTCGCTGATACTGGTCTTGCTGCTCTCGCTCCGCGTCGTCGACAGATCCCGCGAGCGAGACTCGCTACGCTCCGAGCGGTATCTCGTCGATATGCCGCTGTCAGAATCCGTGACGCTCGGAGCTCTGGAGCTTCTGGAATATTCGACTAGAGACGTCTTTCTCTCCCGCTTCCCGTCGACATCTGAGTATCGGGACCTGTACTCTGTGGTTCGGTCTCCGATGCTGGTCCGGATCGAAGAGGACACGTAGGTGCCGCTCCCGGACCGGAAGTAAGGCTTGTCTAGACTTGGCGACGAGGTTAGCGTGGACCGGAACGAGCCAGAGACAATAGAAGAGGCTGGCGACGAGGTATATCTGGTTGACGATACAGCAGGCATTTTGGCTTAGTTAGTATAAACGGTTTTAAAATTAAATAAATATCTTCTGGTTGTGTTCTAGCTAGGCGTGTGCTTTTAACACATTTTAGGACTAAAGTGAGGAGTTTGTTGAGTAGAATGAGTGAGTTTAAAAGTATGTTTTGTTGTGATATTTGTTTCTAGACGGAGGTCTCTTTCTGAGCATCTTCTTAGCCGGCTGAACTGTTGTTCCTGAAACAAAATAATCGTATTTTAGATTAACTTTAAAGTAGGAACCTACATTGAACTTCTTTCGGTGACTAACACTTAACCCTTTATAAGGCAGAGTAAGTCCAAATATCTCTTTGGTTATGGACCTTAATTTGATGTCATAAAGTTCAAAATATCAAGGCCATATATTGCCCAGAGCCTTAGAAAGGGTAAAGCTGAAATAGCATTGGTTACTGAGCTGAAAAGATTAACCACTCAGATTAGTTGTCAGTTGCTGACTGAACAGTGACATGCCCTGCAAATGTTTGGTACCTACAGTAAATTTTACTAGTTTCACCTGTGTTCATATTAGTTAATTTTGTTGATTGTTTCATCTTTCATATCCTGTTTGGTCTGAGTCTAGGCAATGTTTACTACATATCCAAAATACAGGAAATAGTAAACCTGTGGGCTATAAACTTGTAACCTGTAAGGACTATCCCATACACGTATAACATAGACACAGTTTTGCTCAGAAATGTGCAACGGTTGAACAGATTTTGATGAATTGTAATGTTATTACTGAAAAAAAAACTTAAGGAAGGAAGTTAGGCCCTGTCTACCACAAGGGTCAATTACGGGTTGGTGGCGACCCCGATAAGCAAGCTTGTGCTGAGAAAGTTAATTGTTGGGTAAAAATGGTAAATGGGCAACCAAACTGTCCGACGTTTTCAAGCTCCAAGCCTCCAACTAGGTTTAACAACATATAAAATTAATTCATTTAGTCTCGGAAAAAATATTTCTTATTGATATTTCAATCATTTAATTGTTTATTATATAAGTAAGTTTTGTGATACACATATTATAAAAAATATAATTTCTTTCATAAAAAGTACAAGGCTTTCTTGTCAAGTATTAAAGCAATTTTAAGATAACAAAATGCAACACTCTCTTAACCTTGAGAGATATTAAAATTTCTTGTCAATGCTTTAGTGATAACATTATGTCATGATCAGATAAACAGATAGCTGGTGGTTTGCAATACTACTTCCTACACAGATGGCCCAGGTTCGCTTCCTATGTCAGATATTCAACATAATGTCACATGGGAGTTTAGGGTCAAAGGCCTAGTAGGCCTCTCCATAAGCCTGCTATGGGATGTGATGTATAGCTTCTAGTAGCACCTTTTGCAAGTTGTCACCCCTATGAGAGCGTCCTACACTATGTTTGGCTAATCATGGTCTCTACTGCAAAACACATTTACCCCATTGGTTAACGGTTCTTCTTTAGTAGAGTATGTATAGACCAGATTTGTGTAAATAAAGTAGATAGCCACTAACAATTTATTTTATGTTAATTTTAAACATTAAAGAATGATGTACAAGCAGGTATAGGATAAATATTTCTTCAAATATGCAATGAGATTGGGCAGCGGTTTTATCCTCAAGTTATTTTATCTCGCCAGCACTTTATCAACACAAACTAAACTAACTTTAAACATAACGAAAAAGACAGCTTGTCTAGCACCAAATTAACAAAAATAGGACCAAATTATTGAGTTATTTCATTGGAATGCAACCTTGCCTTGCTTTAATTGATTTGCTGAGTTTAAGCAATTATCAACATACTTCAGGATTATTAAAGTATTTACCTAGTACTAAAAGTTTTAAATTTTAGTTGTATTTTGTTTTGATAGTATGTTAAACAGGATATAGGTATTCTGTACAGACTGCCATAAAAATAACATGGTTGGGATGGAATCTAATGAATAACATATTTCACAAAATATTTGTAATTTTTAAAGAATAGGTGTTGTGTGTATGTTTAGTGAAAATATTAGAAGTTAGGTATTTAATTTAATAAAGTCTAACTCCTTTATTTCCGTACAACTAATCAGATTTTGGCGCCAAGGTCACGCACGCCGTAGGCTCTCTGGCGACGGTTATCTTTGCAGAAAAAAAGAAAAACTTGCACGAAAATATCAGGAAATCGTTCAGAAATGAAAAATTCGCACCAAATTAGCGTTTCACGAGAACAGCTGTCTGCCTTTCTTGTAATATGACACCGAACCAGAAGAATTGATTCATTGGTTCAAGGCCATCTGTTTTTATACGATTTTATGATGAATAAGAGGGCAAATATCACTTTCACAGCACTCACCCGCCTCGCACTCGCAAAATCACACAATTTCGACTAAAAATACACTCCCTGGTGTATTTTTAGCTAGAAAGACACAGCATGACACATAGATTTCGACCACTTTCGTACACTAATTAAATTTTTCAGCATCACGTGCGACATCGGCGCACATTTGATAATTCGATCGTTTTCAGCTGCATAGCGACGGGATACCCTGATACTCACAAATTACACACTTTTGGTAACAAGTAGAAATCTCGGTTCGGGATTTTGTAGAACAAATAAGTTTATTGCACTGACACAGTTACTCCAGCCACCAATTCACTCGCGCAAATCTCGTTTGTCGGCACTTTCGAGAGTTAATATGAAAAAATTGGAGCATTTACGTGCGTATAGCGTATTTTTCTTCCAGATTTGTAATTTTAGAAGGCTCCAACTTCAACCATTGCCTGAATAGTGACGTCATGACGTCATGAAATATGTTGGCAATCCTATTTTTATGCCACTTCCGTCTCGAACGATAAAATGTCTTATTATAATAAAAAAATTTGAGATATTAGACTTTGATGCAATGTGATAACGGTTATATTTAAACATAAGTATTAAAACAATAAAGTAGAAGTCAAATTTTCAGTGTTGCCATCACAAAGAAACGATATGTCGAAAATAAAATGACTTTGCTGTGTTCCATTATTAGTAATACTAGATAAGGATTTTTATAATGACCTAAAATATAAAGAACCTAAATCTTTCATAGATTTTATTCAGTAAATTTTCTTGTTTAAGTCTTTTTTACTTGGAAATCACATACCCAATAAGTAGAGATTACTTTACTGAGGAAAGATTACAAAATTCAATAGCATTGTAACTTAACTGGAATGCATTATTATGACTCATCGTTGAGTCTTAAAATCTAGTCTAGCCAGCAAGTTCATTCATTATTTAAATATGTTATATTTTATTCTATTCTAACACATGAATAATAAAATCTGTAGGAAATCTTGGCAAAAACCTTAAAGAAAATAATACAATTATGTATTACAAAATTTCTGAACTGCACAAAATAGTATTGCTACTCGCCCACAGATGGCATAGCTAGCGAAGCTTTAAATAACGACCGATAGGTGTCGCTAGCATATTTTGTTATTCCAATTTCATTTTATTTACTTACACAATAATCTTATATCATAGGGGCGCTTTATTATCCTTATCTCTTTAGGAAGGTACCTATCTATGATCGATTTCTATATGCAATGCCACATAGTACCTATAAATGATAGACTGTTAATAGTTAGAAGGACCTACCTACGAAGAGTAATAGGTTGATAGGTATCTTATTAGATACATAATGTACCTTCTTATACGATTCTAAACTACATATATTCAACTTTACTTAAGTACTCATACTTACATTATTTCAATGATAGTTTATACTTAATCGTTTTTTTTAAGACATATCTTCAACCAGTGCGTCTTGCCAGTGATGACTTCGTGAGTAAGTAGGTAGGTACCTAGTGTTAGCGAAGGATTTACTACATTTGAAGTTATTATTTCTATTATCTACAAGATGGAGTGGCAGTTAGCCGATTTCTGCTGCAGGAGGGCAGAACTCTCTAAATCAACGAACGAGCGAATAATCACAATCGGATCTCCGGTGTCCCTCCGGGAAGTCATAAGCAACCTAGGTTGTCTACTGGCTTCCTAGGGTGAGCTTGGGTGGCTTAATAGCTAGTCACCAGCACCACATAGGTATTTCACGAATAATGGCCCACCTTAGAGGGTAAATGCGGAAAATCAGCTCGCCATGATAGATAGATAGATTAGAAGCACAATCGGCAGATGGACTCGGGACTCGCTCCGTAACTTGGTTGTTCGTCATATTATGTACAGTCTTCCTGACAGCTTTGGTAGACGGGGTTTGAACCGCTATGGTAGACGAGTTCTTGAGTGGAGACCACGAACAGGCGTAGTGTGGGACGCCCTCTAGACTGATGGGTCAACATCTCATACTTACAGATAGTCGATAGATACTAACCTAAAATTTGGATGATGTCAAGGACAGAGTCTTAGGTCCGTGATGCTCTCAATTTGTAGAAAGGTAGGTTTCTTTTGGTTTCTTTATACTAACGTATTAATCAAATCTTAATAAATGGGGATGACCATGGCATAGGGGCCCCCTCTCTTATTAGGAGTTAAAGATAGAAAGCCATTTTTGTAGAACTAAAGAAAGGTAGTACTAGTACCTATAGGTACCTAGATATAGGTAGGTATACATTATAAAAAGTAGGAAGTACCTACTTACTTATTTATTTGTGAGCAGTAATACAGAATAATAATAAAAGGTAGAGTGATCATCCGATACACATAGATTGGATACGGATCTACGAAATTTACTATTTCCGACTGAAAAAAACTACCCCTAACTCAACCGAAACTGGCAATTTCAAAAAACCACCCTTTTGCGCAAACCTTTTAGCAAGGGTGAAGTTTTTGGGCAAAAACAAGAATTCTTTATTCCCTTTTTAAGGGTTTTTTGTTGTATTTCCTGCAGCTGGTGTTATTTTATTTGTTGCGTTTTTTTATTTGATTAACTGTATTGATTGAGCCTGGGCTGGATCAAATTCTCATTGTTGTGGATTAACCCTCTACATTTTATAACTGCATCTGTTAGGAGACTGGTAGAAGTCCAGAATTCGATCAATTTATGTAACGTGTCTACATTTTGGTTTCAGTCAGGTTTATTATACGTAGGTATAGCCTTGGTAGGTAGGTACTATAATAAGTTCTTTATACACACACGAGCAATGAAATTTTCCAGTTAGTCCAGTCAAGGAATGAGGTGTAGAGTGCGTGAGCAGGTAACTAAGCGATTCCTTCAGAAACTTGTTCAGGGGGCTTAGGTTGTTAACATACCAAAAGTCCTGACTCCTAGGTCATGAGCGGGGGGGAGGAGGAGGGGATAAAGGTACGAATTTTTGGTTTTTTGCTTATATCTCAGTTTTCGAATACATTTCTCTTGTAAATTTCAACTTTTTCCGAGGGTAATAGCTCGAAAACGGTTAGGAATCAGAAAAAAACATATACTATAAAAGTTTTAGATAATTTTAAGAACTTAATTTCATTAGTTGAAAATATTTCTCTCCGATGCACCGTTTTCGAGATATAAGCTAAAAACCAGAAATTCGTACCTTTGACCCCCCTTCTCCCCCCCGCTCATCACCTAGGAGTCAGGACTTTTGGTATGTTAACAACCTAAGCCCCCTGAACAAGTTTCTGAAGGAATCGCTTAGTTACCTGCTCACGCACTCTACACCTCATTTTGACTCATTTATTGACTGGACTAAGTGTATGGTAACTGTCTTGCATCAAATTAATCCTAAACGGAAAACACTAACTTAATGAAGTCGTTGTCTGCAATATATTATTTTATGAACACCGCATCAACATTGCCAACTAAAAACGAAAATATTGTAGGTAGTTATGTAAATTCTTAATTACTTGAATGTTTAAAAAAATTGGGGTTGTTTTGTGTCAGTAGGTACTTATAAATTTTTTGTGAGTAGAACTTTTCATTGCTTGTGAGTGTATCAGTTCCTAGGCAAAGCATAAATCAAGAAATATACCTACCTGTGAATAAAGCTGATGATTTTTTATGTAGGTAAGTACCAAAGTATTCTAATTTTAACACCCTTCTTTTTCATAAAAGGTAAGTACCTATAATAAATAATTAGAAGTTTCAATAACAGAAGGTAATGAAATAAAACTAGTGAGTAAATATTTTTAAAATGTGTTTATTATTATTATTTTCATAAGTAGGTAGGTAGTAGGTAAGGTAGGTACCTACTTAGCTACCTATGTAGTACCTGTTAGAACTATAAAAAATAGTAGGTACGGTGGCCGGCGCCTAAAAGTATACAGGCGGAGTTTTTAAAATTGCAATCCCTGATGGTGAAGGGAGCCACCGTACATTGACCTACGAGATCATTAAGTTTGTCATCACAGTCTATGTAAGAGCAGTGTTTGATTTCAAATTAAAGGTTACGGGTCTGTTTATTAACATTTGCTGAACATATTTTTCTAATCTCTCAATTGCTTCCAATCTATAATTCTTTGTAACGTGGTAGGTACAGTAAGGCGCAGATAAACCTGACCCCCCTCAGAAGCATTGTTAATATGAGAGGGGGGTCAGGTTTCTCTGCACCTGACCGTACGAGGTACGTACGTCTTACTCGTATCTCTAATTAGTCACCGTCCTAGGGCCGATTTTTTGATCCGTAGTTTACTCAACTATCATTAAAAAACGGAGACTATAGGTGAAAAATCAAAACAATTTATACAGGGTGTTGCTAAAAGGGTAGGTATACTAAGCCGAAACCTATATGACTGTGTTGCACTTGATATACCTAAGCTCAAAATGAAATTCAAAATGTCAAAATTCGCGAAAAAAAAACTAAAAAGTCACGTAACGTTAAGTTTTGGCTTAGTATACCCTTTTTGCAACACCCTGTATGTATCTGTCATAGACTGCTTGATGGTTAAGGCGGCCTTTCCACCAGAGCGGAGCGGGCTAGCGGAGCGGTGCGCGAGGACATCATCGACCAATGAAATTGCATGAGCATTGTTTTGATGCAACTTCATTGGTCGATGTTTACCTCGCAGTTTGTATTATCCAACCTCAGAAGGTGCAATATGATGAAAGCCGAATCCTGTAAAACAGAAACATACATTAATAAAGTTGTAGGTACAGGCTACCACGCAGATATCTTACCACCTGAACGACATTCATAATATCAATAAATATTGGCATCTATACTTTATATAATACTTCATAAGCCCTATGACAGCTGTCAAATCAATTAATTTTATCTGTCATTTGTTGGTTTTCAAGGGAAAACGAACTTTATACCAGGCATAAGGATCTGACCATCAAACGTAGTACTCATGATATATATATATTTTACAAAGTAAGTATAGAATCACATGGACATAAAACTAAGTAAGTAATGTTCTTATTATTATACTTTAGGTATATTTATTCTCATTATTACACTTAACCCTTTTCACCGAAATATCCTTCCACCCACCCAAAGGAAGAAATCGCCTTAAGCGATAAGACCACCATTTGTACAATATAATTGTGTATAATTGTAGATTACATGTTTTTTTGTGTACAAACAAAAAATACCTAATCTTATCATTATTTACATGGACATAATAAGTCGTTTTTTTTCTTTTCAAGTAGTTTTCTTTCTTCTGTCTTCTCTTGACCGCTGCCTCGTCGATACGGTCACTGGCCAGGAAAGTTAGCAGGCTATACAGTCCCCCGTTCGGTGTAATACTGTACTATACAACCTACTACCTCAGCTGGCCGAGTGACATGAATTATTGATCCGACTGTACTGGCTTCTTTCTTCGTGTTTTCTTCAGTTTTCTTTGTAGAACAACGATAGGTACAGTGCCACAAACTTATCTGTTCCGGTGAGAGCGTAAATGTCTAATATTTCTTCATTCTATATATTTTTTTTAAGTTTGGTTGTGTTGGTAATGTGCCCTTGCGGTTTTCATAAACCCATCTGTATTAATTTATAATTCATTAGCAAGTTGTGAGATATGGATCAATTTACTTCTCTCTCACCGGAACAGATAAGTTTGTCGCACTGTATTTTAATTACGAACTAGATGGAGAGTCAAGCAAAATAAACAACTCTTGGTTTAAATTAGTTGTGATAGAAGATTTGTAACTTCATTCATGGTTGAATTTAAAACGGTCTGAAAGTTAACAAAATGCTGATAGTTCTTTACTTTGTTTTTATCGGACACAACATCTTGTTCGTATGTTGTTAATCTAAATTCTAAGCTAACCATACTAAAATTAAAAAGACCAATAAGCTATTTCTATGTAGAAGCTAAACGATTTCGTAATTTTTTTTAAGTCGTAAATTAAAAGTTTTTTACGATTAACCTTTTAACACAATAAATCCACCTATTTTTAATTCAATACATATTAATATTTGGTGACACAATTTGGCTTTGTTGGACCTAAAATATCTAGCTACCTACCTACTTATTCTAAAATAAAAAGTGTGACAGTAAAAATATTTTAATAACAAATATTTTTGAAACAAAAACACAGTAGAAACAAACAAACAAAAAACAAAAAAACAAAAAACAGTAAGTAAACGAATAAAAAAAACGAACTGAAGAAACGACGAAAATTTCCCTCCAATACTGTGCCCGCGTATAACCAAACTTGTGAGGGGCTGCCGCGCGACTGCGACTAAAAAGTCGCGCGATTTCGCGACTAAAAAGTCGCGAGTTTTAGTCGCGCGACTAATTAGTCGCAAGTGGCGCCGCCCCGACGTCGTCAACGCACAAGTTCGGATCTACGGGTTCCAGTTTAGGGGGAGTTACTGCTAGAACTGTTTTGATAAATTCAAAAAATACTACTAATGTATTCCTACTTAGGTATTTTTTGGTGTTTATCAAAACATAAAAAAAAAAACACAAAAAGAACAGAAATATAAAAAACAAACAGACAAAAACAAAAAGAAAAAAAACTTATAAATACGTGGTATAAAATGACGAAGATAATTTGGAACAACTAAGCAGAATTTGATACAATATGGCTAAAAACATTTGAGGTAACATAATTTTTTTATAAAAAAAAAACAAATAAAAAATTGGTTAAGCTATCTGTAGGTAGGTATAATTATGTTTTGAAATGAGTATTGTTGATGTCACTTCATTATCAACAATAATGATGGACATTGGACAATATCCATAACACTAGTTGTCAGGGTCTGCTCTTCATCAAAATGTTGTGTTAATATTAAATATGATACTTAGCCTAGTCCCAATTTCTCCATAGTCGGTTATCTAATCTAACAGACAGGGATTGGTTAATCTATTATACGTTACTCCATATAAATTTCATGACAGATGTGTCAAAAGTCAACCACTACTCCCTGGTTATGCTTTAGAATAGAATAGAATAGAATACTCTTTATTTTGCACCATTAAAAACACATTACAATTCACAACTTATATACATAACATAGTACAAAAAAGGCGGCCTTATTGCTTAAAGCAATCTCTACCAGACAACCTTTGGATGGAAGAGACAATTTTAACATAATTAATGGGAGTAGAGGTGCAAGGTATACTACTTAAACTGTACATACTATGTATATAAATAAATAATACTACATATGCTTTAACATACTATATATGCTTTAACCGAATATGAAGAAATTGGCACCTAATCATTTAAACGTATGTCGATTCTGAAGGCACATAATTTTAATTTGGTAATTTCAAACTATAAATTTTGCCACAGAAAAATGAGATTTCTGTAACAGTCATAGATAGTAGATTTTTTATTTAAGCATTTGACAGTGCTATAATAATTTGCATTTGTGCCTTCAGAATCGCCATCAAGGACAGGGTGGAGTATTTATCAGTGAACTTTGAAGACCGAATGGTGTATAGTCTGTTTTTTAATCTCAGATAAGTAAAAACAAACTGACATATTCTGAACGGTTCATCAACAGTCGGTTATCCAGCGATTAAGTGACGTATCATTCTATTGGCGGGACAATCGACTGTCGATGAACCGTTCAGAATCTGTCATTTTAGTATCCGATTAAAAAACGGACTTTAGTCGTTGTCATACAAACCATCCCCCAAATCATAGAGCATTTTGTCACTTTAAAAAAGGTTTACAAATAAACTTAAGTGTTATACGATTTTAGACTCGTGTGTTTCTAAGTCATTTGTAAACGTCCTCTAAACTTAAAATACGGTCTATAAATTTGAGGGTATAACTTTTACGTGGTGCCCGGCAATGCCATCCATATCTACTGGAAACTGTCGCTCAGTCTTCTCCCAGGATGGTCCAAGACGTGATGGTCCAACTTGATGGTCCATGGACCTCCGGCAGTGCTCTCCTGAAAATGGGAGAAAATACCCCATTATTATTATAATTACTTGATGAGTTGATGACATTACATCTTAGATTAACGATATGCGAACAAGATGGTCTGTCACATACAAAAAAGCAAAAAAACTGTCCGCATTTACCTACTTTACTGCCAAACCGTTTTCAGTTCAACTTAACAACATCCATTGTACCGATGAATAAAGTCACAGATCTTAAAACCGAACTAATTCAAAAAATAGCTCAGTGATAAAAGTGGGGTGTTATTTGTTGAGACCTTTCATCTGCACTGATACTCTATCTTGTTCCTATATTGTTAATCTAAGCTCTGGGCCGACGCTTTTTCTCAACCGACTTTAAATTAAGATTATTGATAAAAAAAATATCCATGTGAAGTTTGTGACAGTTTCCGTAAAAATACAAAGATCATCTGTACGATTCAATATCGCACATTTTTATGTTGCTGACTTAGCAACCTACGTTGCCGCGACTTGCGACACACACACTTAGCCATAATTTTATATTATTATAATTAGAGTACGAACAGCTACCATAGAGAGCAGTCGCCACCTATAACATAACTTGTGTTTACGTGAATAAACGGCCATATCTGTGAATCTCGATCTTTCTACTCTCAAGCCAACTCAACTCAACTATAACTTCAAACTATCAAGCAACTTAACTTCTCAATAGTGTACAAACTGTACATCATCCGGTTCCCCTCCATATATAGAAAAAAACGCTATGAATTTTTTGTGTAAAAAAACTAAGAAAGAAAAACATTATCACTTATTGTTGCAAGTTGGTGTTAGTGTCAAAATACCGTAAAGTAGGGCAAAACACCCAGTAACTGACCACCTTAAGGGAGTTGTTCCAGTAATTTATCTGTAGCGGGCTCAATTCTTATCGCTTATTAAATCCGATTTTTGTTTTAGAAACTAGAATAACAGAGCTACATTCCTGAGTAAATAGCAAACATGTAGAATTTACTCATTTTTTTATATATTTTTGCAAACAAAAAGTAGTGATTTTCCCAGTAACTGACCACTAAAATCTAGTAACTGACCACACTCGATGCCAATAACTGACCACCAATTTAAAATGGTTTAAAAATGAAATTATAATTAAATCTTATTATTATTTATTTATTTGATTATTTCATATAATAGTACCGATCCTCTGGTCTCTTTTAATGTGTGACACATCACTTTTGCTCAAGGTTTCTTAACTGAAAAGTGCATTAAATTAATTAATCAGATTAATGCATAATTTAAATGATATCTTATCCTAATAATCAACCATTTATTTATTAAAAGCACATGTTTATGCATTTTTGTTAAATACTAAAAACAAAGGAATAATATAAACACACATGCACATAGTGAACACGCATTTTAAATTTACAGCTTTCAGGGAGATTAAGTGGCCCCAATGTAGTACCTTCAGATAAGTCACAGAAAGGGTGATTTTGTTTGTCCGGAACAAGCCTGGATCAGTGGCACAGGCCCATGAAGCATTCATGGTGCCAGAAACGAGCATTTTCTTAAATATAAAGTAGCGAATCCAAGCGCTAAAGCCGGTCTTTTCCATATTCGGTATCAACTGATGAGGAGGAGGAATCGTGGCGGATTGTATTGTCGGCCTGGGAAAACATAAATTCCCCGCCGGAAAAGTAGGCCCTTTCCCCACCGGTCCTTTCAAGGATGTAGGACCAGAGACAGATGGTTTTCATTATTGCTGAAACCCCACCCAGAGACTTTCAGTGCGGCTAAAAGAGTCATTGAGGCTAGCCATTGTAATTATGACCGAATCAGATATTGGGGGTTAGTTTTTCAGGATACAAAGATGGATGCCTTGACGAACGGGATTTCAATGACTTTGTTGAGGATTCAACTGAAATATTTAGGATGCCGTTGAAACGTGCTTTCGTAGGTAAGTATTTGGCCAAAGACAGGATTAGTCATTTCTGCAAGGGGGACAGGGAATCTTTGCCTCGTTGAAGAGGCGTCACTCAAGCAGAACATCGATGTACTTTCTGCATTTTCCGCTGCTGGACTAATGTATCTGCCAATGATAGTAAAGCGTTGCCAGTGGATTCCGGATAGTTGTGGTATCGGTTCCAAATGACTGGGGTGTTGGTCGTGGTAACAACTTATAGAAGAATGCCCCATTTCTTGTGTGCCAATTTTACCGTTCTGTTTGAAATCCGCTTTGAAGGGCGTGTTGGTGCACCGGCTGAGGGTGCTAGCATTTTAGTGATGCTTTCTTTTTCCTATTTTGCTGAAGTGGCTTTGTCTGTCTTTGGAAAAATGTGGAGGCGCGTTTCGTCGGCAACGTATATTCGGGTTGGGTCATTAATAGCGTCATTGAGGTCTTGTTCGCCAAGTGCTTTTGTGCTCGGGGAACCAATTTCATCTGGTTCACAAGCGCTGGCATTGGTTAGGTACGCCTTCAGCTGTTCTGAAGATAGCATTTGAGTATCTTTACATAGAGTGAGATGGTGAAAGCCATTTGTCTCCTGGTCTTGCATTCTTGAAGGGACTGCTCCAAGGATTATCTTTAATGAAAAATGGTGACATCTGTCTTTATCCTGGAGAATCCACATTATCCTAGGCTGATAGTATGCTCCAATAGCGTTTTTATCTTCCTCATCAGCTAATACCGAATCTGGAACAAACTTGGACTTTGTGTTTGAGTTCTCTATATTTTAAAAGGTGCTTGCATGTCACCCTGAATTATTTTGGAATGTCTTGTTGATCCTAGTTTGTCTCAGACAAGTGGAATTGCCTTTTCTATACTTTTTTTGCTATCTTGGCGCTTTTTCATCTCGCTGAAAGCTGTAAAAATATATGATTTATAATAATACCAGTAACTGACCACCAATTTACCCAATAACTGACCACCTATGTCAGTAAATGGAAGGAGTGAAGATAGAATGCTGATATTTTGACACAAGAAAATGGCACATATGAGCTTTAATATTACGTTCTTATTTTGCCTAAATTCAGCTTCAACCAAAAATCCCAATAACCGACATAGGTGGTCAGTTATTGGAAAATCGCTGTTTTGTCGTCCAGTAACTGTCCACCCCATTAAAAACAATCAAACGGGAAATAACAAGCTGAATCTTATCGAAAACGTAATCTTTATAATTAAATCTATATGGTATAATTTTTTCTTTCAATAATTTAAATTTTTTTCATGGTAAATTTTACGATCAAAAGATTCACTTACCTTAACAAATACGTTAGTCACAACTGCAATTTACTCGGTTCGCGCGCCAACTGAACTTTTTCGATCGCTCACTATCCATCTGTTGGCGGCTGGCAAAATCTTTTGTATCAGTAATGCTCTCAATGAACCACAAAATAGACTGGATGTTCACTAGATGGCCCTGCTTGGCTATATTTCTTATTTATTGGAGTTGAAGAGGAAGGTGGTCAGTTACTGGCACATGGTCAGTTACTGGGTGTTTTGCCCTAGTCGAGACAAATAATAAATCAATATATTTTTGCTAGAGGACCTTACTACTGTGTGAATTTTAGTATCTTGGAGATTTTTTCTCTATACGACAAAGGAAGTGATATAAAATTCTTCTTTTTATAAAAGCTTTAATTTTGTGATCCTTAGAATTAACTTAGTAAAAAATCTCATTTTATACCCAGGGCTTACTGGTTATTATTCTGTGCCCACGGGCCCTATCGCGAAGTGAACACCAAGTAACATTTACGAAGTTCGCGTTGGGGAGCCTGTAGATTAGGTATAAGTATCTTAAGTAGGTGCCTTAATTTATCTTGAATCTAATAATAAAACAGGTAGGTATGATTTGAAATCATAAACCTCGGTTCTACGCAACACGCACTCTCTCGAATGCACGCACAAAACAAAACAACAATTTTTAAAATCAGAACGTAAAAAAAACCTGGCAGGTGCGAAACGCCAGACATATCCCGGAGGGTCACTCTACACTGACGAAAAACGAACGAACGAGAGCTGTCGTGCAATCGCCACGTTTAATACAACGAGACAGAGTCAAACTATAAAGTCCGGACATCAAAGAGTGCGATTTTGCTAAGACTTTTTATGATCATCAGTTATTTACTTACTTTTACATACATTTTAAAAATAAAATACCGATTGACTATGGATTTTAACGGATTTGTCCTTTAATAAATATAACAGATCGATTAAATACGATCTTAAATAATTAGCTAGGATCCACTTCCGTTTTCACGACTTTATAGTTGACCTGTAGAGTCGTGGTTCGCGCAATATTATTATATTTCGTATAAAGAGTGACCCCATTGAGACAAAATGACGTTAAAAAACGCGAAAGAGAAAAAAAAACATCAACACAGTTATCCTGTGGGAAAATAAGACAGATGGTCGAACGTTTTAAGAAAAAAATTGCGAGTTTTTTGCCGTTAAAAAGTGCGTAGAGTAAAGTAATGGTTTAATGTTTTTTGAGGGAAAATATCGGGACTTACAAACGGTTTTGTTGTGAATGGGGGATCTAATTTCTATAGTGTCTTCGATTGTTTGTCATCCGTCTTTGAGCCACGATGGAGAAGAGGGGTGTTATAAGTTTAACATGTCTGCGTGTGCACTGTGTATCTTTGTGTGTTACTTTACAGGTTCAGCCGTTTCAAAGCTACGCTACACTGACAGATAAACAGATATAAATACACGTTAAGCTTATAACACCCGTCTTGTTTGTCAAGGGTTAAAATAACACTTCTACAGTCAAACTATTAAGTCCTGACAATAAAAAGTGCGATTTTGCTAAGACTTTTTATCATTGTCAGTTATTTACTTACATTTAAATTCATTGTAAAAATAAAATGCCGATCTATAATGGGTTATTTAACGGATTTGTCCTTAAATAAATATAATAAATCCTTCCGTTTTATAGTTTTACTGTAACTTGTTTCTCAATCGGCCATGGCTTACACCCAAACAGCCAAGAAGGTATATCTCGAAAAAAACCCCAAACAGTAGTCACAGACAGCGCGCCTAGCAACGAGCTTCGATCAGCTGACGTCTAGACCCCCCCTCCCCGCGTCTAGGAGCCACCCCCGCGGACACCTGCAGGCAGAGACAACCTAGACGACGAGGTGGCAAGAAGGAGTTTAGTCAAGACAATAATAATAGGTGGTTATTCCAGCCATCAACAATATGAAATAGGTAGGTGAAGGTATAGTGCCACAAACTTATCTGTTCCGGTGAGAGCTCACGTAAATGTCTAATATTTCTTCATTTTATAAGATTTTAAGTTTGCCAGTTGTGGTAATTCGCTCTTGTGGTTTCAATAAACCCATCTAATCTATATCAATATATAATTCATTAGTAAATAATGAGATATAGATCAATTTAGTTCGCTCTCACCGGAACAGATAAGTTTGTCGCACTGTATAATAAACAAAAAAAAAAACAATATAAAACTGTTTTGTCAAAACCAAGGAAAAGGCTTTGTCGATGTTTGATGGTTCGATGGTCGCATAGCTGTTATACGAAATACAAGAAAATTTTGTAAGATGCAACCATATTTTACGAACTAGATGGAGTCCAAAACCAATAGCACCCCACTTCTGGCACTGAGCTTTTATTTTAAATTAGAGCTTTTATTTTGAATTAGTTCTGTAAGAAGAATGTGACTTTATTCATTGGTACAATGGTTGTCATTAGGTTGAACTTAAAACGGTATGACGGTAAACAAAATGCGGGCAATTTTTTGCCTGTTTTTCTATGTGACACACCTCACACACCATCTGGTTCGTATATTGATAATCTAAGGTAAGATGTTTATATTATTTAGGTACTACTTGTTGTTGTTGTACCTACATTGCGTTGTTTGGCAGCCAGTTGTCTAGCCTGGATCAATGACCCTTCGAGCAACGGGGAGGCATTCTAGGTAAATCATATACCTAGGTAGTCTAGGTACACCTACGTCGTCTGAAGTGTTTTCCTGCGTCTGTATAGAGCATAGATTCTTCTGCTGTTTATGGTTTGAGTTCATGATGATGAATGAATTTAGGGTTTTGACGGGAATAAAAATAGAGTTTATATTTTCAGAATCGACATAAAAGTCTGATTAAACATTGACTGTGCTACCAAAAAACTTTAAACATTCTTTAACGAGTGTTTAAAACGAAATTTGACAGATTTTGTAGGCGTTTGACAGCTTTAAATATCTGCTAAACACTGTCTAAGTTCTTGTGGTAAAGTAATTCCCTACAATTCTGAACGCACCTATAAAATAGAAAACATTACCGAACGCGGAAGCCAATCGCAACGCGGGGAGAAATTGGCGCGGAAATCGCAACGCAAACGTCACTTTGACAGATAGCGGCGCCAAAACGTGGCGCCGAATAAAAAATAAACTTCCCAAGTCTGCAGACTACAACTAGACTGGTTTTTGGAAACCAGTAATAAAAAGTGGGACAGCTATCTTTTTATAACACTGTTGCGGTGTTAAATTTAGACGATAATCCATCATCTGTTATGTAATTCTCGGTGATTTAAATGCGACGTGATACCAACCGAAAGAAGCAATGTGTTCTCAATCCAAAATTTGATTGTCAAATATCAAAATCGAAAATTGAAAGCCATCGATTTCTGCCAACGTTGTCTGTGTATGTGCGCTTGAGATTGGCACTTTCAAAACGGAACTACATATTTTTATTTAACATTGTAGTTAGCACAAAAAATATTAGATAGACAACTTTCTGAATAAATCCAGGGTACAAACGGAGTGTAGCATATTATTTTATAAGTGTACTTAAGTAAGTACCTAAATTATGTACATTAGTCGGTAAATGCTTCGTATTATCTGTATTTGCATCTAGGCTTAACGACTGCTGCCGAAGCAGTAACCGGGACCCACGGCTTAACGTGCCGTCCGAAGCACGGAAGCGTCCAGAAAAGAACCACTTCAAATCGGTCACCCATGTGTATTACCTTTCCAGCAATCTTGTAAATATCAGCTCTTCAGTTTTCATCCACATGGTCTTGCAATGGTCCTCGG
This sequence comes from Plutella xylostella, assembly GCF_932276165.1. NCBI lineage: Eukaryota > Metazoa > Arthropoda > Insecta > Lepidoptera > Plutellidae > Plutella > Plutella xylostella. The sequence goes on from NC_064010.1 coordinate 5,765,671, forward strand.
CACTTCTGTAAAAAAAAACAAAAGAGAATCGTGAAAAAAAAAACATAGATTTACGTACATTTCAAAAAGATGCACTAAATTGACATTTGACTTAGATTGTTTGATTTAAATAAATAAATAAATATGTGGGGACATCTCACACACGGCCATCCGACCCCAACCTAGGTAGAAACTGTGTTATGGGTATCGGACAGCTGATATATCTACACAAATACATAGATATATGTAGGTATACATATTAATTATAAATATCAACACCCAAGACCCGAGTACAAATATCTGCAACCACCGGGAATCGAAACCGAGACCTTCGGCTCAGCAGTCAGGGTCACTACACCAGTCGGCCGTCAAAAAAAAATGTTTTATGTCGTAAGTCAAAAAATTACAATTAGAGACATTGGTGGAGGTTATGATAGTTGTGCCTCAGCAGAGTACAGTGCCACAAACTTATCTGTTCCGATGACAGCTCACGTAAATGTCTAACTTAATATTATAAATGCGAAAGTAACTGTGTCTGTCTGTCTGTCTGTCTGTCTGTCTGTCTGTCTGTCTGTTACTCTTTCACGCCAAAACTACTGAACGGATTTGAATGAAATTTGGTATACATATGTTATAGACCCTGGGAAAGAACATAGGCTACTTTTTATCCCGGAATCCCCACGGGAAAACTCTTTAAGGCGAAGCGAAGCGCGCGGGAACAGCTAGTGTCTAATATTTCTTCATCCTATAAAATTTTAAGTTTGCCAGTAGTGGTAATTCGCTCTTGTGGTTTTTATAAACCCATCTAATCTATATGAATATATAATTCATTAGTAAATAATGAGATATGGATCAATTTAGTTCGCTCTCACCTTAACAGATAAGTTTGTCGCACTGTACGACACTTATCAACAACTCACTCAATGACTCGCTCGGTCTGCATCACATCCGGTTGTTACAATACGTCACTACACAATGACAATTACTTTGACATCACAATCCCTCCAATTAATAAAAGAACCGAAGTGAAAAGAGTACCTATAATCTGTTTTATAATCTCAATTACTAAATTGACAGATTTTGAACGGTTCATCAACAGTCGATTGTCCCACGATTACGTCGACGAGAATCTGTCTATTTCGTATCTGATATAAAAAAATGACTTTATAGGTAGGTGTTGATAAAATCCACTCGCAAGCAATGAAAAAGTTCCACTCACAAAAAAGTTTTTAGTTGGTGATATCCTGAGGTACGAAATAATTAAAATCTCCACTTAAACGTAATCTACCAACCTGACGACACAAAATAAATGATTCCAAATTTGAAAATCGAAACCGCACTCTTTAAAACCAGCCAGTGTCGAGATATACGACCTTTTCGATCTATTTCAATAAGGAATCATGATTTTTCCTAATGCGCTGTTAAATATACTTCAATATTGCAGACGGGGAGTAATTTGTTGCTATTGTGACTCGAACTTTCTCATTGCTCGTGGTGCATTAATTTTGCCACTGAAAATTTGATTTATTTCTACTTATTACAGAGCTTCCTCTTATTGCATTTTTGATATTTCCTTATGTCTGGTAAGTAAAGTTGGTTTTCCTTTGCAGTCATCAAATAATTTATGGGATTTCGAATGTCAAAAAACCAATTATATAATGGACAGAGTATAGACTATAGACACTTACATTTAAAAAGTAAATTTAAGGAAATATAGTAAGTAATTAAAAATATGGCATTTGGCAGTGGTAAATTTAAACTCAGTGCATTGAGAATTTGAGAATAGCCACCATTATTTTACAATTCGACCATCAATTATTTTCACGATCCCAACCCCCCTCTATTTCGCGTTCGGCCTAGCCGCGTTGTGAAAGCCGGCGTCCGTCGAACTCGGCTGTCGGCAGACGGTCGCCAGACATTTTTTTTCTGTCGAGACTCGAACCTGTTATACCGGATCTCGCGAGCCCAGTTGCCGCGCGGCGCCGCGAGCTTAGATTAACAATGTACGGACTAGATGGAGTGTCAATGCAAAAGTATTATTTTTAGTTAGGTAATGCTCTTTAATGTTACACATGCTGTGGCTACATTTTATTTAGAAGTATAATATAGTAACTATCTTTATGTGGTCCTTAAATTAATAAATTAAAAAAAAAAACGTCTCGCTCGACAAATTTACTAACCCTCTTCTCTTATTTTGATATCAGTTCAGTTAGAAGGTCAGTGATTTTATTCATTGATACAATGGTCGTCATACTTGTCATTATAGAGCTTCCAATATGCTATTGCATTTTTGACGTTTCCCTATGTCTGGTAAGTAAAGTTGGTTTTCCTTTGCAGTCATCAAATATGTATGGGATTTTGAATGTCAAAAAACCAATAATATAATGGACAGAGTATAGGAACGTTTTGACAGTAACGGACGGATTTTTGCTTTGTTTTTGTATGTGCCACGACATCTCGTTCGTATGTTGTTTATGCCAGGCCGGTCTGTTAAACTTTACTTGTAGCAATTGTAAGTCTATGGGTTGTTGCGAAGTCGGTATAGTATAGTAGGTACTTACACTCATGGGGCAATGGGCAATGAAAAAGTTCCATTGAGAAAATCATCAAATTATTCCTAAACGGAAAAAACTAACTTATAGTGCCACAAACTTATCTGTTCCGGTGACAGCTCAAATAAATCTCTAATATTTCTTAATTCTATAAGATTTTAAGTTTGCTCGTATTGTTATTTCGCTCTTGCGGTGTTAACAAACCCATCTAATGTTTTAAAATATACAATTCATTAGTAAGTAATGAGATATGGATCAATTTAGTTCGCTGTCACCGGAACAGATAAGTTTGTGGCACTATAATGACGTTTTCTGTAATATTTAACATCATTTAATGGTGCATCAGTTAATATTTTGTTCAAATTTTCTATTAATTTTAAAAAACAAATAGGGCCTTCTGAGGTCTGTGTTTTGTAACTGGAAATGTTTCTTTGCACGGGAGTGTAGACAGAGTCAATAATAGGCCGCATTTTAAAAAGTATAGTTGGGCTCACAGATATCTGACCCCCATTAAATTTATAAGAAACTAGCTGTTCCCGCGAGCTTCGATTCACCTTAAAAAGTTTTCCCGTGGGAATTCCGGGATAAAATGTAGCCTATGTTCTTTCTCAGGGTCTAGACCATATGTGAAATTTGGTATAAGTACAAATATTCTAGACCCTGAGAAGAACATAGGCTACTTTTTATCGCGGTATTCCCACGGGAAAACTTTTTAAGGCGCAGCGAAGCTCGCGGGAACAGTTACTTATCACAAATAGAACTATATCACCGTGATTTTTGGCCAAGCAAAGGTTAAAGTTACTCTGGCGAAAAGTGGGTGCAGCAATGCACCTCTGCCTACCCCGCAAGGGAGTACATTAGTACAAGGCGTGAAGTGTGTGTTTGTGTGTTTTTCAAAGGTTAAATATAATAATAATGAGCAAGTATTGAACCCTACAGTTCCAACCACCGCCATTCTCTCGTCATGCAGCGAGCAGATTGTCGATAACTCGTCGAACGATAGCCTAGTGTGGATACGTGCCCCGTGCCGCATCGCACCCTGTCATATGTACCGTCAGCAAAAAAGAGATGTGCTACCCCAGCAGCACACTTTTTTTAAGACCAATTAACGGGAGAGAGGTGATATGAATAATAAGTAATTAATAAATAAAATATTCATTGATTTATAGTAATTATGAATATTTTCTATCCCTTATTATGAGTGTTATATCCTGTATATCCCAGTGCACCTTTTGTTTTTGTTAACCAACGTCTAAAAAACATTACCCTCCTCCTTCGGCAGTCGGGTAAAAAGAAGGAAGTTCTGAATTGGTCTGTATGTAATTAAATTATGCATATGTTTTTATTCCAAAAGTTGACTGTAAAAGATTGCTCTTAGAATTAAGGCCGCTTATCTGTACGTTGTTCCGGGTCTTTCAGTATTTTTGGTGGTAAATATTTTTACATAGTTAGGTACGGTCAGCTGCATAAGTAGCTATACACTTTCGAACCTTGTCAATCTAACAAGCCTATCCATTCATTGAATGAAGCATTGACGGTTCGTCAGTTTGACAAGGTACAGAAGTGTATAACAACTTATGCAGCTGACCGTACATACATACAGTGCGACAAACTTATCTGTTCCGGTGAGAGCGAACTAATTTGATCCATATCTCATTACTTACTAATGAATTGTATATTGTAAAATATTAGATGGGTTTATTGACATTGAAACCGCAAGAGCGAATTAAAAATACGAGCAAACTTAAAATCTTATAGAATTAAGAAATATTACACATTTATGTGAGCTGTCACCGGAACAGATAAGTTTGTGGCACTATACACTGAATCACTGAAGTTAAATAAGATTTGACAATTGAAAATGACGCAGCCACATTTACCTAGCCAAAGAATAACCCTTAAAAAACTATTTAAAGTAAAAAAAGGAAAGCCATTCCTATAGCATTTTTGAACGGAGTTTCTAAAAAAAACTCTTTTGTCCATTCTTCCACCGTGTTGGCTGCCTGAGTGCATTATAATTCTTTGCACAAATTTGAGTAAAAAAAAAAAATGATATTTTGTATTTATACTTAAAGTGATTTTAAAAAAATATAAATATGTGGAGACATCTCACACACGGCCATCCGACCCCAAGCTAGGCAGAGCCTGTGTTATGGGTATCGGACAGCTGATATGTCTAAACAAATATATAGATAGATACATGTTAAATATAAATATCAACACCCGAGTACAAATATCTGTCTTTAAACGAATCGAACCCGGGACCTTCGGCTTAGCAGTCCTGGTCACTAACCACTACACCAGTCGGCCGATTATAACGATAAATTGCAAAATCGATGGGTTAGATAAAATGCTTCTTGACAATAAGTTCTCTTTTACACAGAAAGGGTTGACTCAGTACCTTATTCTAAACAACTTTTGTTCTACAAGGTGTTGCTTAAAGAGTATAAAAGTGTGTGACTCAGGAGGTCATTCTGAACAACTTTTGTTCTACGAGTTTGAAAATTCGCGAAAAAAAAAACATTCTCCATAGTAAAAAGTAACGTAGGTAACCAAAAAAGTTTCTATGGAAAAGGTACTTAACTATCATTTTTTTCGTGAACCCAACTTTCCCAACATCATGGTAGGATAGGAACATGTTCCTTATCTTAAGTGCCAATTTCTCCATAGTCGGTTAGAGCATAACCAGGTATTAGTGGTTCGCTTTTGACACATCTGTCAAGAATTTTATATGGAGTGACGTATAATTGATGAACCAATCCCAGTCGGTTAGATAACCGACTATGGAGAAATTGGCACTAAATTCGGATTAAATAGAAAAAGTACTGAGCTTATTAAAAAAAAAACGCTTTTTTAAAGAATGTCAATAGAAATACAGGGGTAGCGAACTATTTAAAATGAGTGATTAAAAAAATGAATCAGTAAAGAATCGATTCGTGTTCGATTGAATGTATTGATAACTTATTGTAACGTTCCATTTCATTTGACATTTCGGGTTTTTTATCAAAGGGTGTGATTTTAGTGTGTGCCAATTATTCATTGTTGGACTTTTGTTATATGATTCCTAATACTTTTGCCGCTAGCTCGTATTGTGTTAGAAATAATAATAATTTAGTAATACCTAATAATGTGCTAATTTTTTTTCTTTTAAAAATGTAAGCTGAAAGGTTGATTGAATTATTATTATTATTATTAAACTCTTTATTGAACAAAATAAATTGTTACAAAGGCGAACTTAATGCTAGCAGCATTTTCTACCAGTTAACCTTTGGTGATGTTGAAAAAGTAATATGTTTGTTAGTTTCAGTAATTCAGTATTTTTCATGACTTTCGTTTCGTGACCTTTGTAGGTATTTTGTTAAACGATTTTCTTAAAATCACTTCGCATAGGTACGCCACTTACCTATGTAAAAAAATACTTTTCTGACACAGGCATAAATTTGGCAGTTGGCTTTTAATGCCACAAAAATATGTGATAATGATAAGTAAAATAGTAAAGGATTCATATACACTCACGGGCAATGAAAAGGTTCCACTGAAAAAATCACCAAATTACTTCTAAACGGAAAAGGCTAGCTTACTGCCGTCTTCTGCAACGTTGAAGTATATTTAAAAAACAGAGCATCAGGATATTACCAACTAAAAACGGTAATATTTTGTTCAAATTTTAAATTAAATCTTTGAAAAAATAGGGGTTGTTTGGTGTGTCGACATTTTGTGAGTGGAACTTATTTATTTCCCAGTGTAATAAAAGCTAGCCCATGCGAATTATCAGTGCTGCCAACTTAACAAGAACCACAAGCGAAGTTCCCAACAGTGTTTCGTCACCACACGTCACGTTTCCTGGAACTTAAGAAGGGGTTATTTCTAAGATCAGTCGGTAGTTTGTTTATCTTATCTGCCGCCATGTTTGTCTGTCTGTCTGGCTCGAGCGTGGTCTGAAAGGGTGCTGGTAGGAAAAGCTAGATAAGTAGACATTTTTTTTACTATATTACTTACTAGCTGTTCCCGCGCGCTTCGCTTCGCCTTAAAAAGTTTTCCCGTGGGAATTCCGGGATAAAAAGTAGCCTATGTTCTTTCCCAGGGTCTAGACCGTATGTATACCAAATTTCATTCAAATCCGTTCAGTAGTTTTGCCGTGAAAGAGTAACAGACAGACAGACAGACAGACAGACAGACAGACACAGTTACTTTCGCATTTATAATATTAGTTAGGATATCCTTTCTACATATATACATACATACATACATAATCTCACGACTGTAACCACGACTGCGGGACCCACGGCTTAACGTGCCGTCCGAAGCACGAAAGCGTCCAGAAAAGAACTCTTGAAATCGGTCACCCATCCAATGGCTGACCGTGCCAGTTGTTGCTTAACCTCAGTGATCAGTTACGATCACTGAAGCCCGCTAGACTACGGACGCTTCTCCTTTATACATGGTTTTGGAAAAGATGTATAGTTACTAAGCTAACAACGTAACAACAGTTTTTGCCGGTAAGTATTTTTGTAAATTGGGATGGGAACGTCGAAACTTAACAAAAGATGCCCGATTAATCTAACAACCTATACTTATAGTTACATACATAATAAATATTGTTCACGACTGCAGCGCCGCGACCGCCGCGCCGCCTGGTGGCGGTCGGCGGAAACTAAAAACAAAAGAACAGAAAGAATCCTCTGAAAGAGGCCTGTAGAATTTTTCTCTTCTCAATCTGAACTCGTCACGATACGCATCTGTATAAATTGTATTATATTCAGTTTTCTTTGTAAATAAACGTAATATCAGCACAAAACCTATGGATTATTAATCGCTTGAACATAAATTTGGACCTCCGGAGCCGTATAAAACAAGAAAATTGAAGAATTCGAAAATACGATATACGAGTCATCGAGCCACGTCTACTTCGACGAATCCAGTAGTACGTGCGGCGAATACGAAGTCGACGAGTCAGAACCACTGGATCAGACGCCAGATACGCTGGACGAGCATCCTGAAACGAGAAACATACGAGAGAAGCAGATGTCCCACTGAGGCGAGCGAGAATCCCACCACTTCGAGGCGGTCTCCACGCAGTCAGCGCGGCGTCGAGAACACGGTCAAGACATTCCTACTACATATTCCTTTGCCCTTTGCCAGAGATCTGTGTTAACATAGCTTGTGCACTCACTTTTCAGTACACGAGACCCTGCTGTTCGGCTCAGGTTGGCGCGCGCAGCACAGGATAACTGTGAGTACTCTTGCATTCTATAAACTGCCAAAATGAGTAAAGAGGATATTAGTAGAAGTAGGTCACCTTGTAATCCACGCATTAGCGACCTTAAGAAACAGAGAGGTACGTTAAAATGCAGATTAACTATATTCGAAAAGTACGTTACAAAATTTAAAGATAGTACGTTAGACAAATTGCAAAAAACCGAAGTTAGCGTTAGAATTCAGTCGATGGAGGATGCATATAAATGTTTTAATGCTATTCAGAGCGATATAGAAGGATTAGTCGATGAGAATGAGCTTATGTTGCAGTTGGATTACCGCGAGTCATTTGAAGAACAATATTTTAACCTCATAGCTGTTGCTAAATGCTTGCTTGACAATGAATCGCCTAGTTCTAGTGCCAAATGCGCTCCATTCGCTAATATAAAATTGCCTGATATTAAACTCCCTTCCTTTGACGGTAGCTATGATCGCTGGCTTGAGTTTCGAAACTCATATGTAACGATGATTCATGAACGCACTGATTTAGATTACATTCAAAAGTTTCACTACTTAAAATCGTCACTAACTGGTAGCGCTTCTCAAGTTATTAGTGCTTTAGAGTTTACTGCGGATAATTACACGCACGCTTGGGAGCTTCTCGAAAAGAGATACCATAACGATAGGCTACTAGTTCACAATCATGTTAAATCACTGTTCAATATTCACACGGTTAGTAAGGAGTCCCCTGGGCAGTTACGGAAGCTCATAGATACGGTGTTAAGGAACCTACGTGCACTTCAAACCTTGCATGAGCCCACGAGCCATTGGGATACGTTGTTAATATATTTGATTGTCACTAAACTCGATGAGAGCTCACAGCGAGAGTGGGAACAGCACAAGGGTACCTTACTTTCTAATTCGGAGTCAAATAAACTAAAGTTAGACGATTTGATGACGTTTCTTCGCAATAGGGCAGACTTCTTAGAAATGGTTAATACGAACCAATCTAATTCAAAAAGCACAGTTAAACAAGTAACAACCGAAAGCAAAGTCGCATACGAAAAGAAAGGATCTTCACAAAATAATTATGTACACAGTTACGTCTCCACTAATAAAAATAAGTCGACGGATAAACGATCACCACGGAGCTGCGTAATGTGTAACAAAAGTCATCCTTTGTTTACGTGTTCGTACTTTCTTAACATTGCAGTAGGTGAAAGATCAAAAATTGTGCAACAAAACGGATTATGTGTGAACTGTTTACGGGCAGGTCACTCTGTAGCAGACTGTTTATTCGGGCCGTGCAGGCAGTGTCAACAAAAACACAACAGTCTACTTCATCCGAATCAAAACGATAGCAGTACCCGCGTGTTACCCGACAAAGTTCAAGAGTCGGTGTCATTGTCCAGCACACTAGGGTCGCAACAAACAAATACAACTTCGCAGTCTAACGATCAGCTGTTAAACCGGGTCTTATTGTCCACCGTGCTAGTCGATGTCGCCGGTGATAATAATGAGTATCACACCGCCCGTGCATTATTAGATAATGGCAGCGAACACAATTTCATTTCGGAGAAATTAAGTAAACGATTAAATACGAAATTAATACAGTCCACTCTAAACGTTACAGGTGTAGGCAACAAGCACACCAATACGAATCACTTATGCGATATCAAAATGCGATCAAAGGTACAGGATTACAGTACACCTTTAAGATGTATTGTACTTTCTAGTATTACCTCACACTTGCCATCTACCCGTGTAGATGTGCAAAATATACGAATCCCTGAAAATATACGGTTAGCGGATCCTAGTTTTCACGTTCCTTCAGAAGTCGAGTTGCTGATAGGTTCTGATTTATTCTGGGATTTGATAGAATCAGGAAAAATACGATTATCGAGCGGTACCTACTTAATCGATTCTAAGTTAGGATGGTTAGTTTCAGGGCCGATTCCAAACACTGACTTGCGCATGAAATATCAAGTTCAGTGCAACTTCACTCAAACGATTGATTCACAGTTACGACAGTTCTGGGAACTTGAGGAAGTATCAAACAGTAAACCGAGTTTTACATTAGACGAACAAAAATGCGAGGATCTATTTACTAGTACGACAATACGGAAAGCTAGTGGTAGGTTTTCAGTACGAATGCCATTAAACGAACCAGTTGAATCTCTCGGAGATTGCCAGCCAGCTAGTCAGACGAATCAAGTGCATTTCGAGTCACTGCCTGAAATGAAACCGACAAATAATACGACGAGCTTAGTGAGTACGCAGCCTAATGATGAGTTATTTGACTTCACTAAACAACGTATAGGTGCCTACTTGCTACGTTTCTGTTGCCTTTCGACGCGAGCGATTCATTTGGAGCTAGTAAGCGGTTTATCGACAAATGATTATGTTCTAGCGCTCATTCGGTTCTATAGTGAACGCGGTAAACCAATTTCGATTACTTCAGATAACGGAAGAAACTTTGTAGGCGTAGACACGCAATTTCCCTCACTCTGTGAGAAAAATAAACGAAAGGTCATTGATCACTCGGCTAATCAGGGTATACAATTTCATTTTATCCTTCCTTACTCTGCTCATTTTGGAAGTTTGTGGGAAGCGGGAGTAAAGTCCTGCAAGAGTCACCTGAGGCGAATAGTTGGTGATGCTCGATTAACGTTTGAGGAATTTAGTACTGTGTTAGCGCAGATCGAGGCCGTCCTAAATTCCCGCCCCCTGTCACCGCTCTCCACCGACCCGAACGACCTCTCACCGCTGACGCCGGGACACTTCCTCGTCGGGCGCCCCCTGACCGCCCCACCAGCCGAGGACCTGACAGCAGCCGTGACCAACCGGCTCAACAGATACGACAGAGTCGAACAGCTTCGTCAGCACTTCTGGCGGAGATGGTCAAAAGAATTCGTCTCCGAGCTACAAACACGAATCAAGTGGAAAATCAACCACGACACACTCACGATGAACAGTCTGGTGCTGATAAAAGAGGACAACCTTCCACCGCTGAGATGGCGACTGGGAAGAATCGTGCAGCTGTTCCCGGGCACGGACGGAGTAGCTCGGGTGGCAGACATACGCACCGCCACGGGCGTGGTACGCCGCGCCTTCTCGAAGATCTGCCCACTGCCTCTTCAGCCAGAGCCCTCTTCATCATCATCACCGGCTTCACCTACGATTACGACCTAGATGTTGGAAGTAGGTTCTTCCAAGGCCGGCGGTATGTTCACGACTGCAGCGCCGCGACCGCCGCGCCGCCTGGTGGCGGTCGGCGGAAACTAAAAACAAAAGAACAGAAAGAATCCTCTGAAAGAGGCCTGTAGAATTTTTCTCTTCTCAATCTGAACTCGTCACGATACGCATCTGTATAAATTGTATTATATTCAGTTTTCTTTGTAAATAAACGTAATATCAGCACAAAACCTATGGATTATTAATCGCTTGAACAAATATTATTATTATTATTATTATAAATACTTTATTGCACATTAAAAAAACATTGTACAATGGCGAACTTAATGCTAGTATGTCGAGAAAGTGATTGGTAGTGCGATAGGCTGAGAGGAGAGAAGTTTATCTACTTAAATCGAGACACGCTCGAGAGTTACACTGACACTTACTATAAGTATATAAATTCAGAGCTTTCCTGAATTCCAGACAGTTGTAAAGAATTTTGTTACGGTTGTGATTTTTTTATTGAACCAGAAGGGCTAGTACGGGGCGCATTTAAGACGTGACAAGAGTTTTGCATCGCGCAGCCTCAAGAGCGAGCGAGACGGAGAACTCTTGTCACGTCTTAACAACGCCCTGTGCTACAGGGCCAGGTTGACTTACTTACTTTTTAATTTTATTTTTAACATTATCGTGGAGAACCAAAAGCATTTTCTAAACACTTTACAACATATCTTACTAATAACTTGATGCCATTAATATTTATGGTCCCCGCATATAATACAAAAAGGGGTTCCGCTCATCTGGCATAATCTTTATTGGCCAAAACTCATTTCGCATAACTCGTATGGTCTAAACTTTTTTGGCCGAACCATCACTTTGCCAAGACTTATGTGGCATAAGTCTCGTTTCGCCTAAAACTCTTTAGGCACAATCTTTAAACACCTAAGTTTCGTTTGCTCAAATTTATGTTCGTCTATCTATACCTATGTATAATCTTGTTTCTCCTAATATTATCTTAATAAATAATATATTAAGTATGTAGTAAATGTACAAATTGTGGTATTTTTCTCCTACATCCCGAAAATCACGATATTGTATGATCAAAAAATCGAAAGTTAACGACCAATATAATTATTACATACCCCATGAGATCGAAACCTAAAAATAGGTGCGACGACGAGCAAAGCGAGGAGGAGCGTGTTAGGTGCACATGTTCATCAAAACCAAAGCGGAGCGCAGCGAAGCGGAGCGGAGCGTTTTCCAAACAGCGGAAACAATACAAGGCACCAGTTTGCGCTATGTAGGGAGACGCTCCGTCAAAGTTAATTATTATTAAATATTATTAGCCAAACGAATATTATTATTTTGTATAAACCTATGCCATAGCAGTATTAGGCTATTCAAGATTTGGCCATACCATTATTAGGCTAAACAATATTATGCGAAATAACTTTTTACTAAACGAGATTTATGCCATACGATTTTCGGCGTAACGAGACTTTGACCAAACGTTACTATGCAAAACGAGATTAGGCAAAAAAATCTTATGCCAAAAAAGGTAGAACCTACAAAAAGATATAGTGACTGAAGGTAGGATTTTACTACTTAATAATATTCTATCTATCTGTATATCCGAAACCGAATCACTGAATTATCATTTGCAAATCAATCGGTTGCTTTATACATATAAAGGTGGGCTCGTCCTTTGTCCTGTTTATGGCGTGCCATTGTCCGAGGGTCAAGGTTCCGCTCCCGGCCGGCGCAGGTTTGCGACCCGCGATCTGATAACGACGCGTTTAATTAATCGCCAATGTCTTTAAATAGTAATTCTATTCTATTCTATGTGGGGGTGTAGGTACCTGCACCTGGCGCTCTCGAGTGGAACCTTTGTGTATATTCCCAAGGTCTAAACTGCCTTCCTAAGCTTGGACCATTTCCCACCACGCTGGTCCACTGCAGGTTGGTGGGTTCACATATCTAGATGTGCTAAATCTAGATATGCAGGTTTCCGCACGATGTTTTCCTTCACCGTAAGAGCGATGGTATACATTGTACTTAAGTTAAAAGAACTCATTGGTACATGTCAGCGCCGGGATTCGAACCCGCATCTCTAGCGTGAGAAGCGGGCGCTTACCCGACTGAGCTACCACCGCTCTTTAAATAGTAATAAAAGTTGAGGTTTTGTTTTAGCCAATTAGAAGCTAATTAGACTAGATTATTGTGTCGTACAAAAAATGTCAGGGTCAATAATTTTAATAAGCTGTAGCTGTAACGTATACTTAAGGGCAGATTCTTAAATACTCAGATTATCTGAGGATTAACATTGTAGCTGTCACTGTCTAATTAGGGCATGCAATACCGCAATACCGGTATCGGTAATACCGGGATCCCGGACAAAATTCCCGCTTTTTTCAATACCGGTATTGAAAGTTAATACCGGTATTGAAGTAATACCGGAATCGGACTTTTTTAGGCTATAAATGAAGCGATTAAGATTTAGTTAGCCTTGTGTTCCTATATACTGTGAAAGCGCACTTGTTCCCAACCGTTTAATGCAGTTTTCGGCTGCTAGAAATCTACTGTTGACCATGCGTAAACCGGCACCGGATGTAAAAAAATAATTTATTCTAAAATTTAAACTCTAAAACTTAATTCTTGTAAAAATCTACAACAAAATACAGAATATGATTGCTATTTCTTGTTTTATTTTGATGTATATGACCTTTAAACACAGTTTATGCCATTTATTACAAGGAAGTCTAATACCGGTATTAATACCGGGATCCCGGTATTGAGTTGTAATACCGGAACTCAATACCGGTATTGAAAATTGTTCCGGTATTGCATGCCCTATGTCTAATACAAGCATTGAGACGCGACAGCAACAGATTTATTCCCCAGAGAACTTTTATCTGACCTTTGAAATCAGCCTAAATAGATTTTTACAGACATAATTTAAAACACCATTATTTCGGAAGGGTTTTTAAGTCAAGTCCTACGCGCCTATAAATAAACACGAATTAAAACCTATAAACGAAAAAAAACCTTTAATACTTATACTTAATTGAAAAAACACATTTAAAACTTACTTGCAATAAATAGAAACATAATCCATCGCTTTTCAACACAACATTGTAACAACCCATAATTTGCGTAAATAAAAAAAAAACACTGGCTGGCACTTTAAACTCAACACCAAAAAAGTTTTAATAAATTATGAAATATTTTTCCGTGAGATCGAAAACTTTTTGGTCCACAATTCGGAATTGAGACCACCTCCTTTCGCGAAGCCCAGACCGACACTGCCAGGTTGGGCAACTTAGCAAAAAACATGCCGTTTTATACCAACTTAGCCATATTGTTACTGCCACCCTTAACGTAAGGTGTTGAGGTTCATTTTCCTTAAAACCACTTTACAGGTTACTTTGTCGTATGGAACAGCTGATTTTTGAATGTGTGTGTGCAATTTTTAGGTCTCGTTTTAGCCTTTAGCTGTTAAAAATATGCCTTGGTACTAAAATGAATAAAGTATAGATTTTTATCAGGGTCCCTAAGCCCTAAGGAACTAGTGCTTATTATATCCCAAATCTATTAAGCTAGGAAGACCATTATGCTATGTTCAGGATGTCGTTTGTATTCAAATAAATAATATTTTTTTTAACCATTTCCTTGATTTGTAATTTTTTATCACTACGTAGAAGCCAGTAGGAAAAATAACAACAAAATAATTTAAAATACTTACATATTGATAAACTTCACTATTTTGTAAGGCAATATTAAATACTTACTTACTTTGAAATAAATTCTGATTTTTTCCTTTACATTGTGTGTGACTCTTGAATTTCCTGAGTGCCTCATACAGAGTAGGTTAGTTACTACAGAGTAAAATAGACAATTACAAAAAACACATAAAAATATTAAATACATATAGATTTTTTGAGGGGCTGATCGTTTTTTATTCTATTTTATTAAGATAATGGTTTGTTTCTGCCAACCAAAAGTGGGTGTAGACATTTTGGCAACAACCCCGCTCAGACTCAGGGGGTCACTCTATATGACAAAAGACGAAGTATCCGAGCGCTGCTGCGCGAGCCACGACTCTATCTCGTTGTATTAAACGTGCCGATTGCACGACAGCTCTCGTTCGTTCGTTTTTCGTCAGTATAGATAGAGTGAAAGTGTTGAAAATGAGACCCGAAGGAAGGCGCAAGAGAGGAAGACCAAGAAAGACGTGGCTTGATTGCGTGAAAGAAAATATGAGAGAGTGTGGAGTGAATGTCCTAAGTCAGTTTGTAATTTAATTTTAAGTTGTGTCTATTTATTGTATTAGGCTAAGCTTATTGCTCAGTAAAAAATTATTTATTTATAATTTATTTAATGAGGATATAAGATGACAGAGGATAGGGTAAAATGACATGACGCACAAAGCCGACCCTAAACAAGGAAAAGTCTAGGAAGAAGATAGATAGATTGACCCCCCAAACTCAGGTCTCCTTCAATGTGTATCCGACTGCACCCGGGTCAATGACCCCAGCCCGATCGCAGAATAAGCAGTGTTTAGTGGACACCATTTTGATAAAGTGACCTTTATTTGACACACTGACACAAACAACAACAAAAAATACAGCCACCAGCCCAGCATGTGCTGTAGACAATAAGGCCCATCATCATCATTGGCCATGGTTACTGCAATTAGGGCATGCAATACCGGTATTGCGTAATACCGGGATCCCGGACAGAATCCACGCTTTTTTCAATACCGGTATTGAAAGTTAATACCGGTATTGAAGTAATACCGGAATCGGACATTTTTTAGGCTATAAATCAAGCGATTAAGATATACATCTTTAAAGATTAAAAAATTCGTCTGTGACAATAAAGTATATTTTCTTTTTACCTCCATCACAAATAAAAAATAATGCCTAAAAAAATACATTATAAATAAATTAGTCCAACAAGCTCCCACTGTATTCCCCCACTCTGTCTCGCCGTCTAGCCGCCGCTGTGGGCGCGGGTTCGATCCCGGCCAGACTTTCTAGACAACCTAACAACACTCCAACTTACACCCCCAGTGCTTGTTGTGTCTACAACTAACTATGATACCTACCTACTTGGAAAGAAGATAAATCCTAACTAATATTATAAATGCGAAAGTAACTGTGCCTGTCTGTCTGTTACTCTTTCACGCCAAAACTATATACTGAATGAAATTTGGTATACATACGGTCTAGACCCCGGGAAACAACATAGGCTACTTTTTATCCCGGAATTCCCACGGGAAATCTTTTTAAAGCGAAGCGAAGCGCGCGGGAACAGCTAGTAACAAATAATTGGTAGATTTGTGTTTTGAATTAATTAGCGATGTTTTGGTGCTTGAGTTGGAAAAATAGACGATTCGTGGAATAAAGTTGTTTTGTTGTTTAGTCGGGATTTTCGAGTAAGTACATCGTTATTTGGATATTTTGTTTTTTTTTTTCAAGTAAATAGGTACTACCTCTACCTACGTTTGAAAATTGTGGAAAAGTTCCACCGAAGCTCGAAATACTTTAGGTAGATGTACCTACTCTTTTATTATGTAGTAAGTTGTCTTGGTAATTAAAAGCAAAGAACAGACACGACCTACAACGAGTGAATTTTTTTAATCAATTTTTCAGAATCGAATTGCGCCCTGGCTATCGGTAGCAGAACTAAAATTTATCGTGTAATTTTACTTCACGTTCACGATGAAAATTTATGCTACTCGCTCTGTACTAGGTTCATTGCTTTTATTTAAGTAGGTACCTATGTCAAAAAAACCTTTTTCACTGAAGAGGAGGAATAAGCTTCAAATTAGCTCAAAGAACTGTAATGTAGAGATCTCTAAGTGGCTTAGATTAGATTCTCCAAACGTAATTATTTAATTTATTATCATTTTGTACAATAAAAAGTTAAATAAATAAATATAGAGCAGCGTATTAAAAGTAACTGAGGAAGTAACTAGATGTCGCTAGTAAAAGTGTTATACTAACGCCATCTGTTGGTCCCAGAGCGAACCCTATTTCTGCTAATAGTGCAGAGTGCAGCTGTTACTACTTTTTACACCGTTCGTTCGAGAAGCGGCGAGTAAACGTTAAATTGTATGGCGCGAGAGAGCGCCACCTAGCGGTAAGTAGCTGTACTAGCTCCACGCCATACAAATTTGAGTTTTCGATTTCACTTCTCGATAGGTGAAAAAACTCGCACTAAGCCCTGGCCATTTAAAAACCACCTCTTAAAGGATATGAAGTTTTTAAAATAAAAGTGACTTACTTACATTCATTTGATTTAAAATATTCTTTTTCCGCCCCGGCCGAGTCTTGTAGGGCTGACCGTCCCGGACAGTTGTGGTCCGGGAAAACGGGCCAGCCTCCGTCGTACATTCTGAAACATTATAATTAATGGGTTAATAAATAGGTATACTTAAATAACTCTGGCATTCTGAGCCCTTAGCATAAATTTTCATCGTGAACGTGAAGTAGAATTCATCGAGTACTTTTGTATGGAAATTTTAGTTCTGCTACCGACCGCCTGGGGCGCTGTTCATATTTTCATACAAAGTTACTCGATGAATTTAACTTCACGTTCACGATGAAAATTTATGCTACGGGCTCTGTTGGCTGCTATGTTTACATTCTCGAAAATTCGGACTAATAAAAAGAATTTTGATCTTCATACCATGGAAACTTTTAACTTTACTCTAAACACACTACTGACTACATCATCCATATAAAATAATGATGGTCCTTGCACGGGTGAGTGTGCGTAACTCGGTAGCCAACCAAACCAGTCTTAATCCTCCGGTCAAATCATAAATTTTTATCGGTATTTTTTGTTTCTTTTTTTTATTCTCGCAGGCGTCCGACCGTTGAACCGATAGCAGTGCAGCGATTATAAGATTCGAAACCTCCGTTAACGTTGCGTATCGTCAACTGTCACTGTCTTCTTCTTCTTCTATCGTGTAAAATGCACTAAGCTAACTTCCTCCAGTGTTTTGCTACTCTTATTGCGAGATCATTGGCCTTCATCAGGTCTCCTCGACTGCATTTTGGGGCATTAGGACACTCTATAAGGTGTGACGTTGTCTGGAGGCTTCCGCAACTGCATAGAGTGCTGGCATTGGCTGGGAACTGTCACTGTCAAAATGTAAGGCAAAGGAGAATGGCCATTTCTCTATGGCGCCATGACCCAGAGCGGCCATTGATGAAACATACACTGATGTGTAGTCCGTGACTACAGCATATACTGGTATTAATTTTATTATTATGAAGTATGGGAGAACGAAGATATAGCTGCTGAAAGATCAAGTCTTTCTACTGTACTAGATGTTACCCTCGAGCTAAAAATTGATTTTAAAAGTGTTCCCGTGGGAATTCCTGGATAAAAAAGTATTTTATGTTACTTCGGGATAACGGGAATTTGAATAGAATGAAATAATTTTTGAAATTGGTCTCTTTATAAAAATAGGTTTCTGAGTGTGAAATGTGCAAAAATAATTATGATATTATTTGCATAAATAAAATCATGTAATACATTTTGTGATGCGCTTTGTATTGGGAATCCCATTATTTAGATTATAAAACTTATTTGTGCGTGTACCATTCATCAAAATCTTATTTAACGAAAAAAAATATTTAATTAATTTACTTTTGAACCCTAATATCTCAAGAACCCCATGGTTTAGATTTTTTTAAATATTTTTCCCTGATAATATACATTTTTAGGGTTCCGCTCATCTGGCATAATCTTTATTGACCAAAACTCATTTCGCATAACTCGTATGGTCTAAACTTTTTTGGCCGAACCATCACTTTGCCAAGACTTATGTGGCATAAGGCTCGTTTCGTCTAAAACTCTTTAGGCACAATCTTTAAACACCTAAGTTTCGTTTGCTCAAATTTATGTTCGTCTATACCTATGTATAATCTTGTTTCTCCTAATGTTATCTTAATAAATAATATATTAAGTATGTAGTAAATGTACAAATTGTGGTATTTTTCTCCTACATCCCGAAAATCACGATATTGTATGATCAAAAAATCGAAAGTTAACGACCAATATAATTATTACAAACCCCATGAGATCACACACACACACACACGCACTCACGCCTTGTACTAATGTACTCCCTTGCGGGGTAGGCAAAGGTGCATTGCTGCACCCACTTTTCGCCAGAGTGTTATGTTAGTCCCAATGTAATAGGGGGCGGGCCTATTGCCATTTTACGGGCACATCCAAGACCCGAGAACAAATATCTGTGTTTAAACAAATATCTGCCCCAGCCGGGAATCGAACCCGGGACCATCGGCTCAGTAGTCAGGGTCACTAACCACTGCGCCATTCGGTCGTCATGAGATCGAAACCTAAAAATAGGTGCGACGACGAGCAAAGCGAGGAGGAGCGTGTTAGGTGCACATGTTCATCAAAACCAAAGCGGAGCGCAGCGAAGCGGAGCGGAGCGTTTTCCAAACAGCGGAAACAATACAAGGCACCTGTTTGCGCTATGTAGAGAGACGTTCCGTCAAAGTTAAAGCCAAACGAATATTATTACTTTGTATAAACCTATGCCATAGCATTATTAGGCTATTCAAGATTTGGCCATACCATTATTAGGCTAAACAATGTTATGCGAAATAACTTTTTACTAAACGAGATTTATGCCATACAATTTTCGGCGTAACGAGACTTTGACCAAACGTTACTATGCAATACGAGATTAGGCAAAAAAATCTTATGCCAAAAAAGGTAGAACCACATTTTTATCAATAACTTAAAATAGGTTTGGTTAGTGGCTGCTAACTTATGCAAAGCGGGTCAGGTTAGCTTAGCCTGCAGCTAAAAAGGTTTACAGACGCAGCAATTCCAAAATCCCAAACCAACACTCTATTCCTGACGCATACGCAGGAAGAAAAAGAGACCCTGACCAGCCAAGGGTTTGGAGAAGGAACGGGATCACGCGTCTTAACCATACACGAAGCACAGGGATTGACGTACGAATCCGTCATTATCATAAAAACAAAAGATATAATAAAGTTGCACGATAGCATACCTCACGCAGTAGTGGCGCTGTCGAGGCACACCTCCGCCTGCACCTACTATGCGGATGACACCGAGGACGCTATCGGCAACCTCGCTAAAACGGCAATAACAGCACCGAAGAAACGGATCCTCGAGTACAACCTAAAGATGGCAATAAAAAATCGGGACAAAGAGGTCGTTGCCCAGCAATCAAGGCTTTTGGCAACGCAAAATGGAGCGGTATAGGAGAATTTGATTTTAATTTTATATTGACGGCCCAACCGTATTGCATGTATTTTATAGTTTTGTTATGTATAGTATATAGCATGTATTGTATAGTTTTGTTATGTATAGTATATAGCATGTATTTTATAGTTTTGATATGTAGGTATTGTATAGTATATCATGAATTAATATTATCTGTATAAGAACTAACCAATAAAATTAAGATAGTTTTAAGAACACTGTCACACATTAACACCAGGCAAAACAACAGCGATGACAAAAGGAGTGTGTGGCCACTGACAGGCGTCTGTTAAGTTCTCTGAAGACAGCTGACACTGGCCCTACCCTTCAAATGTTTGTTGCCATTATAATTGTAAGTGTGACTGTGTGAAACAAAGAAAAAAAAAAAAAAAAAAAAAACAAGAAATGCACAACTGGGGGTTTTTAGTCGGTTAAAGGCCGACACTACCTGGGTCCCCTTCCCAGGTGTCTGTGTAGATTTTCCTCCAGGAGTGCAAAAAAAAAAAAAAAAATTATTAATAATATATAGGTATATATATATATATAAAAGATAAAATATATATATTATAAGCTTCCACATTGAGTAGTGACTAGTTAAAAGATGAAGACAAAAAACAACCAAACTCTCACAATATATTGATCTCTCAAAAAGGCACGGACATAAAGTCTGTGGAGTGATAATAAAATCTTTAAAAAAAAAAAAAAAAAAAAAAAAAGCGGGTCAGGTTTCGCCATTCTTCTTTGTTAGTTCCAAAAGTGACATTTGTTTTTTCCATGTTAGGTGGAATTTCACCAAACGCTAAACGTATTTAGTAGCCTGTCGTACGTCTGTCATTTAGTACAAAACGTATTTAAAATTTGATTTAAATATTATTTTATATACTTTTATTTAGCGTTTGGTAAAAGTGACCCTTAGGCCCTGTCTGGTTAGTGGCTACCTGTAGGATAAAATACATGCTGTCACTGTCAAAAAAATAATAACAGAGAGTGACAGCATGTATTCTATCTGACAGGTAGCCACTAACCAGACATTGTGAAACAGGGCCTTAGTGTAGTTTCGAATCCTGTGATCGCACCTCAGTTTATTATAGTTAGACCCCCGAATTCATGAAGTTTTTTGACACTTTAAAATAGGTTTAAAATGGACATTGAGATATATGAATTTAATAACAAAAAAAACACGCACTCACGCCTTGTACTAATGTACTCCCTTGCGGGGTAGGCAGAGGTGCATTGCTGCACCCACTTTTCGCCAGAGTGTTATGTTAGTCCCAATGTAATAGGGGGCGGGCCTATTGCCATTTTACGGGCACATCCAAGACCCGAGAACAAATATCTGTGTTTAAACAAATATCTGCCCCAGCCGGGAATCGAACCCGGGACCATCGGCTCAGTAGTCAGGTCACTAACCACTACGCCATTCGGTCGTCTATATGAATTTAATCTTTTTAAATAATCGAAAATCGTTGTTTTAAATTAAATTTTATCCTTGTTATAAATTTACGATGGGTTATGGATGGCATACGAAGGGTTAGTTTTGAGATGCCTACCTTTATAAAAGGTTATTTATTTATTTATTCTTTTATTGCACAATATACATAAGTAATTATGTACAATCAGGTGGACTTAATGCTAAAAGCATTTTCTACCAAGGTTCACTCACAGTTACAGTTGTTCAGTTTTTTTTCAACTTAAAGGGAAATTGTCTTATGAATGTTGTGACAAGAATTAAACTGTTTTGGGTAGTAAGTAGAATTAAAAATTTATCTCATAAAAATGACCACTCTTCAAAAGGCACGGACATAAAGTCTCGGATTGACATTCATTTATAAAAAAAACTGTTTTGCGAAAATTCGCTTTGAAAGCTAGCAGGCAAAGATTATTAACTTATATTTTTCTTAAAGAGACCTACTCTTGTTAACAAACCTTCGTCCTTAATAAATAAATAAAATGTTAAAATGCTATTGTAATAAGAACAACACCACACGTCACAGCCTTATAAGGACTGTGTCATTTTCACCAAAAAAGTGTAGAAATTTTATGCACGCACTGCCTTAATATTGACGTTAACATCTTAACAAAAAAATATGTGGGTAGGTACTTATATTTATTGGTCCAATTATATCCCAGAAAAATTTCTTTACACTTATTCATGCAAAAAAAACAGCTGTATTGTATTATTTTTCTTAAAAAATGACCGTCAAATTACTTGTACAGTGCGACCATACAGTTTTGACACATTCGTGGCGCCTCCAGCTACAATTTGACATTCGACGTCGTCAATTTCAAAATTGGGAAATTGACTCCTGCAGGCATTTTAACACCATGATATTTTTTATTTGTGTATAAAAATAACATGATTGTTGAATTTCATTCAAATAAGTACCTATAAAGGATATAAAGTAGGTTAGGTACCAGCCTATATGTAAATTTTTTTATTTTTTTTTATTTATAAAAACAGGCATATATACATTACATTTTTGTTTGACAGCGCCATTAAACCGGAATGGTTTGTCTTGGCACATTAAAATGAATTTACACATATAGTAGGTTCAATATTACGATACATTCACGGTTAAACATTACAGTACGTTAATCGGTGAAGTATTACTTTAATTTACTTATTTATAAATATTATCTTTTATACAAGGTGTCTTATTAAAGTGTATATCCGAAAGTGTTCACATGTTTTCATTCTAAATACCTACCTACCATTTCTTCAAGACTTCGATTTCTTTAAAATTTCGTGATTTTCTTACTGCATACGTACTTCATTGAAACTATGTGGGTCACGTGCATTTTCACTATGGGAGTTCATTTTTTTTATTTTATATATCTCGTTTCAGCTAAGGTTTCGTTATGGAGACGTTTTGAGTTTAACGGTTTTAGAAATATTCCATACCTAATGAATTTCTTTAGACTTTTCCCCGAATTCATAGAGGTTTTTGAAACTTTATAATAGCCTCCTGACCCCGAGAGGTATAAATGTATACACTGTTATTAAATTTTTTTAAAAATTTAAATTTTAACTTCTGATCTGTTTGTCACTTTGTCAAAGAACAAATTGTTTAAGGGATAGGTACTTTATAAAACTTTATAGGAATAACAGGGATACTCCATAAAACTTTGAATATAGGTATTTTTAAACTATATATTATATTTTTTTTCAATGTCCTACTCATAGCACGCCAGGTGTCAGGAGGATAGGTTTAAAATTTACGTTATGTTATACTAATTTCAACTTTTTGATTGTCGTAAAGAGTAGAAACTCGAGTGTTTCTAAGTCAATTTTAACATTGTTGTTAATTTATATTACGTTCTATGAATTTCATAGTTTGTCTATTGACTTATTGTATGATTCGTATGCAATTTAAATTCGGAATAGTATTTCTGGTTAATTCGGAAAATTGTGAACTGTCACAGGAACATATCTTGGCTAAAACGAGGTATATTTGTGTCACTCTCACTCTCATACACTCACGGGCAATGAAAAGGTTCCACTGAGAAAATTACCAAATTACTCCTAAACGGAAAAGGCTAGCTTAATGACTTCTTCTGAAACATTGAAGTACATTAAAATTTAACAAAGCATCAGGATATTACCAACTAAAAACGGTAATATTAGGTCCTTTTTTTAAATTAATTGTTTGAAAAAAAAAATGGATTTTTTGGTGTCGACATTTCCCGAGTGGAACTTTTTCATTGCCCGGCAGTGTATTTTAAATTTATGGGCACTTTAATCTGAGAATTCTGTGATTTTTTAAAATACCCGTAAGAAGATGAATCTAGATTCATCTTCTGAACAACGTCATGCTCTTAAAGTAGGTATTTTTTAGGGTTCCGTACCTCAAAAGGAAAAAAGGAACCCTTATAGGATCACTTTGTTCTTCGTCTGTCTGTCTGTCACCACCTTTTTTCTCAGAAACGGGTAGGTAATGATATCAAGCTGATATTTCGCATAGATATACACGGCCCGATAAAGTAGTAAAATAAAATATTGTTTTTTTGGGGTAGTTACCTCCCGTAGACATAAAGTGGGGATGATTTTTTCCCCCTTGTTTTGATGGTGTGGGGTATCGTTGAATAGGTCTTTCAAAATATTAAGTCTGTTTCCACTATTTTTTGATTCAGTGATTGGTTTACGAAATATTAAGAGGAGAGTATAGCTTCGCGATCCTAGCGAAATAGGTATTTAGGAAAAGTATTGCTGTCGCTCGTGCACTCGCCCGCGCCGGGCACCGCACACACACATGCAAGTAGCGTCACGCACACATCGATGGACAAACACGGAGTGTCTTCGTCTTACCTTCATATTATTATTTCTGTGTTGTGACTTGTGACCTTGTGAGCGAAACTTGAAATTATTGAAGGTAAATAGAAAGAAGTATAAGTAATTAGTGATAATTTCATGTGAGTAAGTATTTTATTATGTAGGTAATTACCAACCTAGTAACGAGTTAGTAGGTAAGTACATAAAATGGATTTTTGATGATTGGAAAATAGACCTTTTGCCGGTACTTGGACTATCATTTTGTATGTAAGGTTATTTAGATCTATATATGCAGTGAATCTAAAAAACATAATGATAGTTTTGTAAAAATATAAGTTTATAAGTACCTACTAACAAAGTTTCGGGGCTGTTTATAGATGTTGAGTTGTCTTAGTATTTATTTCTTTTAGCATGAGAAGCAAAAGCAAGGAGTCTAAACTTTCAAGCGAGACACTCGAGCTTATGAGGCAGAGACGCGAATTTCCGTCGGCAGGTGACACTTCGTCAGAACTACGGGTACTCAACAAGCGTATAAAGAAGCTGATTCGAAGAGATCTCCGTCGCTCCAACACGCGCGCCATAGAAGCAGCAATTCAGCAAAATAGGGGGTCAAAAGTCTTCGTTCAGCAACTTGGGAGAGGCCACTTGACGAAGTTGAGGTCTGCAGATGGTAATATCGTTGCCTCTAAGCCGGAGGTTCTTGCCGAAATCGAAGGTTTTTACGGACAACTTTATGCTTCACACGCGCAGAAGTCTGTGGCTCAGCTCACCGATTCCAGAGCGCCACTAATACGCCACTATACTGACGACATCCCTGACGTCGACATAGGCGAGATTATGATAGCCCTTGAGCAGCTTAAAAACAACAAGGCTCCGGGTGAAGACGGAATTACTACAGAGCTTCTGAAAGCTGGAGATATTGCAATTCTCGAACAGCTCCAGAGGCTCTTCAATTCGGTTCTTCACAATGGCATTACACCGGAGGCATGGTCTGAGAGCGTCGTGGTATTGTTCTTTAAGAAGGGTGACAAAACCCTTCTGAAGAACTATAGACCGATCTCGCTTTTAAGCCATGTATACAAGCTGTTCTCAAGGGTTATCACGAACCGTCTTGCCCAAAAGTTAGACGAGTTTCAGCCCCCAGAGCAGGCTGGGTTTCGAAAAGGCTTTAGTACAATAGACCACATCCACACAGTAAGGCAGATTATACAGAAGACCGAAGAGTATAATCAGCCTCTGTGTCTAGCCTTTGTGGACTATGAAATAGCCTTCGACTCCATCGAGACCTGGGCAGTTTTGGAATCCTTGCAGAGATGCCAAAACGATTGGCGCTATATCGAGGTGTTGAGATGTCTGTACAATGCCGCTACTATGACTGTCCAAGTACAGGACCACAAGACAAGACCTATCCAACTGCAACGTGGAGTGAGACAGGGGGATGTGATATCTCCGAAACTGTTCACCAATGCATTGGAAGATGTCTTTAAGACGTTGGACTGGAAAGGACATGGCATATGTATAAATGGCGAGTACATGTCACACCTCCGCTTCGCGGACGACATCGTTATTATGGCAGAATCTCTGCAGGAACTCAGCTGGATGCTAAGTGGCCTAAATGCTGCTTCCCGACGTGTAGGCCTCGGTATGAACTTGGACAAGACGAAAGTCATGTACAATGCTCACATCAAACCGGAGCCGGTCACCGTTGGTGAGGCAACAATCGAAGTTGTGCAAGAATATGTCTACCGGGCAGGCTATTCGGCTAGGCAGAAGCAACTTCGACAAGGAGGCTGCAAGGCGCATCCAACTGGGTTGGACTGCATTCGGGAAACTTCGTCACATATTCTCCTCGGCCATTCCTCAGAGCCTGAAGACAAAAGTCTTCAACCAGTGCGTCCTGCCAGTGATGACGTATGGTGCAGAGACGTGGACACTGACGGTAGGACTGGTCCACCGATTTAAAGTCGCTCAGCGTGCTATGGAGAGAGCTATGCTTGGGGTTTCTCTGATGGATCGTATCAGAAATGAGGTTATCCGTCAGATGACTAAGGTTACCGACATAGCTGTCAAAATATGCAAGCTGAAGTGGCAGTGGGCTGGTCATATCTGCCGAAGAACCGATAACCGTTGGGGTAGACGAGTTCTCGAGTGGAGACCACGAACAGGCAAACGCAGCGTGGGACGCCTTCCTGCCCGCTGGACTGACGACCTTAGGCGGGTGGCGGGTAGTGGTTGGATGAGGAAGGCCGAGGACCGAGTGTTGTGGCGCTCCTTGGGAGAGGCCTATGTCCAGCAGTGGATGATTATTGGCTGATGATGTCTGATTCTTAGTATACTTACCTAAGTAATTATATCATAGATTCATAGAATACATTTTATTATTCGCTTTTGTGGCCTCAAGTCAATTTATAGTAAGTAAGTAAGTATTATATTTTTATGTACAGTGCTCCAAAATTGATAATGCGCATAGAAATCTTTGACAGATCGGTTGTTTTCGATTATGTGACACATGATATTGACTTCTATTTCTTTCGAACAAGGTGCAAAATGCAAATGTTTTTTTAAGGCTCTTACGATTTAATGATTCAAGTGTGAAGATCTGCATGTGCATTATTAATTTTGGACAAGTGTAAGTAACTATGTTAGTTTAGATGTAAGTAAATAAAATTTCCTAAGTAACCTAATCCATGTTGAGTGAGGATTAAATATAATATAGTCACTAGTCATTTTTTTGCTTGAAAACCTACCAGTACTTTAAACTTTTCCTATTCACATCTTTTTATATACAGGGTGTCCCAAATTAAAGTGCACATCCAAATTTTAGTGACTTAATTTGTTATTCTAAACAACTTTTGTTTTACGACTTTTGTAAATTCGTGAAAAAAAATCTACTGTCTATGTCTATAGTAAAAAATCTCATAGCCAACAAAGTTTCTATGAATTAGCAAAAATAAAATTCGCAAACAATTAAAAGTCTTAAAACAAAAGATGTTTAGAATGACGAGTTGTGTCACTATGATTCGGATGTGCAATTTAACATGGGACATCCTGTATATCTATAGATATCGATAACGCAGGCGGGATCCCATATCTACTATCGACTTCACTATGGACATCCCTATCGTACGTGTGCTTTGCTTCCCCCCCCGACCCTCAATCGTGCGATAGAGAGCACTGCAGCTCGGGACTGACAATAGGTACTTTTCTTGATGAAATTCTGGTTTTGGGAGAAAACGTTTTACACTAACTAAATATCAACCAATCTCTTTGATTTTAGTGTCAATCGCTTCAGCTTAATATATTCTAGGTTTATAGGTTTCGCTTTTTTTTTAAAAATACGTTGTTATTGATCCACAAACGGCTTAATTCAACAAAGTCGCAATCACAAAAAAAACTTTATTTAAGGTGCCTATAAGTTTGAATCTATAGAAAATTTTGAAAAAAGGAAAACCTATAAACCTAGTTATTCCTTGTGTCAATAACATATTAAAAAATCATGGAGATTGGATAATATTTAGGGGTAGTAAAACGTTTTCTCTTTTTGTATGGACGAGCAAGTGCTATACTCTACTCTTAAGTTTCAAATTACAATTTTTTTTTAGACTCTAGTGTCCCCGCAGCTGCTGGCTAAATGGTGGTTTAAAAATATATATAAAAATCACGGATGTAGGACATATAATTATGATGAAATTAAAAGGAAAACTATCTGAGATAAGTAGAGTTGTACGGAACCCTCAGTGTGCAAATGCACTTAGCCGGTTTTTTTTATGTTACGTACAAAAAATCACACTACGAACAAACAAACACTCTTAGAACAAAAGTTGTTAAGAATATGTTTAATGACCCCCGAGTCGCCCCCTTTCGGCTGAATATAGCACTTTTACAACACTGTGTAGTTAAATTAGGACTTCCTAAGAATTTGCATTGGTTTATATGCTTACTAGCTGTTCCCGCGCGCTTCGCTTCGCCTTAAAAAGTTTTCCCGTGGGAATTCCGGGATAAAAAATAGCCTATGTTCTTTCCGAGGGTCTAGACCGTATGTATACCAAATTTCATTCAAATCCGTTCAGTAGTTTTGGCGTGAAAGAGTAACAGACAGACAGACAGACAGACAGACAGACAGACAGACACAGTTACTTTCGCATTTATAATATTAGTTAGGATGATGTTCACATAGCAACACCAACTAGGTAAGTATGACAAATTAGACACGTCTTGTTATAATTTAATTGTGTCCTTCAAAAGATATACGGATCTAGGTATATATTCATTATTCCTTAATCGATATACTTATTATAGGCATTATAAATAAAAATATACCGTTAGATTTTAATAAATAATTCGGGGGTTGACTGGCAGAAAATGCTTTTAACATGAAGTCCACCCTTTGTACTTTAATTTTTAAATATTTTTACAATAATAAGTAAAAAATAAATAAATAATTTACGAAAAATTAATTGAATGGACATCTAAGTAGGTACTCTACAAGTGGTGTATTTTTAATTAAATGTTACAGAGGGAAATCCCATCCCACTTACCGGATCACCATTTCACTTCGTATAAAACCATAAAAGCGCGGGGTCACAAAGAAAATCAAAAAGAAATTCGAAAAAAATGCAGGCACTGAATAAAATGCAAAGAGCCTTCTAAAAATAGAAAGTTTATACGCGAATAAAAAAACAAAAACCAGACAGGGACAGACACTCACTAAACTGTAAAACTCCGTTTGTAATTTGGTCATTTCAGACCTTGTTAGAGCGGGATAGAGGTATTTTTGTGATTCTGGCGTCGGTGTTGTCAGAGTTCAATGCACCGGCCTCCTTTATGAGAGCGCACGCGGCGAATGTCAATATCTCTGTCACACGTACTGTAGGTCAGCGCGAGAGAACGAGAGGGAAGGCCACGGGCAACTTTTTGTCCCGAACTTGAATTTCGATCGATATAGCGTACGCCTGATCTTGATACTTGAGTTTTTTTTATACTTTTTGATCTAATTTTAACTATTACTATACCAACTAGCCGATACTATCTATGTATATGATTCGTATACTTTTACGCTAAAATTCATCGATAACAATATTAATATTAATATTTACAACAAAGTTAAAATCGACTTTGAAACACGCGAGTTTTGACTCTATACTTCAGTCAATAAGTTGAAATTCGTAAATCACAACGCCAATTTAAAACCTATTTTTAAAGTAACAAAAAGATGTATGAATTTGTTGGTTAGAATTAATAGGACATACCGATGGACAAACAGTAACAGACATGCTGATGAACTTGAAGATTCGAAAACATGTCATTTTAAAATAAATCTTTGTCTTTGTAAATTAAACTATAATAGAAACAACAGTACTTAAATGAAACCCAGCCATAATACCTATTATAGGTAGGAAAATTATGCAATTAAAACAGAATCATGATCATGCGATTAATGTGAAAAAGATATTATGACCATCGCAAACCTATAAATAGTGCCCGAGCAATTATTATTCTCACGCTAATCTAAAATAAACTCTATGCCATGTGGTAATAGCATTTTAATTGATTTAAACACGTACTACTATTCTATAATAGTATAAAAAACAACAAATAAACAACTTAAATAGTGTAAAATTGTTCTTGCGCTGTTCTAATAAGAATCTACTTCGTCCCTTGGGCTTCATTCAAGTGAATTGAATGATTTAATGAATGTCTATAAATAGATCTAGACGAGACTATTGTTGCTAAGCGTAATCTAGCATGTAACCTGGTTGTTCAGGAATAGACCTAAGTACAGCGTACATAGGTTTGATATTTGCTAGTACGGATTATAAGCAATTTTTAGTTTTAATTGCATGCATTGGATGCTTTAAATGGGTGTTCGTTCTCGTAATGACTATGGGATGGGTATACTTTTCCATTCATTAGGGTTATAAAGACTGATAGGAATTCAAGTGAAAGTTAACTTATAGGGCGTGATGGTACATTAAGTTTTTTTAAATGCATTTGTTTGTAACTTTCTCTTTTCAAAAGAAATACGTTAACAAGTTGTTTTTGTTTATAATTAAGGAGAGGCTAAGCCGATTATGATAAAATATGGCTCAGAAAGAACACTCGGGGTAACATTATCTATGATCCAAAAAAATCTCAAAGAGAATCGGTTAACCCGTTGGTAGCTACGCTATTACAGACAGATACACAAATACGCACATAGACTTGCTAAACTTATAACACCCGTTTTCCTGTAAAGTATTCATACTTACAGTTACCTATTTAAAAAAACATAGTGTGGTTAGCCACGTGTAAAAAAAGATACTACAAATTTTCATTAAAAAAATCCGAAAAAAAAGGCCAGACAAAGTATCAAAACCTCGCAGTCGCTGTACTCAGCCGCGCCGGGGGAGTGCGGGAGGCGGCGCGAGTGCGAGCGAGACGGCACGAGCCGCTCAGCTCCGCCGCAGATAACGGTGCCGCGTGCGCGTGACCTCAGAACAAGAACACACTCCGGTCTGGTTTCGGCGGGAATCTCGCGCAGAACAACGTGGTGAAATTTGAATTTTCGTTCGGAAATTTTTAAATGAAGCTGTATTTCGAGGTCTAAAATAATGGAAGGTGTTAGTTCGATGAAGCTTGTATGTTTATGTATGCTCTGCTTCGTCAATATAATTTAACTGTGTCTGTACAAAAACATGAGATAAGTACTTACCAAGCTATCAGGAGTTAAATTTTAAGGACGTAGCGTAGTATTGTAGGAACCATGTAGGAACGTTTTGAACGATATTTTTACGGCTTTTAATCAGATTTTTTTACCAACAGTGTAGTATTTAATTAATTTTTTTTGTTAGCACCTATTTTACAGTCTACTGATAAAAAAATACAATTAGGTACTTATATTGTGTACAACTTCACAATTTTAAATAGGACAATTATTTAGTTTCTTAATAAAAAGAACCAAAAATGTCTAATGTTTTCTGGCTAAAATACACTAGGTACTAACAATTATAGTTACAAATACAATAAAACTTACAAATTATTACAAATCTTACAATACAACTTCTTGTATGAGGAAAAACTCCAATTCTGAATTTAAGGCTAGGTTTATTTTTTTGGGAGTTTTTGTGTTTTACATTTTTATACATATCTACCAATCAATTTAAATATATATTTATATGCTTAATTTAAAAAGGCTACTTTAAAAATATATTAAATATATAAAAAATAAAATTATATAGGTAGTTAAGGAACTACTACTTAGGTCTACTTGCTTAATAAATATGTAGGTCAAAATATGAAAATACCTGCATTCCTGTAATTCGCCCAATAGAAGACAGATCTGTGAACAAAATAAAACCTAGTTAATGTAATTTATGTATCATAGGTAAAGTAGGATAAAAAAATTGTTTTACCAGGTTTGTTTATTACTTATTATTTATTATTTTTTTACTAGTTTAATTAAGTATTTTTTATTCTAATTGTTCTATTAAGTCCCTACCTCTAATTATTTATAACCATAGCAGTAGTAGGTCTTACAAAAAATATAAGAGGCCCTAAAACAGGCATTTACATAACAACTCCTTTTAGGTTCTAATCGTAAATAAAATAAAAAACATTGTAATCCTAAAAAAAACCTTAAATTACTTAAAATAATAATAAACATAAAATAAGGGCCCATATGCCACCTCTGACCCTTTCCGAAAAAAACCTAATTTACATGCAATAGAATGCAAGACATAGCTAATAGATAATAGGCACACAGAGGTTGTCCAATGGGCCTTAGGCCCTTGCATCTAAGTTGGAAAAAGAAATAGATAAATCAGAAAGGGACAGACTGGCGTGTTAGAAAGGGACGAAGCAGCTCCCCCACAGAACATGCGTCTATTAAATTGTTTTCGTTTTTTGAATGTTGCCGTTCTGTGTCCGCTAGGAGGGTGCTTACGAGTTTTTCGGACACATTTTTTGTTGTCACGTTTTTTACTGTCTGAGGGCTGAGCAAGGGCTGAGGGTTTCATTTAACTTCTAACTGAGGGCCACATTGACATTCTATGTATTATACATATGTTATTGATGATGAATTAATAATAAGTTTGTTATAATAATTACGATACTATAAGGAAAATGTAATAATTATTAATAATGTAAGTAAATAAAAATCTATGAGACAAAATTAATAAAATGATAGATATCGTTTTTAAGAGTGATTTCTTCCAGACTAACTCGAAGGAGAGTATCTATACAAAAGAAAAAGGGTAAAGTGCAAAAAATTACAAACATAACTTATAAATACAAGGAAGGTAATCCTAACTAATATTATAAATGCGAAAGTAACTGTGTCTGTCTGTCTGCCTGTTACTCTTTCACGCCAAAACTACTGAACGGATTCGAATAAAATTTAGTATACATACGGTCTAGACCCTGGGAAAGAACATAGTCTACCTTTTATCCCGGAATTCCCACGGGAAAACTTTTAAAGGGGCGCGCGGGAACAGCTAGTATTGTATAAAAATGCCTACGTAATCTATACCTAGTAATAGGTCATATAAACTAAAATTTTATGTGCAATAAAGAGTTTAATTCCTACGAGTAATAATAAAATCCGTCCATAATGTAAGTCCTACTAAAAGCTTTGGTCTGCCTGTGACAAACGTATGTGGGTTTTAAGGTTTAAAGAAAAATAATAATCTAATAACCAACTAACGTTAAAAACCCCCGACATGTAACACTAAAAGTCCTACAACTTTTGAAAGATTTGAACGGCTAAGCCTTTTTTCATAAAATATAGCTAAGAACAGTGTAACATTAGCTATGACTATGACCCAAAAACAACAATTCGAAAATATTAACCACCTCTTTGTAGCTAAGCTACCAAAGACAGATACACAGACACGTTAAACGTATAACACCACTCCACTTTGACGGGGGTTAAAAACGTTGCTAAGGCACTAAGCCCCAATTTCTTCATAATCGGTTATCTAACCAATCGGGATTGGTTAATCAATTATACGTCGTCTCCATATAAAATCCTTGGTGTCAAAAGTCAACCACTAATACCTGGTAAGCTCTAACCGACTATGGAGAAATTGTCACTTATACTCACATACCTTTAATGTAGGGCTTCTGATGATCACTATCATTAAACAATTAAGTGACAAGATTTATACTTTGCGTAAATTATTGCAAGTTACACCACAATTATTATACTAGCACAGCATGTTTGCGTCATATAAGTAAAAAAGTATAAGGACCTAGGTACTTAATATTAATATAAGTACTATAGAGTACAATCAGGTTCATTGTGCAAGGTCAGTTTGTCACAATCAGAGGTAGGAGTCGAGAAGCAAAATATTACTATCAACATGAATTCTTAAAACAACTGGATTAAAGGAATCTTTAATTGGATGAACCAATTTTTATGAAATGCAGCTGCTAAGGAAGAAAAATAAATCAGTCAGTTTTAATTTAACACCCCTTTTTTCCATTTCAGTAATCACTTATCAGTATTATTATCAGCCTTTTAGGTAATAGCTCCACATTTGAAGATCTTCGCCATAAACTCTTTAAGTCAATATTCAATTTACTAGATAGGTATATGTGCTTATGAGGTTTTATCATCAAATTATAATTAATGCCGAGTTGCAGAAAGGAACATTAACTGCCAGTTTCTATCTGTATCTACTACTAGGATTTTGACAGATTATAACTTTTAATGTGTCAAAATAGTATGAAAGTTACTACCAGTCATCGGAAGAGTTATCGAAACTGGCTAAGGTAAGATGCTGTCGGTAACTCGGTATTGAAACTGAGTACAAATTCATTTACCTACAATAACTACCATGATGAAATTTCCAGCTAATAAAACGCAGAGCTCTGACGCACACTGATTAAAGCGGGCAGACTGATGACCACAACCAACCATTACAATATTCATTTGCGAGCATAACACAATGTTTACCTTCTAGGCATTAGGTACCTAATAATGTAGGAATTTGGTAACCGATCTCTATGTCGCAGGCAATTTGTAAGATCTCGCCGTTTACATACGGCGTCGTCAGTTTACAAACGCTCGCTGTTTTGTAATTTGCCGAAGGCATATTGATAACTCGTTCAATCGTTCTGATTTCGACGTTATTTGCAGTTTTAGGGTGACCATGATGAAACACAGTTTGAACTTTCTACAAATGGAAAAATCTGACTTTATTTCAGGATTTCAAGTAAGACTTTTTACTTTTGTTTTCTAAAGTAGGTATCTAAGCAGGTATTTATACATAACAATAAAACTACGCTCTTCTAGATAAAAACAAACACTGGTGCCCGAATGCACTAAACTTAGGAAATGCTAAACTCTTTACTAAATAATTTATGAAGCTCTAAGTAAATATCCTGCATGTGTCCTCCGTACACCGGGATCTATGGATAACGTAGTAGTTTTAAGGTGCGAGATAACCTCAAAAACTTTTTCGTTTGTCTACGGCCTTTTTACTGCTCCTGCACTGTAATAAATGACTTTAAAGTCACAATTATTTGGTGAAAATGCTTCTACACTCGTAATATTTGCACTTTTTTGAGTATTTATTGAGTCACAGAACCACTACTTGACGCCATTTTTGTTGTTGTGATCAACAGCACCGCACGTGGTAAGAAACAGAACTAAATTCTTCAATTTGCCGCGGCATTATGTAAACGGCGTATGGATTGTCAATGAAATGTTGTGGCATATTATAAAATGACACGGCAATATACATTTTGCCTTCGGCATATTACAAAACAGCGAGCGTTTGTAAACTGACGACGCCGTATGTAAACGGCGAGATCTTACAAAATGCCTGCGACATGTATACCAAATCACTCCTTTCAGCAACGATATAGGTAGGTACTTACATGCACCATGTACCTTCAGTCAAACTATAAAGTCCAGACATCAAAGAGTGCGATTTTGGTAAGACTTTTTATGATCATCAGTTATTTACTTAATTTTATTTATTTATTTAATTCTTTATTGCACAAATAAAAAAATACATGTACAAATTTTACATACATTTTTAAAATAAAATACCGATTGACTATGGATTTTTAACGGATTTGTTCTTTAATAAATATAATAGATCGATTAAATACGATCTTAAACAATTAGTTAGGATCCACTTCCGTTTTCACGACTTTATAGTTGGAATGTAACTGTATGTATTTTATGACGACGCACTCAAATGGGTAGGCTGCACTACCACGTCACTGTAAGAACTAATCCTGCGAACAGTATCGATCTGATTCCTGAGACTTGTAGAGACATGATCCGAGATCCGGTTGTCAGTTAAAAAAAGTCGTTAGTATAGATATAAAGACTGGACGATTGATCAGTGTGTTTTATGTGAACTTGTGTGATTTATATTGTACTTACTAGCTGTTCCCGCGAGCTTCGCTTCGCCTTAAAAAGTTTTCCCGTGTGAAATCCGGGATAAAAAGTAGCCTATGTTCTTTCTCAGGGTCCAGACGATCTGTATAGGTACTTACCAAATTTCATTCAAATCCGTTCAGTAGTTTTGGCGTGAAAGAGTAACAGACAGACAGACAGACAGACACAGTTACTTTCACATTTATACTATTAGTAAGGAATTAGTAAGGATAGTAAGGATATAGCAAAATTAAATTTTTCGGTGGTACCGAGTTTAAAATTGGAAGCGAATAGGTCAATATGGTGAATGTGTTAAATTAAAAAGTACCTAAGTACATAAGTAGGTACCTAGCAAGTGGTGCAACACTATTGTAGATCCTTAACATACTATTGATGATTAATTAATAAAATAAAACTACTGAACGGATTTCAATGAAATTTGGTAAGTACGAGTATACAGATACGAGTAGTCTAGCTAGACCCTGAGCAAGAACATAGGCTACTTATGACCGCGGATTCCCCACGGGAAAACTTTTTAAGGTAAAGAGAAGCTTGCGGGAACAGCTAGTTAGCTAGTAGTAGATGCAAGTTACAAGTTAGTTAATGATGATAAAAAACGTGAATCTAAAGACAGACATACAAACTAAGAGTCAGTAGACGACAGTGGTGGTTAGGATAGAAAGAACAATTTCTACAAATAAATAGAGGAAGCAAAGGAGGCGATATAATTAAAACATCTGGTAACAAATGTATAGAGATAGCCCAAGATCGAGATGAGTGGGATAGACTGAAGGAGGCCTACACCTTTGAAGTTGAAAACGGCTAAGAAGAAGAAGAAGAAGAGGAGGCACGCCCAGAGAAGCATTCCGACATGAATTCATAACTGAATGCAACCCGCCTCAGCCTCTGTACTCCGTTCCTCAAGTCAACAAACATTAGTCGATATTTCAGCTCCAGAGCGATAGCGTTACTAAACTTGGAGGTCACTCTATACTGACGAAAAACTAACGAACGAGAGCTGCCGTGCAACAGTGCAGCGATCACAGGATTCGATACTATTTTCGAATCGACACAAACATAATTATGTAAAAAACAAAGGTCACTTTTGGAAATTTGAACTGACAAATTTGCCTTACATTTTTGACAGTGACAGTTGACGATAATGTTCTTTCTCCATATGATTGTGTAGATTCGGAAATAGTATGGAATCCTGTGATCATGCTTCTGTCGTGCGATCGGCACTTTACGTTTACATCGAGATAGAGCCGTGGCTCGCGTTCCGAAACTTTGTTTTTCGTCAGTATAGCGTTACTAAACCGTCGTCGCGTGGTTTGCGCGGGAGTCGAGTCGCTCGGCCGCGTGACGTCACGAGAGTTAGTCACTGCGGCGCGCGGCGTGACCTATTTCACTGTCGCTATGCGCGCGCAGCCGAGCCGCCGCCGTTTTTTGTTCATTATTTACATTTTGTATTGTGCTCGAGTAGATTCGGTTGTCGCGAAGGTTTATAGGTTACCGAACCAAGTTTTCTTCTTCGGTTTCTGGATGGATCTTTGCTTGGGTTGGGCAGCTCATCTTTTTGCCAGTTACTTATTTTGTGTATTTTTGACAGTTATTATTTATGATGATGTTGGTATATATATTCAGGATTTATGGACAAAATGAACATACCTAACTACAGTAATGTTACTTTATTCCTTTTTTCTTACGTGCGCTTCGATAGTTCTGTTAATTCCTTATCCTTGAGCAGAACAATATCACCGACGGTAATACATACATACATACATATGCTCACGCCTGTCTCCCAGAGGGGTAGGCAGAGACTATGGATCTCCACGTGCCACGATCCTGACATACTTCTTTCGCTTCCTCCACATTCATAAGTCTCTTCATACATGCACGTCGGTTTCGGAATATCCTAATTTGGCTCTTCTTGAGTATGTCGCCTATCTGGTCGACATACTTTCGCCTAGGACGTCCTCTACCGACACAACCATACATCTCCGCACAATAAATTTCTTTCGTCAATCTTCTTTCATCCATCCTTTCAATGTGACCAAACCATCTCAACATTCCCTTTTCAATTTTGGTCACTACGTCTTCTTTTACTCCAACTCGATCTCTTATAACACTATTCCTTATCCTATCATTCAGTTTCAGTCCACACATACTTCTTAGAGAGCGCATCTCAACAGCATTTACCCTACTTTCATTCTTCTTCTGCCAAACCCAGCTTTCACTTCCATACATTAGTGTAGGGACCAACACTCCGCCATGAACAGCCAAACGAGCCTTTTGAGACACGTTTTGACTCCTCATGAAAGAGTGCAAGGCCCCATTTACTTTATTTCCCGCTTTCACTCTTCTTTCAATATCCCCCTCACATTTCCCATCCCTCGTAAACAGACTACCCAAATAAACAAACTCATTCACTTGCTCCACTTTTTCGTTCTCGATCGTGATCTTACATTCAGTTACCTCTTCCTCTCTTTCAAACACCATAACTTTCGTCTTATTAACATTCACTTTCATTCCTTTCCTTTTAAAACTTTCATGCATGAGAGTTACTTGTTGTTGCAGCTGTTCTACCGACGATGCAAGTATGACTTGATCGTCAGCATACAGCAAACACTTAAGAAGCAACTCTCCTATTCGCAAACCTCTTTCGTCATCTTTCATATCCTTGAGACAACTATCCATAAATAAATTAAACAGCCAAGGCGAAGCCACACATCCCTGTCTAACACCTCTGTGGATACCAAACCAGTCAGTGTAGGCTCCGTTTATCCTGACACACGCACTAGATTCCCTATAAAGGGACCTCAGTGCCCGCGTCAGGTGGCCGTCCACTCCATAAACGGATAGTGTCTCCCATAAATCATTCCTCCTCACTCTGTCATAAGCCTTTTCTAAATCTACGAAGGCACAGAACACCTTTTGCTGCTTTGCAAGGACCTTTTCTGTGACGCTTCGTAGAGAAAAGACTTGATCCGTACATCCCATCCCCTTTCGAAAACCACCTTGCACATCCCAGATCTTTTCCTCCGTCTCTTTCACTACCCTTTCAATCAATATTTTTGCATACAATTTACCAACTATACTTAAGAGGCTGATGCCGCGGTAACTGTTGCAGGTCTGGAGCGAGCCTTTTCCTTTATACAAAGGAACTATGACCGCTCTGCACCAGTCGCGTGGCACCGTACCGCAACGCCAGCACTCATTGAAGAGTTGGTAAAGCTCACTTGCAGCCACTCCACCTCCCGCTCTTAGCATCTCTAAAGATACCCTATCATACCCGGCCGATTTGCCAACTTTCATTCTTTTTAATGCATCCATAATTTCTTTCATACTTATCTTGTTTTCCTCATCTACAATTCTTTCACTTTCTACCTCTACATCATTTACAGTCATACAATCTGTGCTTTCAAACAAACTTTCAAAATATTCTTTCCATCTTTTAAGGACTTTATTTTCATCATTCA
Organism: Plutella xylostella; assembly: GCF_932276165.1. Classification (NCBI taxonomy): domain Eukaryota; kingdom Metazoa; phylum Arthropoda; class Insecta; order Lepidoptera; family Plutellidae; genus Plutella; species Plutella xylostella. The sequence continues at coordinate 5,804,974 of NC_064010.1, forward strand.
AAACATCTCCATTTTCATCCCTTATCACATCCAGATTTGTATTCTCTGACTTCCCTCGAGCCTTTCTTACCAACTTCCAGAACAATTTAATGTTCGCTCGAAAGTGTCAGAGAATTTTCTATCACATTCATCTTTTAATGCCTTTTTCTTACTTTCAATCACTTCTTTTACTTTTTTCTTTAGTAAAACATACTTTTCACGAATCTCTTTCATTTCATCTTCCATTCCCTGATTTCCTTGCATTCTGTTGTTGGCTTTTTTTGACAACAAATCCAACCATGCCATCTTCTTTTCATTCACTACCTTTTTGCATTCATCATCCCACCAAGTAAGCTCCCTCTTACCACTCTTCTTTCTTTTATTCACTCCACATACTTTCACCGCCGTATTAACTAAATTGTCTTTCAAGCGCTTCCATTTTTCTTCTAAATCATTTTTTCATCTAAGACATTAGTGCTCTCTAAGTTTTCTTTCAAACTTCTTCTATACTCTTCACTTACTACATCATCTTGCAATTTTTCGACGGTAATAGCGCGGGTAAATTGGCCACCGATTCCATTAGCCGATTGGTCTTTATCTCGGAGTATGGACGCGTCGACTCGCTGCGTGGGCGCAGTCGTAAAGCGCAGGAGGGTTACACTTGCTTGGCAAAAACTAACCAATGTTATTCGATTCGATTTTGATAAAACAGGCTAAGAACACTCAGGGTAACATTGTCTATGACAAAAATACGAAATTCGGTTCAGCCGTTTGGTGAGTTACGCCGCCATGCAGTACCACAGACACTTTAAACACCCCTCTTTTCGTCATGCAATTTTACATTTAAAAGTAAGTGATACAAATCGATGAAGTCGTGGTTAGCTTCGAAATTTCGTGTTTCCTAACCTGGAGAGACCCTCAGAAACGGCGTGTCACTTCCGCCCGCAAAGGCCGAGGTGATATTGTGGTCTTTGTTTAACGACCCGGCCAGGAATTCGGCGACAACTGCCGACCACTATTATGGTAATGGCAGATCTGCAGATTATCTTGATTGCGATGTGTACTTACATTGTTTGGCTGCTGCACGCTTGACAGTTTTTAGCTGAGGTGGAAATTTATGTTAAACTAGCTGTTCCCGCGAGCATCGCTTCGCCTTTAGCCTATGTTCTTTCTCAGGGTCTAGACCATGTGTATACTAAATTTCATTCAAATCCGTTTAGTAGTTTTGGCGTGAAAGAGTATCAGACAGACAGACAGTTTCTTTCGCATTTATAATACTATATAGTTAAGATCTAATCATCTTGTTTTGTATGGTCAGCCATGCGCTGCAGATCCATTATAGTTAGCCTTTTCCGTTTAGGAGCAATTTGCTATTGTCACTGGAACTTCTTCATTGCTCGCGAGTATAACTTATTATGACACATTGGCTGTCAGTGTCACCTACAGTGCGACAAACTTATCTGTTCCGGTGAGAGCGAACTAAATTGATCCATATCTCATTATTTACTAATGAATTATATATCGATATTGATTAGATGGGTTTATTGAAACTACAAGAGCGAATTACCACTACTGGCAAACTTAAAATCTTATAGAATGAAGAAATATTACACATTTACGTGAGCTGTCACCGGAACAGATAAGTTTGTGGCACTGTAATGACTTGTTTGTGTCATGCGAGCACTGACCGCGTACACTACTCGGCTATGCCATTGATTATGTCATTAGCAGTTATCACGTCCACTGTGTATTGAAACGAGGCACCACAGCGGTGGAAGCACCCATTGAACGAGAAGGCCACTCTATATGACGAAAAACTAAGCTTCGGAGCGCTGCTAGGCGAGCCACGACTCTATCTCGTTGTGTCAAAGATGCCGATTGCACGACAGCTCTCGTTCGTTCGTTTTTCGTCAGTATAGAGTAACCCGTAGGTGTTGTACGCACTCGCGCATGCTGGCTTGTGCTTCGGAGAATCACACACAAATACACAGAGACAAACATAACATGTCACATGTGTTGAAGAACCGACAGTCGATGCAGTAAACGTGTTCTGGAGTGGAGACCGCGACTAGGCAAACGTAGTGTGGGACGCCCTCCGACTAGATGGGGTGACTTGCGAAAGGTGGCTGAATACGATTGGATGCGGAAAGCTATCGCATCCAGTGAAGTGCTTAGGAGAGGCCTACATCCAGCAGTGAACTTCTAAAGGCCGATTATGAAACAAAACATGCATGATACAGCCTGTGACAATTCATGGATAACGGAGTGTTTTTGGGAAAAGCCACAATCACAAAGTAATTTTGGTGACATAATTTTACTAAAAACGCTGGTTTGCGTAAAAAAAGGAACGATGAATCTGACGATGATGCATAGGTAATAAAAGAAGATACATGTCACGGATAAGAATTATGATAACGATCGACATAGGTTAAAATGTGCTATAAAGAGTTAAATAACTATAATAATTAAACGGTTCTACCTTTTTTGGCATAAGATTTATTTGCCTAATCTCGTATTGCATAGTAACGTTAGGTCAAAGTCTCGTTACGCCGAAAATCGTATGGCATAAATCTCGTTTAGTAAAAAGTTATTTCGCATAACATTGTTTAGCCTAATAATGGTATGGCCAAATCTTGAATAGCCTAATAATGCTATGGCATAGGTTTATTAGATTTATACAAAGTAATAATATTCGTTTGGCTTTAACTTTGACGGAGCGTCTCCCTACATAGCGCAAACTGGTGCCTTGTATTGTTTCCGCTGTTTGGAAAACGCTCCGCTACGCTTCGCTGCGCTCCGCTTTGGTTTTGATGAACATGTGCACCTAACACGCTCCTCCTCGCTTTGCTCGTCGTCGCACCTATTTTTAGGTTTCGATCTCATGGGGTTTGTAATAATTATATTGGTCTTTAACTTTTGATTTTTTGATCATAGAATACCGTGATTTTCGGGATGTAGGAGAAAAATACCACAATTTGTACATTTACTACATACATAATATATTATTTATTAAGATAACATTAGGAAAAACAAGATTATACATAGGTACCTATAGACGAACATAAATTTGAGCAAACGAAACTTAGGTGTTTAAAGATTGTGCCTAAAGAGTTTTAGACGAAACGAGCCTTATGCCACATAAGTCTTGGCAAAGTGATGGTTCGGACAAAAAAGTTTAGACCATACGAGTTATGCGAAATGAGTTTTGGTCAATAAAGATTATGCCAGATGAGCGGAACCCTAATTAAACATGTTTAAAACAATCTATAAGACACTCGTTTTGTTGAGAATTGCGAATAAGTAGCTAGCCCATAAATAAATATCTAAGTAAATACTTAAGTACCTTTTGATACAACCCCCCAAAAAAAAGAAATGTAAATGTACTATACATAGAAAAATGTCCTCAAAACTCGTAAGTCAACGTTCATTATGAAAGCTCAAAAAGGGCCGCGGGCGCCGGGCGCCGCGTTGCCGCTCTTCCGCGGGGCGAGGGGTGAGGGGGGGGGGACGCGAGCGCAACGATTGGTTAGATTCAAAAACCGAACGCATTCTGCTGCACACACGCTGCAGCGACTCATAGACCGGTCTATTGGGCTATTCGAAAATGGAACAGCGTCATTTTGAATGCCCATTGGCCGTTTTAGGATTAGGAGGGGAGTTTATGGTTACATGTTTTTTTGGAACTAGGACGTCTTGATATTGTTGAGGTGTGGCGGGCGGTAGTGGGCCGTTTTTTGTAGTGATGCGCTATTTTGGTTTTGTATTTTTTTCGGCCAATGGCATGGCTACACTTTTTAGTTTTATTTATTTATTTATAGAAGTGTATAAGTAGGTATTAATTATAGTGTTGTGGGTGGGTAGGTTTGATTTTTTATCAATGTACACAAACAAAACAAAAGATAAATACGAATAACTACAGGTTTCTTTTAGTTTAATTTTTAAGGTATCAAGATTTTATTTGGTAGGATACGTACTATCCTCCATTGCCTATGTTTATTTATATCCTTTAGTTTAGATAGGTGAATCCGTCACTATAATTTAAATATTTTAAATCACCATAATACTTAGGTAAGTCCACAAAATAATATTTTTTTGAGCTTTGTATCGTAGTCCTGTTGGAAGTTTGAAATTCGCCGATTAAAATTTTCAGAGGCAACGATATACTTATCATATTGATTCACAAACGGTTTCTTTTCTAACTTTATTGTGTAATAAGTGTACATTGATTATTTCTTATTTACCGACCACAGTAGGTAGTAGCTGTGTTGCAATCAATGAACCTATGTGTTAGTTATAATATTGAGTTAGTCCTAGAGTACATTGAAGCTACGTCACGTTGCATCATGCACAATTAGTCATTTGATCAAAGTCAACATGCCCTGAACTCAGAAATATAATTTCTAGAATTTTCTACACTACTTTCCAACATTGTACCGATATAAATCACAACAATAATAATAATACACACTTAATCATACGAAGAACTGTGTACATAGACTCGTATGACGTTTCAATAGGTACTAAAATTCATTGACCTCATCTTTATCAACTGCACCATATCACCAAGGAATGAGTAAGTATTGTATACAAATGTATAAAGCAAAGCTCTACATTTGTAGATATAAGAGTCACAAGATTAGTTTTAAGTCAGGGGTGGTATTCTTGTATGTAGCCACTTGGTTAGTAGAATAGGATATAATTTTATTAAACTTACAATTTTACAATATTTTTTTGGCTGTCAAGATTTTAGTACCTATACCACCATTTCACAATGTCGCGGTCACTGGGGAGAAGAAATGGCGAAAGAAACTCCTCAGTGCTACGATAGAGCTCTTATAATGAAATGTGCAAACTCTTGGTCACCATTATCATTAACAACGCTTGCTTAGTTGGCAGATCCTCAGGGTCCACTTGGGATCTCGTCATCGATTCTTCGGCAGATATGACCAGCCCAATGCCTTTTCAGCTTGCAAATTTTATCAGCTAGGTCCCTACAAAAATATTATTATTTCTGATATCTTTCAGGTATTCCCGAGCACATGTACCGTACCATAGCATTTTGAACAACTTGAAATCGGTGGACCACTTCATCATTTAAAGTTTTTTTTATAGTATCTAACATAGCCAGCATCTGGCTTTTTTTATTTATTTTAGATAGGTACCTAGGTTTGTTGTACCTTTTATCCTCCTTGACAATAAGTAGCTACCTACCATGATTTTGTGGAAATGGCTAATTATAGACATACAACTCTTACACGTGGCCCTGTTGAAAGTAGAGTATATAAAATTACTGGAAGAGGTTTTTAATGGAAACTTATCGCAGGAAAGTGTGTCCAATATATCTCTGAAAGGAAAAGGAACTTTTCATTGATATTAACATTGTGTTTCAAATCGTTTATTTACTACTGTGGTGTCCTTACCTAACTAGTAGGTACAATATATTTCATTATGTGTAGGTATGGTGTTTTTGTAGATTTCATTTAACCTAGCTAAGAGTTTTGAAACAGACAAGTTTTGGATATCCTGTCAATGTCAATTTGAATTTATAGTATTATAGTTTTGATTAGGGATAGATTTTATTGACCGTTGTACGTACCTAATGTGTGTGCTATTACTTAATAATTTTGATTATATATCACTAGCTGTTCCCGCGAGCTTCGCTTCGCCTTAAAAAGTTTTCCCGTGGGAATTCCGGGATAAAAAATAGCCTATGTTCTTTCCCAGGGTCTAGACCATCTGTATACCAAATTTCATTCAAATCCGTTCAGTAGTTTTGGCGTGAAAGCGTAACAGACAGACAGACAGACAGACACAGTTACTTTCGCATTTATAATATTAGTTAGGATTGCTTCCATCACCATATTTATAGCTACCTATTTGAATATGAGAAATATGTTCAAAAGCAAAACATCAGCAGCAACACCTATGCAATAAATGGATGCTTCCAAAAATGCCTATTCAGACTACCTAAGTAATTGTATTGCAACCCAATTATTTTGTACAGAAGTCCAAATAGTTATCCACTTAAGTGCCTACCTCCTTATTTGACATCTGGAAACTGCAACACCAATTAAAATATGAGCCGGTATGCACTACATATCTTATTACCTGCGTAATCATAACACTCAAAAATATGCTATTGCTAGCAAATACATTAAAGGTAGGACAACGAAACGCATCAACTTACAACACTTACATAATTGCTGAAACGCTATAAATTGGTCAATTACGCAGTAGGTAGCTGTATTTATTGAACGAAAATAACAATATTATTGGATCTTCGTAAATTCTAAGTAAATAGTTCACATTCTGCAAGGCATCGCCAGCTACAATCACTCGCTGTGTAGGGTCGAGCCGTGACCACACCCCAATATCGATTTCTGTAAACCGAATTACAGGATAGGGTGTCTGGATGCCCCACAACAAAGAAGAAAACATCCAAAATTAATCAAAAAAGCATAGGAAATAACATAAAAAATCAAACGCTGGCCGAAAACAGCCGAAAATTCGAAACAAAATGGGAAAATTTACAAATGGTACCGAAATCGGAGCGGCTTTCATTTTCCAAAATGGCGATCCAAACCTGTGACGTAACGAGAGTGCTAAACACAATTTTCTTGACCTTATTTCGGTTCAATCAACCGAATTGTATTCGTATCATTCATCCTCCTTAAATATGTTTTTTATTCAAGCTGTATTTTTCGGCCAATATTGTTTTTTTATGATTTTCTATTTCATGTTACAGGATTAGTTGAACCTCCTTGTCCATGCGCACCGCTACGTCCCAAGTAGCTGGCTCTATGAGTATTGATCTATTTCTGTACACTTCCCTATATTAGAAGGTATTGAAAACACCGAATAAATTAAATAAAAGTACCTACTTACACCAGAAATCGAAGCAAGCTTCCATGCACACAATCAATGGATTCAAACCTAAAAATACTGTGTTGTTTTCAAACAAAGAATCAAATGACAACGCCCACAATTTTTGCAAAAAAAAAGAATAAATTTCAAAATATTTTTTTGAAGAAAAGCAGTTTGTGATTACGGCCAAAACCTGGCCGAAAAGAAAGCCGATTCCATTTTCGAAAAAAATGGTGAAGCCACTCACCTCGACCGGCTGCAGCGGAGACAACATGGCGGCGAACAAAGAGCCACGTTCGAAAACTGAAATCCGTGCCCCCGAGTCGATCGACCCCCCGTTTCGGATAACACTATGTCTTTACCGCGTTTTTTGTACTTTTGAGGTGTTTTTTTGCCCCGACTGGCGCTGGGAGCGGCGAGTGCATGCTTCTGAATGCATCGTCGAGTACTGACCTAGCGTCGCGGTGCACTCGGCGCACACAGACACACACACACACAGACTGCGCGTGTGGGGGTGAGTACTGGCTGGAAGTGAAACTCCGTAAGTGCATTTTTCGAACTTCGAACGTGTGTTCGTTTTTTGAATTCGTTTAAAAATATAACTCGATTGAAGATAAGATGATTGTTGGCCAATTAGTCTGGCGTTTTTTTGCGACATCACGCGATTTGTGCGGGTGTTGTTATTGTTTTGGTGGACACAGGTGTGCTCTGTGCTGGGGCTGATGTTTAATTAAAACAATGTACGGTCAGCTGCATAAGTAGCTATATACTTCTGTACCTTGTCAAACTGAAGAGCCGTCAATGTTTCAATGATTTGATAGGCTGTTTCAGATTGACAAGGTACACAAGTGTATAGCTACTTATGCAGCTGACTGCACAGCGCAAGGACTGAGCTGGACTAAAGCCAGGGCCAGCAGACGCGTCGAGCTGAGTTTAATTGTGCATGTACATCGTGATACCATACACTTAATAAGTACCATATCAATATAAATATCATGAAAACTGTTATTTTAGCCACTGGGGTTTAGCACAACAAGAAGAAGATCCATAGAGGGGACCACTAACAACAATAATTTAAAGCCCATCTCTACAAAGTCTACAAACATAACATATTGTAGAGGTAAAGGTAGAGTCTGGCTAGAGATGAGCTTTTGGCTATGCTACCTAAAATATGCTAGCGAAAACCTAAGGTGGTATCGCGAAGTGAAACGAAGTAAAATTTACGAAGTCCCTACCTATTTAGTGTCAAATTCAATACATCTTATATCCGAAAATCCAAAAATCAAAAATCCTAAAGCAGAATCGCTTACCTATCTATCTGTCATAAGTACTTATACAATCAAACAACGAAATATAATAATATGCGGTTTATGATTTATAATGCGAGTTCGAGTTAAAGGTTTACAGCCTGTTTTATACTTTTTCAGGGGGCTACCAAATAAATCGACTTAATCTGGGTTCATAAAAACCTAAGCAACGTTTTCTCCGTCCTCAGCTTATTAGTTAGATACAGTTAGTTAAAGCCAACGACCTTCTATAATAATAACTATACTATGAGATCGTTGGTCAGGTCTTGGAAGACCTGATTTCCGAGCCAAACATCATTGGTCAAATTAAATCCCAGCGACTCCGTTGGCTTGGTCATCTGCAAAGGATGGGGGAGGATCGCGCTGCCAAGAGGGCCTACCTTGGAGTACCAAGCGGTCGTAGACCAGTTGGCCGCCCCAAATATCGCTGGAGCGATGAAGTCGGCAAGGACCTGCGCCAACTACAGGCAGGAGACGCGCGACTACTGGAGAGCGACTGCGCAGGATAGAGACCAGTGGCGACTTCTTGTGTCTGAGGCCAAGATCCACTTCGGGTCGCTGAGCCAGCGGAGTAAGTAAGTAAGTATGAGATAGTTGAAAAATAAAATATTGAACTTTCTGAAACACCTGTAACCCGTATATAGCTTAGTTCAGATAGTTTTGGAGCATTTTTTACTGAAACTCTGTTGCAAAAGAGCTATTGTAGGTAGGTATATGATGGTCACTTCAAGTTATAGTGGTAGGATCGAATTACGTTATGATAGGAGAAACATTAAGTAAAGTCTTAATAAATAAATAGAATTGGTTTTACGTGGATCTTTTTATTTGACTTGGCTTTTTTACAAGTCCTGTTTTTGATAGCATTTTATTATTATATGAAATACAATGTATCGCATAGGTTCAAGCTAAGAGTTTAGGCTGCCAAAAAAGATATGAATGCAGCCACACTGCCACATACAAGCCTACTTAAAATAAATATGGCTCTCGAAAAGTTTCCTGAAATTATACGATATTCAATAAATTCAATGAATCAATTTTTTGAATTAGAAATCTCTTGACAACTTGATCAATCTTCAAGTAGAAAATGCCACACTGACATAACTTGTATTAATCTGACAGATGTTTGACAGATAAGCGAAGCTGCTTATTGGATTTTTCATTGCTTATAGTGTACAAGTACATGGTGGTAGAGTAGCGACTGTTTAACTGTAACAGCCTCTGTGGTCTAGATGGTAAAAGCTCTGCTTCACAAACCAGAGGTCCCGGGTTCGATGGAACCATCAATTCAATAAATTTGTGTGTTCTAAATGGTGGTTCTAAGTTTGGTTATAGGAGTTAGAATATACACCATTTAAACGCGATGCAAAGCTCGTATCCTAATCCTAACTAATTCTAATTCTAACTAATCCTAATCCTAACTATATAATATTATAAATGCGAAAGTAACTGTGTCGGTCTGTTACTCTTTCACGCCAAAACTACTGAACGGATTTGAATGAAATTTGGTATACATATGGTATAGAGCCTGAGAAAGAACATAGGCTACTTTTTATCCCGGAATTCCCACGGGAAAATTTAAGGCGAAGCTAAGCTTGCGGGAACAGCTATTTTCAACATTTCACTTACAAGCTTCTACTTCCAGGGTGTACGCTGCATGACATTGACAGTGTGCATGTGTGCGTTATTTAATATCTGTGCATGTAGTGGTGGCCGGGGCTCAGCTCGGGATTCGGACTTGGCCGTTTTCACCATCGAACAAAATGCAACTTTACCACCAAAGGTGTATGGATGGAATTTGAATGGGTAGGCGAGCTAGGTAGTATTTATTGAATTTTACTGAAAAGAGCTTATAATGTCGTTGTTTTCTTCAGCGAGGTACTTGAGACTATCATGGCTACAAAATGTGTGTTTACTATCGTATAGGTAATTATAATTAGGTACTTCTTGATCTTCATTACCCAAACAGAACGTAGGCATAACAAGCAGATTTAAATTTATTGAAAATTTATCTATCGACTTGCTTTTCCTGCAAGCATCGCTACAGAAAATACAAAGGTTTTCCCGTGGGGATTCCGGAATAAAAAGTAAAAATAAACCTTCCTCTTTATCCCGTACAAACTTGCCCCCATTTTCACTCCTTTAGGGGTCGAATTTTGGAAAATCGTTACCTAGCCGGGTACCTACTATTGTCTATGTCATACAAAGAACAATCCCTGCAATTTTCAGGATGATACGTTCAGTAGTTTCGTCTGTGTGTTGATTCTCAGTCATTTCGACCGAAAGATTTTATAAGCATCACTGCTGGACATAGGGCTCTCCCAAAGTGATCCACAACACTATGTCCTTGGCCTTCCTCATCCAGCCACTACCGGCTGTCTGGCTGTTAGTCCAGTGGTTAAGTTAGATCCTAATCCTAACTAATATAATATTATAAATGCGAAAGTAACTGTGTCTGTCTGTCTGTTACTCTTTCACGCCAAAACTACTGAACGGATTTAAATGAAATTTGGTATACATACGGTCTAGACCCTGGGAAAGAACATAGGCTACTTTTTATCCCGGAATTCCCACGGGAAAACTTTTTAAGGCGAAGCGAAGCGCGCGGGAACAGCTAGTTAACAATATATTAAAATATCGTTGGAGTTAGCGGTGTAAAGGTTTAGTACGCCCGCCCTGCCATTACACATGACGACCGAACGTAGTAGTGTAGTGGTTAGTGACCCTGACGCTATGCCGAAGGTCCCGGCTTCGAGCCCCGGCCGGGGCAGATATTGGTTTAAAATACAGATATTAGGACCTAGGGTCTCGGTTGTGAATATGACTGGTTTACCTATGTATGTATCTGTGTAGATTATTATATCAGTTGTCCGAAACCCATATTACAGGCTCTACCGAGGTTAGGATCTGACTACCATGTGTGAGATGTCCAACATATTATTATACTTAATTATATAGTTCCTCCCAGCTCTACTGTGCTCAGTGTGACAGGATGTTCAAGACGAAGTTCGGACTTGCCAGCCACATAAGAGCACATAACAGAGTGTAGCAAGAGTCGCTGTTGTCGGATACGACGAAGAGGACATCATACTTAATTATTATTATCAATAGAGTGTCCATGGTTCAGTCGGGCATGTTATTGTAGGTCAACAATAAAAGAGTTGTGCGGTAGGGCGTAACTCCACAACTGCAATAATTCAAAGTGGTTTATCATTTCGAAAGGTCAAAGAAAGTTATCTGTCCAGATAACAAGTGCATAGTTACTGCACCTATATAGCTATGTATCTACCTAAAACATAGGTAGGTACCTACACACATAATACTTATCATATACTTACTTAAGTACTTAATAACACTACATATATACAGAATGTTACAAAAGTGGTATAGCCGAAAGGGGGTGACTCAGGGGGCCAGTGTAGGTACCAACTTAAACAACTTTTATTCTATGATTTATGAACTTTATTTTTATTCTTTTTTACTACTTATAGGAAAGCATTTATTTATACTATTGTAGAGTCAGAGTTTGCTTCTTTACTGTGTACCGTGTGCTGGTCGCGCCAGCTCAGTCTCCAGTCTGCGAGCTAACACAAGTCAAGGGCAGTCTCCGCGCATCCCCAACTATTATCATGTTAATTCACAAACTCGAATTACTTACAATAATCTTAGCAACTTAGGGAGCACCTTAGTCTGTCATAGGACTGTGCTAACAGGTTTGATATTGATGAAAAGTGGAATGTAACAGGTTCAATTCAAAAATAATTGTGTTTGTAAATGGATAAAACATCTACCACCAAGACTTGGGATTTTGTAGTAAACATCTGGCTGAGTAACGAATTTAGTTAGTGTTCTATTCTATGGCTAGGCACTTTCCTAGTTCCTCATTGAAAGCCTCTCATCTCATAGTCTATCCCCGACATTCGATGAAAATCGTAAATTCCAAACATGCTAAGCATAAAACAATGTTGTGCTATTACCAGGTAAGGGCTTACGAGTAAACATAACTTAGATATGCAGACCAGTTCCAAGGTGTGCAAACTTGACCGAGTCCCCGGTACATGTGATTTCACGCAAGAACAGCCGAGGCGCTCGCCAAGGCCGCCCTGCAGCCCAGACAAAGAGTAAAGAGTGCTGGCCCCAGTACACTACCTTGGGGGACTCTCGGTAAAAAAAGCACTGAACGAAGACTAGCACAATGTTATCAATTATACCAAGCCGGTTTCGACCGTACAAGTGAAATGGCCGGACTGTTTGAGCGAAATGACGTCTTAGGGCTGAGATGCAAGGGCTAAAGTTGTGCGGAATTATGTCAGAAGCCTTCGGTGAGAGCTAAGACAAAAATGGAATGAGAAAAAAGTGTGCTGTTGCTACGCAGCGCGGCCGCGCCGGCGCTGCAGCGCTGCAGAATGGGATTGCTCCATTGAACGGTTGAGGATTTAATGCGCTTAACGCTGTATCTAAAAGGTCATTTAATTTTATTTGCTCTCTGGTTGCTCGCTTATTGGAAATGTTTGCAAAATTACACACATGATTGCAGCTTCGGTAAACAGTATTTAATGAGTCATCGATTTTATTAGGCATTGGCATAATGGCATTATAGGTATCTCTACATATAAATACAATTATTTAGATTGGTTATATTTAATTTAATGAGGTGAATACCTATCTACCATTTTCACTATTCTAGACGACTGCTGGATTGGTGACTTTCAGCTTTTAGCTGATGGCTGAATGAGCAAGATTGAGGTCCAAGACTTGGACTTCTTGCGAGTCTACCGAATATTTTGTATCCTGTCTGAAGTCGACAGAAGACGGTCGAATGGCGTAGTGGTTAGTGACCCTACCTTACCTTCTATACCGAAGGTCCCGGGTCCGATTCCCGGCTGGGGCAGATATTTGTTTAAAGACAGATATTTGTACTCGGGTCTCGGGTGTTGATATTTATATTTAATATGTATTTGTGTATATAAATATATATCAGCTGTCCGATACCCATAACACAGGCTCTGCCTAGCTTGGGGTCGGATGGCCGTGTGTGATATGTCTCAAATTGTTTCTCAAATTATATATTATCAATAGTAGACGACCGAATGGCGCAGTGGTTAGTGACCTGACTACTGAGCCGATGGTCCCGGGTTCGATTCCCGGCTGGGGCAGATATTTGTTTAAACACAGATATTTGTTCTCGGGTCTTGGATGTACCCGTAAAATGGCAATAGGCCCGCCCCCTATTACATTGGGAATAACATAACACTCTGGCGAAAAGTGGGTGCAGCAATGCACCTCTGCCTACCCCGCAAGGGAGTACATTAGTACAAGGCGTGAGTGCGTGTTTTTTTGTTTTTTTTTTTGTTTCTCAAATTAATAAAAAAGGTCGTGCCCATGCAAATATCACATATTATTAGTACCTAAGTTAAGTGTATTCATGACATTCAGTGCAGACTTATTTTAGTCTCGGCTTGGGATAAATTTAGCTCAAAATCCACAAAACTGGTTTAGGGTAATGCAACCACTGGACCAGAAATGTTCTAACGGGTTCTCATAAGTATAAAATAAGTAATTTACTTTAATACTTACAGTAGTTACTACATATTAAATAATAATAATACTTATTTTTATCCCACGGCAGACTAAAATAGGGGTCTTATAAGTCTGGAGTGTACACCTATATTGTATCTACTAGTCTGTTTTCATATTACAAACCATCAGCCTGTACTCTATGAAGGTTGTCTGGTAGAGATGGGTATACGCAATAAGGCCGCCTCTTTGTGCTATGTTATTTCTTATTTTTAAGTTTATTATCTTATTTATTTAAGTTTTAAGATCAGAGGCTGGATGAGGAAGGCCGAGGACAGAGTATTGTGGCTCTTTGCGAGAACTTTTAGTGGCTATACTCTGTCCATTATATTATTGGTTTTTTGACATTCGAAATCCCATACAGTGCCACAAACTTATCTGTTCCGGTGACAGCTCACAAAAATGTTTAATATTTCTTAATTCTATAAGATTTTAAGTTTGCTCGTATTGTTAATTCGCTCTTGCGATGTTAATAAACCCATCTAATCTTTTACAATATACAATTCATTAGTGAGTAATAAGATATGGATCAATTTAGTTCGGTCTCACCGGAACAGATAAGTTTGTCGCACTATACATATTTGACAACTGCAAAGGAAAACCAATTTTGCTTACCAGACACAAGGAAACGTCAAAATACAATAACATAGTTGAAGCTCTATAATGATGACATGACACCTATATACATACATTGTATTACGCAATATAATTAAGTATCTCTACATTACATACATTCGATCGAAAATGTTGCATTTAGTGCAGGCAAATTTAGAGGCCGTTGACCTGAGCCGAAATGTTACACCAACATAAGTAAGTTTACTCATATAGGTATGTATGTATGTAGATGATTACTGTATATTATTATTGTATACTGGCTGTTCCCGCGAGCTTCGCTTCACCTTCAAAAGTTTTCCCGTGGGAATTCCGGGATAAAAAGTAGCCTATGTTCTTTCTCGGGGTCTAGGCCGTATGTATACCAAATTTCATTCAAATCCGTTCAGTAGTTTTGGCGTGAAAGAGTAACAGACAGACAGACAGACAGACAGACAGACAGACAGACAGACAGACACAGTTACTTTCGCATTTATAATATTAGTTAGGATTATTATATTACTAGCTGTTCCCGCGAGCTTCGCTTCGCCTTAAAAAGTTTTCCCGTGGGAATTCCGGGATAAAAACTAGCCTATGTTATTTCCCAGGGTCTATACCATATGTATACCAAATTTCATTCAAATCCGTTGATTAGTTTTGGCGTGAAAGCGTAACAGACAGACAGACAGACACAGTTACTTTCGGATTTATAATATTAGTTAGGATGTTATGTGTCTGGCCTCAAGAGAAATGTCTCGGATTGCAACGATGTCCGTTGCCAAGTTTTTAAACGAAACAGCTAATTCGGACGAAAATTATCTGATGTGAATAATTGTGTTTGGTTCTTTATTGAACCTGTCCCGGCTGCACGGTACTTTTATCGACGTAGGTAAACTGGTAAACGTCACTATATTTTTTTATTATATTATATTAATTACTTTCATACAATGTTGAGTACGATAGATAGAGTATTGAAACTGGCAGTAAGTGATAAGAACGCCTTTTGTAGGCTACAAAATTACCTACAACTTGACTACAATTTTAGTATTATTTTTGGTTTACCATACCAATAAAGAGACCTATGTACCTATGTACTCTCAGGATGTAACTCACTAACAAACAACTCGTGGCAACCCTACCGCCTCCACACGCATCGCGTCTGAAGTCTAGACTCCAGACCTCCCCGCGAGCTGCACCGGGTCGATACAGCCCCCCCCCCCGGCACCCTGCACCCCCCCCCCCCTGCCTAAATCCAGGGGGTGACAGTAAACAACGGGGTAGGTACGTGGTGCAGTAAGTAAGAGGTTTTTTAGGTGGTCGATGAAAGTTGTATTAAGCATTAACTGGTGGTTTATAATCGGGTATTTTAGTGTAGCCTACCTATACCTAAGTACACAAAAACAAAATGTTCCTACTTAACAATAATTAGTAAATCTTTGAGCTACCTATATCTGCCTGTTTTTGTCTACACTGAAATCGTTTCAATACTCCTTTAAAATTAACATATTTCTTCTAAGTATGACATTTATTATATCTGAATATTGTGCCTATTCTAATTCCTGAATTTCTAATAGTGAATATTCTGAATTCTGAATAGTGTGAGGGGTCCCGGGTTCGTTACCGGGTTACCCATTTTCTTAACTTAATTTTCCCTATCTAGATACTTATGCGGTTCTCTGGAAGAGACTACTTTTATTAATAAGTGCGCCGATTGTGATATTATGCTATACTTATTGCTATGTTTTTGTTTCTATGTGTGTGAAACTGTTTCTGTTTGTGTGCGATGTGCATTGTGCATAAAATAGTTTTTTTTTATCCTCCCGAGTCTCCCGACGGAAAAAGGGGTGTTAAGTATAAGTTTAACATGTCTGTGTATCTGTGTCATCTTTATCTTGGAGCCTAAAGTGAGCCTGCAGGCTAAACGTGAGTGCCTCAACGCACCCCTGCCTACCCAGCCAGGGCTTACAGCGAGTGAGCGTTGTAACTCCAGTGATGTTCTCGCTAAATTCAGGTTAGTTTGTGCGAGACGTGGAATTAGCGAGTTTAGTGCAAATAGCGGCCGCCACGGGGGCGCTGACCTCGTCTCGGGGGCGGGTGGCACAAGTTAAGGGATATAAGCGAGAGCGAGAATAATTGTGTTAAGTATTAATGCTCTCTCAGCACAAGCTTGCTTGTGTTGAGGTCCACCAACCCGCACTAGGCCAGCGTAGACTAGGCCTAAACCCTTCCTTCATTGGAAGGAGACCCATGCCCCAGCAGTAGGGACGTCATGGGTCGATGATGAAGTATTAATGCAATCGTATTATTTTTATTTATTACTAGCTAAACCCGCGAGCTTCGCTTCGCCTTAAAAAATCCCGTGGGAATTCCGCGATAAAAAGTAGCAGTGTCAACCCTGGGTGTCTGCTAACTCATTAAAATTAGTTAAGCCGTTTTGACGTGAAAAAGTAACAAACATACTCACATACTCAAAAACTTTCGCCTTCTTTCATAATATTAGCCCACTTATTACGGGAATAACAAAAAATCCGAAAAATGCCAATGAAATATAAATTTTAACTACTTGTCAGTAAACTTATATTTATGTAACTTTTTTGACATGTTTAAAGGAACAGTAGGCATAAGTGGGTTAGGAGGATAGGATTATTTTACAATTATACATTCTGCTTTTTGTACCTTAGGGGCCGTCCATTAATCACGTGAGGCTCAAAGGGGGGGGGGAGGGGGTACTGAAAACCTCACGAAACATCACAAGGGGGGAGGGGGGGTTCTCGTTAGACATCACGTGTATTAATTTTTTGTCAAAAATTGGGAATTTCTGAACCGATATTTTGGACAGCGCAAAAATTTTAACGATATTCTAGCATGACCTATTTTTTTTATAGTCAAAAATTGCCTTTACATAGACTTCCAAAAAAATACACGTGATCCATGTGGGGGGAGGGGGGGTTGGTCCCAAACCTCACCAAATATCACCAGGGGGGAGGGGGGGGTCAAAAAATGAGAAAAACGACCTCACGTGATTAATGGACGGCCCCTTATGCAGTAATTGGTAGAAAATTCTTGTAGCATTAAGTGCACATGTCCATCAGATTTAATGTGGAGTGACTCATTTGTTTGACTTGCCTTTTGAGTGCCTTGCAAATGGGCGGCACTCTTCCGGAAAGGCTGTCTGATGATGATAAACTACCATATATGATAATAAACCTTATTGCTACTAAATGTACAACTGCAATTAAAGCTATTTTAAATCTCCATTATTATGAGCTGTAAATCATCAGACAGCCTTTCAACAAAATCGCGTCCGCTTATGAAATCGCTCGTCGCTTCTCGCTCGCACCACTCACTCCACAGTGCACCGCGCCTCTCCACCACAGTATCTCGACGAGCAGTGGTGAAACTTCGTCCTTACACTTTGTTACAGACGGAAGACTTCGCGAAGGTTTGCTGGAAGATAACGCTTTTAGCGACTGCACCGGCATTTGTGTGTGGCTTTACTCGTGTTGTGTCTATATAGGGTCTGAGTTCTTAACTACTTAGGTAGGTACTAGGTATTTTAGTCGGTGTAAAATGTATAAGAACATTGAAGTACATTTTTAATCCCTGACAAAGAGGGGTGCTATAAGTTTAACGTGTATTTGTATCTGTTCGGTGTATCTGTTTGTGGTAGCGTACCTCAAAAACTGACTGATCCTATTTTTTTTTGCGTTATTAAAGTAATGTTAACTACCTACCCCGCTCTCAGCACAAGCTTGCTCTCAGCACAAGCTTGCTTGTGTTGGGGTCAGAGATATGTCAACCCGCACTAGGCCAGCGTGGTGGACTAGGCCTAAACCCTTCCTTCATTGGAAGGAGACCCGTGCCCCAGCAGTGGGGACGTGATGGGTCGTGATGATAACTACCCCGAGTGTTTTGTTGACTCGTTGATGAGAGTCGTCTTTTGGCCTAGTTTTTTTTATTTATTTAGAAGACCTAGCTGACTTGTAACATTGAAATTGTACTCTTCTTTCACTCATAAATCCATATTGGGATTAGATTCTTACTTATTTCGTTACAATATTAATAAATTTGACACACCCATTTGGAAAAGTCTTTTCCAAGAAGACACACCCGACAAATAAATTGCCTCAATTTTTATTACTTACTTGCAAAAAAAAAAAATTTGGCATAGATCCTGACGTTGGCAGCATTGCAAGAATTTCGTTCAGAAATGCAGATAACAAATGAATTTGAGAAAGAGAACAAGATTTTTAAAAGTTTAAATTGTTTGATTTGAAAGTTAGTCGACTTATTTTTGTGGACATTGCAATTAAAAGTAGGCAGTTATTTATGATTTTAAGAACGCAATGGTTCTCAATCTTGTGTCCCTAAAGCCGCGTACCTACCGGGCCAACGAACGCCCAACGAACGCCAACGGTTATCCCAACGATGGATATTTATCCTAACTAATATTATAAATGTG
Source organism: Plutella xylostella (assembly GCF_932276165.1). Classification (NCBI taxonomy): domain Eukaryota; kingdom Metazoa; phylum Arthropoda; class Insecta; order Lepidoptera; family Plutellidae; genus Plutella; species Plutella xylostella. The sequence goes on from NC_064010.1 coordinate 5,823,751, forward strand.
AAAGTAACTGTGTCTGTCTGTCTTTCTGTCTGTCTGTCTGTTACTCTTTCACGCCAAAACTACTGAACGGATTTGAATGAAATTTGGTATACATATGGTCTAGACTCTAGACCCTGAGAAAGAACATAGGCTACTTTTTATCCCGGAATTCCCTAGGGAAAACTTTTTAAGGCGAAGCGAAGCTCGCGGGCACAGCTAGTCATACATAATACAGGGCAGATTGCAGCAACGAAGGTCAACGAAAAACGTTCGTTGGCGCTCGTTGGGCCGGTCTGTACGCGGCTTTATACACAGGGTGTAGCAAAAGTAGTAGACGTAGGTAAGTATTGAAGTACTTATAAGGAGTGTAGGAAACATTTAGTAACGAGTGACTCAGGGGCTTCTTGTAAACAAAAATTTTATCTTTTTATGTAGATACTATTAAATCGTGTATGATATTTTATTTTTTTATGCTTTGTAAAATATAGCACGAGCTATATGACTTGATTCATCATCATCATCATCATCATCAGCCTTCTATCGCTCACTGTTGACAACTTTGACAAAATAAGTATTTATATCTAAATACACTAAGTGCGAATGTACCCTAGTATACTTATACCTACTAGGGCATGCAATACCGCAATACCGGTATCCCGGACAAAATTTCCGCTTTTTTCAATACCGGTATTGAAAGTTAATACCGGTATTGAAGTAATACCGGAATTGGACTTTTTTAGGCTATAAGTAAATAAAGCGATTAAGATTTAGTTAGCCTTGTGTTCCTTCCTATATACTGTGAAAGCGCACTTGTTCCCAACCGTTTAATGCAGTTTTCGGCTGCTAGAAATCTACTGTCTACCATGCGTAAACGGACACCGGATGTAAAAAAATAATTTATTCTAAAATTAAACTCTAAAACTTAATTCTCGTAAAAATCTACAACAAAACACAGAATATGATTGCATTTCCTTGTTTTATTTAGACGTATACGACCTTTAAACACAGTATATGCGATTTATTACAAGGAATTCTAATACCGGTATTAATACCGGAATCCCGGTATTGAGTTGTAATACCGGAACTCAATACCGGTATTGAAAATTGTTCCGGTATTGCATGCCCTAATACCTACATCATGGAGCCAAATCGTTTCCTATCTCAAAAATGCAAATTTCTTTGTCCTTCACGATATATTTAATCTATTTTTATCAATATTCGTGTTCCCAATACGGAGAGATAATGTGAGGCCGTCTGATAATCCAGGCACTGATAAAGACCTAGTTTGGACCTAGTGTACCTAGATAGGTATTGCGTGAACTGAATATGATTATAAGTACCTACTTAAATAAAATGATAGGGTCTTACCATCTTCTGCACTCATGTGTTTTGAAACTTAATGCCTAATAAGAAACTTTAAAATAAGTCATAAATAATAAATAATATCGATTACTTAGTCCAAAATACATTTACAAACTATGAATATAAAATGATATAAATATTTCGGAAGTAAGTAAATTATTTAAAAACGATTAAGTACTACATGTAACCCACAATCTATTCAACCCAATACCCACCTAGTAACTATTTTCTTCGACACACATAAATCTAACTTGAAAAAAAAAACTACCTCGAATTCCTACCTGGCCACTAGACCCAAGCACAAACTGCCAGAAAAAAAACAAACATCGTAATCTCGGCCTCCTATTGGCCGGCTAGGGGCCCTTCGCTCAACCAGTTCTATTTACAAGTTATCTATCCTAGAAACCGGATACCATAGATAAAACTTGCAACATACCTCTATGTATATTTTTTTACGTATGGCTGCATAGATATAGAGACCTTTGCCGCGTCCCCCAGCGTTAGACGAAAAAGCGTTGACCAATGGGAGTGCAGCGTTGCAATTCCGCGTTTGATTTTGATTTATTTTTGACAGAACACAATAGAATGGGGGGAAAATGACGCGATCTCTTTTTTCATTTTTTGTCTCACATTATGAGTCCCTTTTTCGTGTACAGCAGGCTCGGCCCGTTTGAACAACTTTTTATTTTGGAAAGGAGCTATGTTTTTTTTTTGTAAAAATATTTCCTCCTAGATAATATATATATTTTTGTCTAGGTCTATACAATTTTTTAGGTTAAAAATATATTCAACGTAACAATGTGGTAAAAAAAACTCTACCATAGAAATTTTGAACATAAATCTAGATGATAAATTATCTAAGTAATGATTTAAAATAATAGATTAGGAAGGTCGAGGACAGAGGGCTGTGGCGCTCCTAGCGAGAAGCCTATTATTTATTATCCTGGCCATTAGGTACGGGTTGATGATGAAATAAAGAAAAAGGCATTTAATAATGTTTGGGGTTTTTAACGTTGGTTAAGGTTATCGAGTTAGTGCCCAATGTACCTATTTGTCATTTAACAAAAACATGTAGGTAAGTGCCAATGCCAATATCTCCATAGTCGGTTATCCAACCGCCACGGATTGGTTAATCAATTATACGTCATTTCCATATAAAATTCTTGACAGATGTGTCAAAAATCAACCACTAATACCTGGTTATGCTCTAACCGACTATGGAGAAATTGGCAGTAAGTATACCTACCTAAATACCGTCTTTGTTAGACACAGCGGCGCGTCAACAAAACTGCGCTAAATAATTCACAATATGAAGACATTTTATCAGCAATTTGTGATAATACCGACTGAACACTATCACTGGCGCTGATACTGCCCACGATCTCAAGGAAAATTATTTATACAGGGTGTTGTCGAAATAGGGTGACTCAGAGGGTCATGCTGAGTAAATTTTGCTCTAAGTACACCAGTTTGGAATTTCGGGAAAAAAATATATAATTGAATAGGATACTCTTTATTTTGCACAATGACTAAGTACGACCAAGTAAGTAAGTATGTATATATTTAACAAAATAACAACTTCTAAATAAAACATAAAAGGGCGGCCTTACAGCTTGAAGCAATCTCTACCAGACAACCTTTGGATATAAGTTTCAATTTTAACATAAACAATCTAAGTACTCCTAAGTAATAAGTCACGTGACCGTCAAAGTTTCAATACATAAGTAAGTGTTCTTTTTTTCGAGATTTTTTAAATTACTTAATAGAATTTTCGGTTTGACGACCGAATGGCGTAGTGACCTGACTACTGAGCCGATGGTCCCGGGTTCGATTCCCGGCTGGGGCAGATATTTGTTTAAACACAGATATTTGTTCTCGGGTCTTGGATGTGCCCGTAAAATGGCAATAGGCCCGCCCCCTATTACATTGGGACTAACATAACACTCTGGCGAAAAGTGGGTGCAGCAATGCACCTCTGTCTACCCCGCAAGGGAGTACATTAGTACAAGGCGTGAGTGCGTGTTTTTTTTTTTTTTTTAGAATTTTCACAGTGTATTTAGAATGACTCCCCTTGACTCACTCCATTCCGACTTAGGTATACCCGTTTAGCAACAACCAGGAGAGTTACTCTCTCTCTCTCTCTTCTCGTGTTTTGAGGCTGACTAAGCAGAAACCCATCGAACAGGAAATCCTCACAAGAAAATGGAGGTGGCTGGGTCATACCCTCAGAAGACCCGAAGAATTCCCGTCGAAGCAAGTGCTCAGCTGGCAGCCAACCGGAAAACGTAAACGGGGCTGCCCAAAAACAACCTGGCGACGTTCTGTGAAAGGCAAAAGTTGTGGGAATGAAGTGGGAGGATCTCGCAGCCGCTGCCCAAGATCGAGCCAGATGGAGAAATCTTCTCAAGGCCCTTTGTCCCTGCTGAGGGACGTCAGGATGGATGTATGTATGTATGTATGTAGGAGGGTAACTCTATGCTGACGAAAAACGAACGAACGTCACATACAGTGACCCCACTGTATCTAGGTAATATAATAATATCTGATTAGGTAGGTATATCTAATACCTACTGCTAGATATGATACGGTGATTCCCCCATTTCACTCATCACGGAAGTACTTAATAAGAAATTCAAGGTGATGCTAAAATAGTCTTGTAAGTACTTAAAAAGTCAAAAAGGAACAGGTTTTAAAGAAAGAAAGAAAACCTTTATTTGTCTTAGACAGCAATGTTAATTTACATTTATACAGAGAAAGAGATATAAATATAGGTAATTAATCTAATCTACTGGTGATAAATAATAAAAAAGTTTTGGAAATTTTAAAACGTTGACAACTAGCGAAGTGTTGGCTGGTAACGATTGGATGCGGAAAGCTGGCTGGCTCTCATCCAGTGGCATGCTATGGGAGAGGCCTACGTCCAGCAGTGGACTGCTATCGTCTGATTATGACAATGAAAACGTTTTTATTTCTTACTAGCTGTTCCCGCCAGCTTCGCTTCGCCTTAAAAAGTTTTCCCGTGGGAATTCCGGGATAAAAAGTAGCCTATGTTCTTTTTCAGGGTGTAGACCATATGTATACCAAATTACATTCTCATCCGTTCAGTAGTTTTGGCGTGAAAGAGTAACAGACAGACATACACAGTTACTTTCACATTTATAATATTAGTTAGGATTAGTTAGGATTTCTTTCCAGGTACAGGGTACTTATTACAAAAAGGGCACCCCCTTTCGGCTTAGTGTAGCCTTTTTACGACACCCTGTATAATAGCAATTCATGCTCTTGATAAACAAAATACTCATAATCTAGTGATCCACATTTAGGTACAATATAGTCGCAAATTAACTTTATTCGATATCCTAAACAAAATTTCACAGTTCTTTATGTTTCGTCTAGGGATTGAACTTTGACATTAGTCTATCTACTAACTAGGAGCTATATAAATGAGTATTTTTCAAAAAGAAAGTTTTTAAGTATTTTTTACAAATTACTATAAAAAAGAACTCAAAATGCTGGACACAAACGTGGTTTCCACGTGCCGCAGGACCTTGGTGAGGAGACGAGAAAAAAACCGTCTGGTGACGTCACACGCACCAGCACTGGCCCCCAAACTATGTACCTAACCTACCAGTGGGGTTACCAAAACCAATCAATCAATAAGTAGCGTCGCTCACTTGTCAAATCTGAAGTAACTTCTATGGATTCGTTAGATGTTTGATAGACGACCGAATGGCGTAGTGGTTAGTGGCCCTGACTGCTATGCCGAAGGTCCCGGGTTCGATTCCCGGCTGGGGCAGATATTTATTAAAGACAGATATTTGTACTTGGGTCTTGGGTGTTGATATTTATATTTAGTATCTATCTATCTATGTATTTGTGTAGATATATCAGCTGTCCGACACCCATAACACAGGTCCTGCCTAGCTTGGGGTCGGATGGCCGTGTGTGAGATGTCCCCACATATTTAATAACAATCAATAAGTAGCGTCGCTCGCTTGTCAAATCTGAAGTAACTTTTATGGATTTGTTAGATGTTTGATAGTCGAGCGACGCTGTCTATGGACTTTTACCTATATCTTTTTTCACCGGGAAAGACATCTGATACAAACAAAAACCACCCTTATAGGAATGTAATAAGGGTCCTGTCAGATGTCCTTCCCCGTGAAAAAAGGTTTAATTGCTCATGTGTCAGTGGTGGTACGGTAGCTGGCCTAAATGTAGCCACTTTTGATAAAACACTTTTTTTCATAATCTTACTAAAAAGATTTTATGTACCTAACTAATAATAAAATGTCTTAGCAAAAAAGAATGAAAGTAAAAATGACGTAAGTATTTGCAAAGTTTGCAAGGGCTCTTTGTAAGTACTTCACAATACCACGCTTCTTGACATTTTAGTAATAAGTATTCGAATATCGGTATGGTTTAAACTGTTAGAATTTACAAGCACAACATGTCCAATGAAAACTAAAGATTGAGAACCGCTGGTAGGATCGTTAAACAGTAGTAGGAAAGTTGTAAGTTGCTCAAGCTTATCACAAGTTGTTTCATATTGCAGGGGATGCATCTGTGCACATAGAGTGCGACAACGCTAACTTCGCAACAGAAAGTGCCAACACCAAATCACAGTCACAAATCTCCTGACCGAACTGATTCAAAATAAGAGCTCAGTGGTGGAAGTGGGGTGTTATTTGGCGGGACGTTTATTTGCACTGACACTCCGTCTAGTTTGTATTAAAATACTAGCTGTTCCCGCGAGCTTCGCTTCGCCTTAAAAAGTTTTCCCGTGGGAATTCCGGGATAAAAAGTAGCCTATGTTCTTTCCCAGGGTCTAGACCGTATGTATACCAAATTTCATTCAAATCCGTTCAGTAGTTTTGGCGTGAAAGAGTAAAAGACAGACAGACAGACAGACACAGTTACTTTCGCATTTATAGTAATATATTATATATTATTATTATATATATTATATTATTATAGTTTTAATAATTTTATATAATTTTAGTATATACAGGATGTTGCAAAATTGGTATACTAAGCCGAAACCTACATGTGCAGCATGGTATATCTAAGCCCGAATCTGAAATCAGAATTTGGAAATTCGCGAAAAAAAAAATATTTTCCCATAGTAAAAAGTCACGTGACCAACAAAGTTTCTATGGAAAATAAAATTTTTTTTTCGCGAATTTTCAAATTCTGATTTTAATTTCAGGCTTAGATATACCATGCTGCACATGTAGCTTTCGGCTTAGTATACCCTTTTTGCCACACCCTGTATAGTTAGGATAGCTGTTCACTCTCATAATCAAAACACAAATTCTACATACTTATTGATCGTGTTGAAATGTACTTACATATTATACAGGGTGTTGTGCTTCGGACTTTTTTTTGGGTGATATAGTAGGTCATTCTAAGATTTCGACATTCTAACTTTTGTCCTTGGTGAATTTGTAAATTTCGCGAAAAATAATTGGCGTTCCCTATTCAAACTCCTTCAGAAACTTTCTTGGTTGGAAGTGTGGGGAATAGAATAGAATAAAATACTCTTTATTTTGCACCATTAAAGAAAACATTACAAAATCACAACTTATATATAACATAGTACAAAAAGGCGGTCTTATTGCTTAAAGCAATCTCTACCAGACAACCTTTGGATGGAAGAGACAATTTTAACATAATTAACGAATAGATTTTTTAATTTGCTACTTAGGTACCCAAGGACACAAGTTGCATGGAATTAGCACCCAGCAACTGACAACTTATCATGCAAATGACGGTGGAATCATCTTGAACTTGTGTTGTGTGTCTCAACAAGTTCATCCCTAATGTAGGGATTATTATATTAAGTGTAAGAAGCCCCAAGGTCACTCCCATGCGGTCGCTATATTTTTATTTAAATTGAAACAGGCCCTTCATTGTCATTTAGATATGTTTCATCATATTTATTGTGAACAAGTACTTTTAGGGCGAGTATGATAATGACAGATCTTTTTAGAAATTGGTGTAAGTGTAAGTAATTCTGAAAAACTTTATTCCTACGATTTTTTTCAAAGGTTTTTCAGGGTGACCCCCTGATGAGCCAAGTATTTCGGCTTAGGTACTATACCACTTTTGCAACTCCTGTAGATCGTGGCACGTCTTATTCTTCGTCGTTCAGGGCTATTAGATACTTACAGAAAAAAAACCTATTTTAGCCGTTGCAAAGTTAGCGTGTAGCCAGACTCTATAAATCTACACATAGGTGGGTACCTACTACATAGACAATTTGCTCTGTATATCTATCTATCTACATAAAATTCCCTACATTTTATCCGTACAAAAAACATAAGTACGTATCACAATAATATACTTATGTACCTACTTTACCTATTTGTCATAACTTGAAATCTCCCCTAGCTTAGCCTATTTACTAGATAATCTGTCTAGTCCAATCCTAGATAAGAATGCACCCTTCTTTTTATTTTGTAAAATTATTCTTTTCTTTATCAACAAGATCTCCGTATAAATATTCAAACACTTACTTTTGGGCGGGTTGGTTGTTATTACCCCGTGGCCTATTTCTATCCATTTATTAAAGTCAAGACTAACTAAGCATTTATGATTGTAGATGGTAGACATCCTAACTAAGTATGATATTTTTTATGTTAAGTATATTTTTATATCAAGTTAAGTATATTTTTTCTAGTCAAAAATAGCTTTTACATAGACTTCCAAAAAATACACGTGATCCAGGGGGGGGGGGGTGGTTCCAAACCTCACCAAATATCACCAAGGGGGAGGGGGGGGTCAAAAAATGAGAAAAACGACCTCACGTGATTAATGGACGGCCCCTAATATTATAAATGCGAAAGTAACTAACTGTGTCTCTCTGTCTGTTACTCTTTCACGCCTAAACTACTGAACGTGAATGAAATTTGGTTTAAATATGGTCTTGACCCTGAGAAAGAACACAGGCTACTTTATATCCCAGAATTCCCACGGGAAAACTTTTAAAGGCGAAGCGAAGCTCGCGGGAACAGCTAGTAAGCTATAAATGTGTTGACTGGAATCTTGGCTAGCAGGTTATTTTATTCACGAAGAAATGTATCATTGATCGATATAAACTTGGACGCACAAAACTATTTCATCATTCCCACTAGTGATAGGTGATATTGATATGATATGATAAGGGTGAAATTGGTAAATTATCGCAACTATAAATAATTAATGTTCAAAGTGTAGTTCCTGCCATCTAGCGGAGGATAGCGATACCACATAATTTTTGCAATATTGCTGGATTTTGAATTTTATTAAATGTATTTTAAAAATTTAATAAAAACATCAATATTTATAAAAACTTTTTGCACGTGTATCACACGTTGTTTTACAATACTTTTTGTCAAAAAAGAGGTTAATAATATGGGAAAATAAGTAAGTAGGTATAAATACCTTTTGGAGGTTATGGTAGCAATAATTTACTTACAGGCATTTTTGGATCCTTTGTAATATTGTTTCGAGCTAAGTTCCATTACTTAACCCATTTTCTCAGCAGCACAGTAAACTCAAACATAATGCAAATACAATTTCAATTATCACTAAACTGCATACTTACTTCACTACGCCAAAATAAAGCAAAACTAACTTTGTAAAAATTTTATTAACACATTCAGTGCCAAAATTTAATACCTACGTAAATGATTTTATTTTTTACATAGACCGCACGCCTCTATATTTTTTTCTACGTTATTAGTAAAGAATTACTTGTAGTACAACCTTATCGATAAAATTAGTTTGGAAACTGGTCAAGTACTGTTCATTTCAGCTAAGATGATTCCTGTGACGTTTTGAATTTTACGGTTTTAAAGATATTCCACAAGAAGGTGCAAATTATGAACTGTCACAGAGATGATCTTATCTACAGGGTGTTGCAAAAAGGATATACTAAGCCGAAAGCTACATGTTACTACATGTTAGTTTATTTAAGTTAGTAAGTTCTTACCTTTTCTTTCTTTAAGTACCTACATAATATTAATGCAGTTATATTATGTGCACCCTGTTTAACATTGTATTTTTATATACACTTAAGGATACCTATTATTGGCCTTATCACACTCCTTATGTACTTCGTAACGCTGTTGGTTATCTATAAATAAATAAAATAAATGAAAATTTTTGCAACATCCTGTAAAAAGATGCATAACTCTCCATAGTAATTATTCGATGGTTCATTCGATAGTTAGTAGCTAAGTACCAAAACTATTTTAAGTAAAAAATAATTATTATTTATATGCAAGTATTGATTATATCATATAACAGTACCTACAACGCCATTTTTATGTAAGTAACACTAATTATGGATAATGATAATGATTTGAATTTGAATTTTCAAGAGGTGCTACATTTCGTTGTCCCTGTCATTATTACTCTTACTACCACCATTACGGTAAGAACCTACAAACCAATAGAAGTATTTTATAAATGATTTACTGATAATGCTTTCGAAGCTTTAATAATGTCTCTTTGAAATACGTATTAAAATTATTTAGACCAAAGTACCTATCATCATCATCATCATTATCAGCCCGTATCTGCCCACTGCTGGGTATAATCCTCTTCCCTGATATCACGCCATCTCTTCCGGTCCTGTGCGAGTCTAGTCCAGTGTCTACCGGCCACCTTAACAATGTCATCAGACTATCGCGCCGGCGGTCTGCCTATTCCTCGTTTGCCAGTTCTTGGCCACCACTCTGTGACTGCCCCAGTCCACCTGCCGTCGTCCCTCCTAACCAAGTGTCCTGCCCATCTCCACTTTAATCTTGTGATTCGGCTACCCACGTCATACCTAAAGTACCTATAGCTCTATAAATTTGCACTACCATATATGAGTTTAACTCTAGGCAGGTACCTATTTGCAATACTTACTGCCAACCAAGTACTTGATGTATTCCTAAAAAATATACTTATTAAAGTGTCAGTTTTACTATTTATTTAGTAAATACATAATATTAAGGGCGACTTGTACAAACATATTAAATCTCGATTTAAGCCATAAATTTTACATGGGTTAACGTTTCTTAAATCAAGATTTGACACTAAATGTAGATTTAATATGTTTACTTGTGCAAAAGGCCCTAAGACTCCTGGTCCTAATTAAAAAAGACTGTAAAAAAATGGTTTTAGCTATTGAAAAGACAGTCTTTTGTTATGAATTTCAAATCAATTATTTTTTGTATTTTAATTATCTAACTACCTACTTGTGAACATCAATCAATAATCTTTTACAGATGCAAAGCCTTCATAATGAGTAGGCCATATCAGTCCTCGTCCTTCCTCATCTAACCACTATCAGCTAAGGGCGTAGGTCCAGCTACTTGGGGCCTTTTACTTACTTTAAGGGTCTGTTTCACAATGTCTGTATAATGGCTACCTATGGGATAAAAGACATGCTGTCACTCTCTGTACTTAATTATGTTTTGGTCAGTGACAGTATGTCTTTTATCCCACAGGTAGCTATTATACAGACATTGTGAAACAGGCCCTTATTCTACTGCTATGCTATCATTTTAAGATACTCAGAGCAAAAAAAGAAATATGCTTCTCTAGCCCACAGGAGCAAGACTGCTCCTACAGTGACATTAATATTGAAGTATAGTGCCACAAACTTATCTGTTCCGGTGAGAGCGAACTAAATTGGTCCATACCTCATTACTTACTGTACTAATGAATTTCATATTGACATAGATTATATGGACCAATTTAGTTCGCTCTCACCGGAACAGATAAGTTTGTGGCACTATATGTGCATATAAATATCCAACTGTCAGTGCAGTAGGTATGTTTCTGCACTTTATAAGTCATCATATTTTTCAAATTCTATTAGGTATATCTTATGTTTTTCACTGAGCAAAAATATAATAGGTATATGTAAAGCCATATGAAGAGATTACCAAGAATATTTTACTGATTAATTTATATATATTATTATATCTAATGTATTTGTATAACTTAACTCTACATATACCTACTAATAAAATAGTAAGAAATCAATTGTTTTTTGTCCTATATGAGATTCCGTTTGTACTTGTTTAGACTTGCACCACAGCTATCTCCAAATATGTTCATACTATCTCTTCCATCCAAAGTTTGTCTGGTAGAGATTGCTTTAAGCAGTAAGGCCGCCTTTTTGTACTGTTTTGTTTTTGGTTTATAAGTTGTTTTTTAAATTATTTTCCTTGTGTAAAGAGTATTGTATTGTATAACCATAACTTTTATAGTTAATGCACGGAAGCTCTCTGAATAGAGAGCTTTGCCTATCAATAGCATTTATTTAAATATGCAAGTATGCATTATTTCCTTTAATTTTAAACATACTGCGTAGGTATTGGGCATGGTTACAGACTTAATAATTTGCTAAGTGATAGAAAAATACAAATAATTCTAAATAAACGCAAAATTTTCTTATAGCTTTGCTAGAACCAGGGTCTCCAAATAATGCAATAAAGTGCATTGAATGTAATGTTAGATAATAAAATTAGGATAGATAAATAAGCAACTTACCATTCCATGATGAAATCTCTCGAATGATCCATGATCTCCAGTTTCATCCGATCATTGCAAATCCGCGGTATCGCCGCGCACAATCACTTCACAAAAATGTCAATAAAACAATATTTATTCGCGAAAAATATAACAAAATCAACTTAATTATGCTCCCTGTAGGCCCCAGAGTGATTTCCAACAGTTATTCAAATAGGCCTATAGGAATCTTATTGGACACTTTTCGCCGAAAGTTGTGCGAATTTTATTCGCGCGTCCACGCCGTTTGCCGTGAATTTAGGCCTAACCGCGTCACAGCGGCGACGCGCGCGCTCCTCCCTCGCAAAACAAACACTCAATCGCGAATCAGATAAAAAAAATACGCCCGATAATAAAGGACAAGGCTCCGATAAGGGATCAAACTCTCCTATACAACACCAACAGTAGAATTTTCTTGAAAACGTTTCCAATATTCGAACGAAAAATCTAGTAAAAAAATTAATATATCGCGCGCTATATACTGTAGGCAATTACCGGTGCTATTACAAAAATACACGTGACACATAAATCTGATAACAATCCAGGGATTGATGTCAAACGAACGGGGTGGGTTATTTTTGAAAATGGGAAGGGATAAGTTAGTCGGTACGGTTAAGTCTAGTTAGGAGGCTGGATACCGCGGCGGAGATTAAGTTGTAATTGTTGGGTGGGTGTAGCAGGGCAGGGGTGTCGGAGGGTGGTGCAGGGTGCCGGGTAGACCGCGAGGTGACGGGAGCTGGCGCGCGCGCGACTCGCGTAGTCGAAATGGCGGCGCGCCGGGCTCTCGCTCGGTAACCTTGCGCGCGACCTCGCGGCCGCATTTATGCCTAAACGAGCCATCGCCGGTCGCCCCCGACACTGTAGGTATACTCATTTTGACTAAATACCTAAATTGTCTCTGGCCTCATGGCAAGTTATAAGCACTGCACAAAGCTAAGCCTCAAGTTTTTTGAAATATGGGTATAGGTAGGAAATGATTGTTTTTTTTCATAAATTTATGTTATTTTTTAAATATAGCAATTAATATTGTGAAATTCATACTTATACTGTTATAATTTAAACTCTTAATTAAAAATATGGGGTGTACTTACTTAAATTTAATGCAATGAAAGACCACGATCACCATGACATGGTTATTATTTATTATTATTTATTACCCTTATTATTTATTTTATGTTTGTATAAGGATTTTTTGTAAATTTTTCCATCTAAGGTATGTTAATCCGTGGTAACTGAAACAAAATACTACTACTTATATGTATACTATTCATATTCAATATAGGTTAAATTTGACACATCAACCTTAAAATTTAATTCGATTTTATCAATAAAACATTGGTAAGCATTTATGAAACGAGGAAGCTATGGACAGTGATAGATGAAATACCCAGGATGAGACCTTTTCCCAGCAGTGGGACACAATGTGTTCATAAAAAAAAACATATAAAATCGTAACAAATTCATGTCCTGTAAGAGGTAGATACCTACTATTAACTAACTCAATTATAATGTTAATACTAATAGCTGGTAGGGTGCTTTTAAATTAATATCGATGGTAGGTATGCATATGTTAAGTTTAGCCTAATGTAAAATCAGAAACAAATAGTAGGTAAACTTAAATCTATATGTAACTAAACATTCTCATAATCATTTCTATAATTTAACCCTCGCATCTAGGTTGATATAAATCTCAAATAGTAAATCCCATTAGAGTACAATTCTTAAGATATTTACGATTGGTAGAAAATATATAACTTGGTAAAATATAAAAGGTAAGGTACCGAAGCTTCAAAGTAATTCGGTTTTAATGACATACAACTATCAAGGCGACTGACTTTTAATAATAATTTTACAAAAGTAGTCAAGTGTCTAGACACCTTTTTCCACTCATGCATTATACTTGTACCTACTGGAGGTTGCAAAAAAGGTGTTGTAATTAATGGCTCACATCAGAAACACAGCATAACTCATCATTCTGCACAATTTTTGCTCTACAACTTTGAAATAAGTAGGTATTCACAAAAATATTAGCCGTTTTTTTTAATGGGATATTTTAATCAAACAATCGATTTAGCGTTTAAAACCGTAGTTATATTATCTTTCTTGAAATACTATTTTTAACTAAGTAAAATTATGTGTAAATTATAATATTTCAGTTTTAGTGAATAATTTATTTATAGTAGCTCTAGCTACCTATAAGTTGACTAGGATAAATGTAAAAAAAATTGCCATAAATATTGATAGGTTAGGTTTTTAATACGGTTTTATCAGTGTGTTTTATGTTTATAATTGCATTCTAAAACGAAATTTCTAGTAAACTACCTAGGGTTATATATGTAGGTATTTTTGTAACTTGTTTTATTTAAAAAAATAGATGCAACTTTCTTCTCATTTTAGGGTTAGCTATCACTTAATTTTGAATCTGATTCATACATAGGTAAGGACAAAGTATTCAATAGAAGCTATTCTTGTATTGACACTTTTTTGTTTAGGTAATTCACGCATTTATTAAAATTTCAGCCCTTTCGAGATATTGACTACCTACATTATTCAACATGAATTTGATTTGCTTTAACTGTATCCTATGTCATTTGTTTCGTTACAGTCATGTTACTAGATAATTTTTAGGTTTAAGACTGAAGTGTACCAAGTAGGTATCTGTCTGTAGTATCGTAATTGAAGCATGTACTTACCTACAATAAGAACATAATACCTATATAATGTAGAGAATATATTATTACCTATTAATTATAAAGTATGTAACTTATACAAATTTTACATTTAATTGTCCTTCCTATTTCCCCAATAGGCCTAGGTTGGTATATAATCATTAATCATGTTACCACCCCTATATCTCCTTTTACTGAGCTGCCACGAACGTGTTAATAAACTTCCTGTTTGTACTCTTGACTCCACCCGCCCTAAATTACTGATATTAAATTAAAATGTTTTTTTTTTCAATCAATCATTGAACCACTTTAATATATAACACAATATAATAATGTTAGGTTTGTTATAAAAATAGTTTTAAGTATATTTTGAAAATATAAATTATGCCCATTGTATAATACCAGTACTGCCATCTATCTTTGAGTAGCAAAAACAGTTACAAGAAACTGCACGATTAATACGTAGATAACTTCAGCTACAACTTAAAAAGAAGAAATAAACTGTCATCGTTTTGTTGCTAGCTTCGCATCATTACGAGCGACAAAGCTGAAAAATGGCGACGTCCGTCAAGTTTGCTGTTGTTGATGTCAACGATTTCCTCACAAAAAAACAAACAAACGAGCCTAGTTTGGCCGCAGATTGGGCAAAATTAGAAGAACTTTACAACAAAAAGTAAGTTGGCTTCATAATTATCTCCCTACCATAGTATTTTGCATTAAAAAGTCGGCTAACCTATTTGTTTTTAACTTTCAGATTATGGCATCAAGTAACTCTAAAACTGCAGGAATTCGTAAAGCATCCGTTTCTGCAGACTGGGGACAATCTAATACAACTTTACAACAACTTTTTGAGTACTTTTGAGAACAAGTAAGTGGCATTTTGCTTACTCATGATGCGATCATTGTTTTCAGTTCTGATGAGGTTTCTGTGTCCGAAAGCAATGCATGGCTGTTTGTAAAGCCTGGCTGTAACAGAAGGTTTCATTATAATGTATAATGCTTACACTAATATTTAACTTGTGTCCTGTCTACTAAACATGATCACAAGGGGCCTAGGAAATCGCGATGGTACTATTGTCGTGCCACGCATTTTAATATTATAGAAGGTGTCTCCACTCGGCCATATTATCGCAAACGGTTGACTGCGCGGAGACATCAACTCATCGCAATTTCCTGGATTGTGAAGACGGCCTCTTAAACTCTACATCTTCATACAACTCTCCCTAACAAACTTACCAACACTGTTTCCAGAATAAACCCGCTGTCACTGGTGGAGATAGTGGCGGTGATCGTGGAGCAGTACAAGGACAAGAAGGAGGCCATTGCCTTCCTGGAGAAGATCGAACAGAAGGTCAAGATCAACGACGAGGCCACCGCTCTGTGCAAGGTAAAAACATACATACATACATACATACAATCGAAAAACATTACCCTCCAGCAGTCGGGTAAAAAAGAGTGGCACACAGAGTTAACACAGTTTGTCACCCTATTTGGGACATTCTTCTACCTAGGTTGCCTGAATGGTACCTTTGTTCTATGCCCTAGGTCTAAGTCATACATTGTTATTATAATAATATTGATAAACCCAAAAACAACTTTATCTATTTATAAAATCTGTTATTAATTTGGGGCATTTATCTCTGTGCGGTATAGGGTATAGGCTGGTTTTCAACTAAAAATGTCCACAGTTGACCTTTTAAAAGCAAAGGGAAGGTTTGAAGCTAATTAGCCTTCAGATAACTAACTGTTTCAACATAAAGAAGAATATTCACAAATTCCTGGTATAAATAATTATCCACCACAAAACTCATAATCATCAGCCTACAGCAGTCTCCTGCTAGACATAGGCATCTTCCATCCCATGGCACGCAACAAGATTCAATGTATATCTTGCCGCATCCAGTCATTACCAGTCACCTTTTGCAAGTCATCACCCCATCTAGACAATGGGCCTCATACACTATGTTTGTCTAGTTGCAGTCTCCACTCCAGAGCACTCACACTCACTCACACTACACAATCCTAACCCTACCTTCTTGTATTGTACCCTCCAGGTGCTGCAAGGCCAGATATACTTGGAGCAGCTGAACGACCTGGACTCCACGGAGCGCGTGATCGGCGAGCTGGAGGGGTCGCTGGAGGACGCGGACGGGGTCACACCTGTGCATGGACGGTTTTATAAGCTGGCCTCGGAGTATTACAGGTTTGTGGGCTTTAAGTGGAGGAGTTTTGAAGACAGAGAATTGTTTTAAAGAGACGAAAGTGTATTTATTCATCATCAGATTTGCATTAAACACACTTTGTCTTAAATTATTAATGTGTGGCAACATCAATACATAAACTAAACTTGAACTTGAGTTAGTTTGTAACACTGGTCAACACGATTTCCGTCTTTTGAAATCTGTGCATTTTTTGTTACTCTTCCACGGAAAAACAGCTGAAATGCTGTAAACTGACGAAATTATGTAGATAAGAAACTGATTCCTTGGCCTTTTAATGCTGGAATTTCCATGAAAAATCCATCTAAGGCGAGTCGAAGCTCGCGGAAAAAAGTAGTTATTCGTTTTGCAGTTAGATGTACAAAATGACTTATTCCTTACTTCTCTTTTAATACTTTCCCTTTCTCGCTCCCCAGAGTCCGCGGCCCCATGTCCAAGTACTACCGCGCGGCGCTCCGCTACGTGGGGTGCGCGCGCGGGGGCGCCGCCCTGCCCCAGGCAGAGAGACAGGCGCTGGCACTGAGGCTGGCTCTGGCTGCTGTGTTGGCTCATGATGTGTATGACTTGGCTGAACTGGTGAGTAGATAGAGCTGTTTGTGGGTTATGCGGTCCTGGTATTTTTTAGTCGATCGCTGACTGAAATCTCCATGTAACATACTTGAGTTGTCTCACTCACCTTGTGGTTTATGCGGTTTTTTACTACTTTTCGTTGATTAATGTATTTCAACCTCAAGCTGGTTGAAATCTCCTTATGTTTTCATGGTAATTTTGAAGCGGCAATTTGAGATTGTGAGATGTCGGATATACCTAAACTGTTCAGGTTCATGCGTTCCTTCCTAGATTGGTATATGAAAAGTATGTAGAATCTCCTCAACCATATACATTCCTGGTACTTGCAAACTACTACATTGCAAAGAATCCTTCAGCCAATAATTATACTAGGCTGGAAATATACCCCTCTCTCTCTGTTTTCTCTCATATCATATACTATGTGGGATAAACTTGTCTTTCTGGCAAGACAACATAATCGACCAAGCAATATCTTTTAATGTTTCTTTCCATCCCCCAGGTGGCACACCCGATCCTGGAATCCCTCACCGGCACCCCTGACGAGTGGGCTATTCGTCTGGTGAAGGGAGTCGCGAGCGGGGACCTGGCCGCCTTCGAGCAGGCGCGCGCCGCGGCGCCCTGCCCCGAGCTGAGACAGGCTGATAGACAGCTGAAGCAGAAGATCGCCATACTGTGTCTGATGGAGGTAAAATACTGATCTTTCTACTGAAACACAAATTACGTGACAAAAATATAGATATTCCGACCAAAATACCGATATTCTGACAAAAATACAAAAAACCCGACTAAAATACTGAACTTTTGACAAAAATACAAACTAAAAGAGCCATTTACCGACAAATTCTTAAAACAATGACAATTCAATGACACAACAGTAGAGTTGGTTGAAGTAACTAAAGTGGTAAGTGCTAAGTTCGATTCCCGACCAGGGTACATTTATGACACTCCAACGACACAATAGCAGAGTAGGTTAAAGTCGGTAAGTCTCGGGTTCGACTCCCGGCCGGGTTACGTAAGGTGCGTCTAGCTCGGGGCGAGCGGGGACCTGGCCGCCTCGAGCAGGCGCCTGCCCCGAGCTGAGACAGGCGGATAGGCAGCTGAAGCAGAAGATCGCTATACTGTGTCTGATGGAGGTAATTGTTTTAATATTGGAATCACAGACGTCTAGTCTATTATCCTAGATTCCCCGAGTGCACTTACTGCGAGTGTCAAAAACTAGTTAAAAGGTTGAGCATTTCTCAACTTTTGTTCATACGTTTAGTTTCGTCCAGCTTAGGGACTGCAATCGCGCACCAGTCCCGCGGGACTGAGCCTTCCGATTCGTTCATTGTCAAATTGTCAGCTCAAATTCAAAACATCTCTCTTCACAGTTAATGAAAATAGAAACATGAAGTAAGCGTTCAGTGCAAGCTACTAACTACAGAATGCGTGTGTTATATACCATTACCCCTGCTATTTCCGCTACATGGCGCTCTTCTATGCTCCATACATAACACTAATCCGCTCACCTCGCCACCAGATGGCGTACAACCACGCTCCATACATAACAATATTAACTCCTCATTCCCCTACCAGATGGCGTTCAACCATACTCCATAATGAAGTCCTAAAATTATATGATCATATTCATTAACCCCCTCTCCCCCCACCAGATGAAGTTCAACCGCCCCTCCTCTTATCGCGCGCTCTAATAATAACTAACAACATTAACTAAGACGATAATTTAACTCGACTCTCAGTTGAAAAATAATAAAAAAATTAATTATATCTATCCTCCTTTCCCCACCAGATGGCGTTCAACCGCCCCTCCTCCCAACGAGCACTCTCGTTCGCGGAGATCGCGGCGGCGGCGCGCGTGCCCCCCGCCGAGGTGGAGCTGCTGGTCATGAAGGCGCTGGCCGAGAAGCTGATACGGGGGCATATTGATCAGGTGGGTGGTGGACTGATGGACGTAGGAGGGTGGTGAAAGGATTTGGCAGGCAGATTATACATCAGCTTGAAATCAACAATGCCTGTCGTTTTCATTCCGAGTCCAGACACTTATTGGCTACCTGACTGTCTAAGATGTCGGTCCCGCTGGCAAATTCATTTATTATATATTACATTTATACGCAAGGGCAGGACAGTGTCCCCCATTTAAGAATCATTCATGGGACTTATGGTGAACCAACGACTGTTGTTGAGATTTGTAATCATATAGAAAACCCCTGAGTTATCGCTAACTCAACGCACACACAACGCTCTTGTGGCATCTCTCTTATTCATAGAACTCTGCCACTGTCAGAGGCATCATGATTCACAGAATTTTACCATTTACCTACGCCACCATTAAAGTTCGATAAACGCAATGTTGCACTCATAGAACTAAGGGCCACTTGCAGAAACATATTAAATCAAGATTTAGTGTTAAATCTCGATTTAGTGTCAAATTTTATATGGACTGACGTTTCTTAAATCGAGATTTGACACTAAATCTAGATTTAATATGTTTCTGCAAGTGGCCCTTAATTGTCACAACGTATGAGTAATGAACGAATATGATAGTTTAGTTCCCGCTTTGCCCATATTCAACAACAAGAATTCTAACCCCCTTTCCCACAGGTGTCCGAAGTGGTGCACGTGACGTGGGTGCGGCCGCGCTGCGTGTCGCGCGCCGCCGTGCTGCAGCTGGCGGCGCGCGTGGCGGCCTGGAGCAGCGCCGCCGCCGCCGCCGCCGCGCTGCTCGACAACGCCGCTACCGACGTGCTTACTTTGTAGACTTAGAATAATAAATACATATATACGAAATATTGTTGTATGTGGCTGAATAAACGATGATCGTATTCTTTTTTTTTGTAAAAAAATATAGTTGGAAATGTCTATGGTTGTTTATTTTGATTCCCGCCTAAAATAAATGAAACATGGCTGAATGAGCGTTGAATCGTATTCTTTTGTTTTTTGTAGAAAAAAAGTGTCTATGACTGTGGTTTTATGCATTCCCGCCTTAAATAAACATGGCTGAATGGAGGTAAAATCGTAATCTTTTATTGTACGTAGAAAGAAAGTTTCCTTCTTCGATTTAGATTCTAAAATGGGTTTTAGCTTGAGCAACGTTTTATTGTCCCGTCTTCACATATGCTTCCCAAAAGGTGTAATAAGTACGACTTTTCGCTGACTTCTTTTGTGTTGGTGACAACTAGAGCTAGAGTGGGCTAACTGGGGCTGGGGAGTAAAGTAAACACCTCAATAACATATTGGAATTTGAATTATTTATTAAAATATTATTTACAGAATATTTAAAACTTGATAACATGGCTCTAGATCAAACTTATGGCGAAAGACTATCTACCCTATCAACTATAATATAAAGGGGAAAATTGAACAACACATTGTGTTGACAAAACTACGCTTACATACAAGTCTATATACAAAATGCACATTGATTCATCCACAAGTGTAGCCGTCTCGCTCTAGGGGTTACTCCATCGACGACCGGACGAACAAGGATTATCAGGCAATCGGCAAGCTTAATACAACGAGACTAGAGTCGTGGTTAGCGCAGCGCTCCGCAGCTTCGGAAAAGCAAAACTGCAGACCCTCTAGCACGGGTTTTGCTATTTATGAAAACGAAAAAAGTTTACGTTTTCTCCTGTCATCTGCATACATTATGTGTCAAAAGTTTCATGATAGTTTCCGCTAGAGGCGCCACTTAGTATGCGACAAAACGTAAACTTTTATAGTTTTCGACAAACTATGAATCCTGTACTAGACCTGCAGACTCGATTGCGTGACAGTTCTTGTTCGTTCGGTCGTGTACTCATAGAGTGGTCCCTAGAAACACGGCCATGTGAAAGCGTGTTGAACTAAAGGGACGTATTTTTGGAATAATAATGATAAGGATTGGAATTTCATATTTACTTAAAATAGAGGAACAAGTAGTATATATAATTTTTTTAACTCGCATATACACAACATAATTATACAATTTATGTGCAGTTTTCATTTTAAGTCTATATACAAAGATAATTATTTATAATATATTATGCTTAGAGAATTGTTACGTTCTTACTGATATCTAGTGATATAGTTTTTGTTCTCACAGTGGAAAATTTACAAAATATAATAAAATAATAGAAAAGAAATTATATAACAATACATTTAACAAAAGGCTGGTGTAGGCACACAACACACATAAGAAGTTTTTTCATAGAATTGACGCATTTACCCTCAATCATCTAAAAAACAAATTATATATATTTTAAATAAAATACAAAAACATGAAAAAGAAAACAATAATATCTAAAAATGGAATGCACACAGGAAGTCAACTTAGAAAACCAAAAAGAATTATAAAATTTATAAATTTTTCAAAACATTCAAGTCTAAATTTAAAATACGTATATTGCACTTTATCACCGATTTTATATTTACGTTTTTCACGTTCGTTCTCTCCCATGGAAACACCCTCCCGGCCCTCGCTTGAATGTATGAGATCACAAATTAAAGTTACTATCAACATAAATACTCAAGTAGGTATTTTAAAAGAAATTCTATCCCTTAATTTGACTATCAAATTGATCTTTTACATCTCGGTAAAATATAGAATATTCAGGAGTGATTCAAAACTGAACATATTTAATCATTTGCCCATATTTGTGTTGAAGCTTCTTTCTGAACCATCTCATCTCACTTTTACGTCATATCAGTACGAAACAATAATGTCAAATTCGACAGTGCTAGGCGACCTAACTTTAGGTCAAACCTCATGACAACTTCACCACGCTATCCTATCTCAGCAATAAATTCTGTCTAATATTCCTTTTATCGCGATCACCTTCAAGCTGACAGCATCTGTCATTAAACTGTCAGACCCTGTCTGCTTCTTGTCAGCGACACATTGTTAAGCCCCGTAAAATGCTATTCCGCCTCGCTGCCATTGTCAAACAATAATCATCATTACTTACTTGTATTGACGACGTTTGTACGGCTTAAATCGCATATCACAAGCGTATTAGCAACTCACGAGACTTTTACTATAGACCATTCACCATAAGGTGTCCTACGTCATTACGACTTCACATACCACGAGGGTTCTAAGGACTCTGTATGGTGAACCTATAGCGTACTTTATTCGATACTTTCCTATAAAAGTTTAGGGTGTTTTCTACCGCACGGTCAGGCTTTGTATAAGCTGTTGACATAGCTTCCCACACTCGTGCTGATCTCCTGATATCCGTCTCATCTTTAAACCTTTCTTCTCTTTCGCCTTATTTTCGCAGACCGCCACTTCTATCTGTATCCCGCCAGAATACTCCAGGTTCAAAAACCCGGTCAACGCTTCTTTGCTATTCGTCTTGACAGCGTCTTTCTCGTCAACAAAGATGTTTTGCGGAGGCACCATGGAAGCTGTTATAGCCTCTTTTAAGAGTTCCACTATTCGCTGCGAGTCTAGTTGCGAGCAGACGGCCGACAACGCCACTTCGTAGTACTCCGCTGCGACAGATACCTTCTGAGGACTTAGTAGTATGGGGATTCTTCTCTCCTCTGGTCTACAGACGTCCGTTAGTCGCAGATCCATGGTGGATCTCTGTAGTTTCTCAATCTCTTCCACTTCTGGTGGACTTTCTTCATCACACTTCTCGAGGCAGTGGCGGCTGCTGTCTCGAGACATGTACACATCTTCATAATACTCCTTGACTTCGCCCAAAACCCCCTGAGCGGAGAAGCTGGACCGAGGAGTCTCCCCTCTTTCGGAGAAGCTACTTCGGCCTAAATCGCTCCGCTCTGAGAACGAAGATCGGCCAAAATCTCCGCGTTCGGAAAAGCTTCCTCTGTCCGAGAATGAGAAAGATTCTCGGTGCTCGCTGAAGCTGCCGCGATTCTCGCTGAAGCCCGAACTTATCGATACGATATTCGAGTAAATAGATTGTATGTTCTGCTCGAAGTTCGGTGATACATTTGCGCTGTCATTGCTCAAAGAATCATCACTGAAGCCGAGACTCTTATCGCTGCCACGTCTCGGGTACTTCAACTCGTCTATCTGCGTCAAGAACCTATTCGTCTCATCCACACTTTCCTTAGGCGACGGCATTTCCGAGTCCCCATCTTGTATTAATTCCACTGGAGTCTGCACCTCAGTCTCCTGACTCACCTTCCTACCAATGCCTTTAGTGATCGACGGCCGATGCTCTAAATCCGACGGCTCCGATATCACAAACTGCGGCAACATGTACTTCGAGTTATTCTCCAGACTATCCATCGAATCCTCACTACTGGACGCCACCAGCGTAATCTCTGACCCCAAACAGTCTGTGAGACTAATCTGCGGATGATTCTGAGGGTTCAAAAACTGCGGATACTTATCAAGATTATGGCTTCCATTGCCGATTTCCTCTTGTATCATGTCGAGCGGGGACCCGGGGTTCGATATGGGGCTGTTGTTGAGCGAGCGATGGGCGACCAGCGTGAGCTGTGGGTGTGTGAGGGGGTGCGCGGGGGGGTGCGCGGGGGGCGCGGGGTCCTCGTGCCGCAGGTCGAGGGGGGACGCGCCGTGCGCGGGGGTGCCGCGGGTTATCGAGCCTGGAAGGGGGAGAATACAGAATATTAGTTTGCTAATAATTTAAGTTGGGCTTGACCGCCAGTGAATGAATCGTCAGTATCGATTGCTATTTTGATCTGTCATCGCGGACTGTAAAGCCAGACATAACATAAGCATACTTTTAAGTATATGAAGTTATGGAAAAGTGAGCCAATCACAAGAGTAAAAAAAAACAGAACTTTAACCACTGTATAGTGCCACAAACTTATCTGTTCCGGTGAGAGCTCACGTAAATGTCTAATATTTCTTGATTCTATAAGATTTAAAGTTTGCATTTAGTGGTAATTCACCCTTGTGGTTTTAATTAACCCATCTAATCTATATGAATATATAATTCATAGGTAAGTTATGAGATATGGATCAATTTAGTTCGCTCTCACCGGAACAGATTAGTTTGTCGCACAATACAAGCATTATTTTCAGTTCGCGCGAGATTCAGATTGTGGCGCTTCCTTCTAAATGTAAAACGTGCCACCACAAATAGTGAATCCACGTCTGCACTCATCGCACTCACCTGTGAGTGAGTCGTCGGGGCGCGGCGAGGGGCCGCGCAGGTCGGACTCCGCTCCCAGCCGCGACGCTTGCTCCTGGAATATGAAAGAATTAAATGTTTTATTTTTTATGACCGATGAAAAAGTTCCACTTACAAAATGATGACACTAAATGGCCTGATGTTTTTCATACATCAGGCCATAGGTATCTATACCCTCGTCTGTACAGTGTACAAGTACCCACCTGTGTGAGCTGCCGGGCGGACAGGTCGCGGGGCACGCCGCGCGACAGCTCGTGCGGCGCCGCGTGGCACGGCGACCCTGCACAGTCATTATACATGGATAAATAATAATATTGAGCTCCTGTTTCACAATCCTGGTTAGTGGCTACCTGTGAGATAAAATAAATCTCTGTTATTATTTTTTTGACAGTGGCAGCATGTATCTCACAGGTAGCCACTAACTAGACATTGTGAAACAGGGCCTAAATCTATTAGTCTCGACGTAAAAGAACCATAGACCACAGCCTCACCTTACAAAAAGTTACAATATTATACTCATGTCCCATAAAATACACGTTTTTCTAAAAGTCTGTAAGTGGCAACGAAAAATTTATAAGTAAATTTAAATGGTACAAGTTTGTCAGCGTTAGGAAACAAAATGTACATTGTACATGTACAAAGGTTCCACTCGAGAGAGCCACGTACAGGTTCTTCGCCCCCCTCTCTGAATAGAATAGGAAACAAAATGTTCAGATCAGCCCTCCAACATAGTCAATCTTTTTCGGCTAATATGGTCTACCTCTAAGCTATAGAGTCATGTGATCATACCCGGCATGGACACGGTGTGCTGCGGCGGCTCGCCGTGCGACGCGCTGCGCCGCTCCAGCCCGCGCTGGAACGTGAAACGTGACGGTGTGAGTTAGGGGGAGTGTAATGTTTGCAGTCGTAAGTTTGAAGTAGCGATTGTAAGAACAAAACACACAGTTCCAGGATTGAAGGGGTCATGTCGTTATTATCACAGTTGGCAGGTAGATTGGATATGTCGCATAGAAAGATCGGATACGCCATATAAGTAAAATTGGATATATCGGGATTAATTTATAGTGTATGTAATGTTTCTTCTTCTTCTTCCTAGCCTTTTCCTTATTTAGGGTCGGCTTTGTGCGTCATGTCACGCCATTTTACCCTTTCTTTGCCTTCCCCTCTTACGCCTTCCTTCAGGTCTCATTTCCAACACTTTCTTTGTCACATAGTTATCTTCGCTTCTCATAACATGCCCAAACCAAGAAAGGCGATGACTTTTCAACTTCCCCGCTATAGGAGCCACTTTCATACTTCCCCTTATATACTCATTTCGTATTGTATCTTTTCTTGTAACACCACACATCCATCTCAACATTCGCATCTCTGTCACATGCATCCTTTTCTCATCGCATACTTTGGTTGCCCAGCACTCAGCCCCATACAACATCACCGGCCTCATGACGCTTTTATATATTTTGCCTTTGATCTTGATTGGCATCTTGCGATCACACGTCGTGCCGGTGAGTTGTTTCCATTTCATCCATCCCGCATTCATTCGTCTCGTCACATCCCTGTCAATACTTCCATCACTCTGTAGAAGGGAGCCGAGGTATTGGAAATCCTCACCTACTGCCAGTGGCGAGGTACCCAGAGATATCGACGCAGATGAAGTAGGTCCTCCGAATTGTATGTAATTGTATGTAATGTCTGTAGTTATCAATTATAGTCAATAGCTGTTCCCGCGCGCTTCGCTTCGCCTTAAAAAGTTTTCCCGTGGGAATTCCGGGATAAAAAGTAGCCTATGTTCTTTCCCAGGGTCTAAACCGTATGTATACCAAATTTCATTCAAATCCGTTCTG
Source organism: Plutella xylostella (assembly GCF_932276165.1). Classification (NCBI taxonomy): domain Eukaryota; kingdom Metazoa; phylum Arthropoda; class Insecta; order Lepidoptera; family Plutellidae; genus Plutella; species Plutella xylostella. The sequence continues at coordinate 5,850,054 of NC_064010.1, forward strand.
TAGTTTTGGCGTGAAAGAGTAACAGACAGACAGACAGACAGACAGACAGACAGACAGACAGACACAGTTACTTTCGCATTTATAATATTAGTTAGGATGTAACATTTCTTGATGTTGTGATTATTTTATAGTATTTTGTACTTACCATTAATTCTACTAATTTTGCATAAACCGTGATCCAAACTCACATGACATCGGTTACTGTAAATGACAGTTATCATCATCATCCTCTCACAACTCCTCATCCACTTACACTGTCCTGCCATGCATGTCTGTTCCAGTCCAACGTCTTAAAGACATCTTCCAATGCATTGGTTAACTATTATTCTGTGGTGTAGTGGTAGAAGCTTCGCTTCATGACCCAGAGGTCTCGGGTTCGATTCCCGGGAGGGACCATAAACTGACCTGCAGCTGGCGGTACTCGAGCCGCGCGCCCGCCAGCAGCGAGTCCGGGGCGGGGGGCGCGGGGGCGCGCGGGGGGGAGCACTCGCTGGCGCGCCGCACCGGCGAGTAGCGCTCCGTGTGCTCGCGCGCTGCGGGGGGGGCAGGGGAGGGGGGTTAGAGAGGGCAGCAGTAGAGGGGTAAGGCTGTGACTAGAATGTCGAGCGATTCGTATCCTAGTTTAAAGTAATAGACGTATCAACATCACATACGATGATAAATTGCCAATACTTGAAGATATCGGCCGATTCACGGTGTCGCCGCCGCGCCTGGTATGTTCGGCTATGGGCCTTGGATTTTCGCTCTTTAGTAATTCGGTAGCACTCGACATGATATCTGGTTTTTGAAGAGAAATATTATGACGTGTGTAGAGAATGTCGGACGAGTGAAAAATTGATACGAATCGCTTGCCATTTGTACCTACGCAAAAGCACTTTTCTGAAAATGCTTTTGGCAGTACATTCATTACAGCCTTATTTTTTTTTTGTAAGTAAACTATGTATAATATTGTTATCAATAAACTTCTTAAATCTAAATCCAAAAATCTGAACAACTGTATGAGAAAAAGCAAATAAGAGAAATTCTAAACTAAAACTCTAATAAAAAACTGCTACCAACACACAAAAACCATGCAACAACTGTTAAAAAGTGCAAACACACAGACACACAGCAACACAACTCGGAACACTACTTAAATTGTGACTTTTGCAGTTTTGTACTTACTATTTAAATTAATTTCACTTTTTAAACCCATCACCTGAAAATTATGTCTGTTTTTAATTTTATACAATTTATATCAAAAGTTACCGTTCAAAATACAGTCTGTGAGACTGTTATTTAAATTTAAACGGACGATTACTATAATTTTGAAACTCCATAACAAAATTTATTATAAAATTAATCTTTAAATTTCTAATTCTTTTCTAGTTGTTATAGTCTCGACTTCTCTCGACAAACAAATTGGAAAAAGTGAAATAAGTAAAAATATATTTATTTTCATTTTTACGTATTTCACATATACTGTAACGGATATTTTGCCGAAACCTATCATCATCATCACGATCCATCACATCTCCACTGCTGGGGCACGGGTCTCCTTCCAATGAAGGAAGGGTTTAGGCCCAAGGGTTTAGACTTTAGCCGAAACCTATAACTATGAAAATTAAAAACAGACCATCCCAACCCAATCCCCATCCTTCAAAAACAATCCAACATTCATTACCCATTTCCTGTACAGTCGCCAACATCTGCAGCTTCAGCCTCTGTGGCCCGGAGTATTTCCTCTGCTTCGCTGCCCCGCTGTACACCTGCCCCGGCGGCGCCCCGGGTCCCAGGTTCGACCCCTGGTTAAACTGCGCCACCGGGGTGCCCGACATTATCGACCCCGCCGACTGGTTCGTGGGTTGGTAGTTGTTATTGATCCCGAAATTCGTCATTTGTTGGATTAATGGGTTGTTAGTTCCGAATATTGACTGTATGTTCTGACCCCCTATGCTCGGACTTGTCTGCATTGGCACGACATTTGGAGGCCCCATGGACGCGTTTTGGGTTCCGTACTCCGTCTGACTAAAGTTCGGGGTTCCGCTGACTATGGAACCCTTTCGCCTCTGCATGACGTTTGGCGTGCCTCCCATTATGGATATGTTCTGTGTTCCGATCAACAACGGCGCTATATTCTGTGTCGCTAGCGCTTGTTGGTTCTGCATGAGGTTGGGGGTGCCACAGACTATCGACCCCGTGCTTCTCGTGCTGTCCGCTTGGTAGTTATTATTCGGAGGAACATAACTCTGATTCACGGGCGTCCCTGAAGTAATCGACCCAAAATTGCCGATATAATTATTATTGACGGGCGCTTCATACATGGATCCTTGCGATTTATGCATGGGGGTCCCACTAGTTATGGATCCGAAGTTGAAGGGCGTCCCACTAGTAATCGATCCCTGGCTGGCGGTCTGTCCCATGACCGTGCCATGTGTGGGTGAATACGACGACGCCGGCGGGGTGAACGGTGAGACGGCCATTACCGACCCTTTCTGCCCAACCGGTACCAACGGCACCATTCCTTGGGGTATCGTCTCTAGGACCGGTTTGAGCTGGTTCTTCTGTTGCGGCGAGTTGGGCGCCGGGCCGGGGGCGGGCGGGCTGGGCGGGAACCCGCCCTGGATGGAGGGCGGCAGGTAGTTGCGCTTCATGCGAGCCTCCACTTCCATCACCAGCTCTGGACTTATGACTAAAAACGGTAGGTGCGGAAACAAAAATGGTAAATTAAATGAAAAATAAAATGCGGGGGTTTTGACAAGAATATGTTTACTCCTGAATCGACCATCGGTTATACGGATCTTATCTTGTTTTGAATTTTAACCCCTTGAGTTAAGGGCATTAAATAATTTGAGTAGGCATGGCCGATTAAGGGTTAAATTGTTCTTGTCAAAACGCAACAAAAAATAAAGTGAACATCTAGCATGCTTTCAAAATACTGGGGCAAAATAAAAAAACAACAACATTCAAAAAAGTTTAGCAAAAATTGCGATGCAGAAAAAACACTACAATCAAACTATGGGACATCATCGAAAACAACATTTAGTGCCTGTTTCACACTGTCTGGATAACATGTAGGATACAGGTGCATATTTTTTTAGAATTTGCCTTTTAAATTTCTCTCACAATATGTCGACCTAAAAAAACGTATGTTTAAAAACGTTTTCTATTATTGCAAGATACACAAGTGAATACATGTCCAAGGCCTAGTTTCACCATAGTATGTTAGATCATCAACACCCCCGTTACATTATTATGTGTCATCTAAAATAAAATCATACGCCATGTCCATCTTAAATTAAATAAATACAGATTTGTCAAAAGTCAACAACTAATACCTTGTTATGATCTAATAGAGTATACTGAAACTAGGCCTTATGCTAATCATGAGCTCTGTACCTGACACTTATTCAGACTTGGTGAAACAGAATTCGTGTTCAAACAGTATTGTAGGGAGGCACTATCTGTCTCGCTCACTCACCGGGCGGGCGCTCTGTGACGGTCAACAGCCCCGTCCTCCTCACTCGCATGTTGGACGATGATGACGGGGAGGTACTGGCCTATAAACAGGGGAATAGTTTGTTTTATACACGGTGTAACAGGCGTATGTATAATTTTATAATCTTCTTCTTAGCGTGTTGGTGAAGACAGTCTCTGGTCCATAGTTTGTCACTTTGGTGAGGGGATTGTCATCGAAGGAACAGGAGGAAAGTCAAAAAAAATCTACGCATATATAAACATATGACGTCCATCAACCCGCTGGACTGAAGGGTTTAGTGTATGCTCCCTGGCCCTGTAGCACGGGTCGCTAAAAAGTTCTCCGTCGTGCTCGCTCTTGAGCCTGCGCGATATGAGTGAGCGCGATGCAAAACTCTTGTCACGTCTTTAATGCGCCCCGTACTAGCCCTTCTGTAGTTACACTCACCATATCGTCCTGTCTATCCTCTCCCATAGTGATGGTGTGTCGCACCGACGCGCCGCGCCCGCCGTGCGACATGTATCTGAAAACAAATTATACTTCATCATCATCACATCACGACCCATCACGTTAATTAATTAATTAACACCCCTGCAATTTAAGGGATATAAGCAGAGAATAATATGGGTACTTTTCCTCCAGCCAGAGAGTGTTATGCAACGTTGCTATGTGCTAATATGTTTGATCAATTTGATCATCAACTCAATTTGATCATCAACCGATCACGTCCCCACTGCTGGGGCACGGGTCTCCTTCCAATGAAGGAAGGGTTTTAGGCCTAGTTCACCACGCTGGCCTAGTGTATCAATACAAATATAGGTTTTTGTTGTTTGGTTGGGAAAGGACTGCTGCGTTGTCCGGTCCGAAGGACGAATATACGCACGCAAATAAAACCTTGTTTAATGGGTGTTTAAATACATACAATATTGACACATTTATAAGCCAACTGACAGCGTTTAGCATCTATCTAAGTTTTTATGGTAAGGCCCTATGGATCTATAAGAATGTGAATAAAAATTTTAACTATTGTTAACCGTTTTTTCTTGAATAAAGATTTTTATTAGGTATTATTAAAATGTATGGAGCGTTCCCCTTTTGTTTAAGAGACCTGTCAAATGGTTTCGTAAGTGAATGCCACTGGTAGTCACCTGCACAGGTTGTTGTTGTAGGCGGCGTCCCCCCCCTCGCCCTCCGCCTCCTCCGCCGCCGCCGCGCCGCCCTCCGACGTCTGCGTACATAAAATAAAGGGGGTTATACAGGGTGTTACAAAAAGGGTGTAGTAAGCCAAATGGTAATGACTCAGGGTTATTTTTGTTCTACGACTTTCTCTTTAAGTTTAGATAGGATGGTTATACAGGAGGCCTTAGCCGAAAATTTGCGCAGAGATTATTTTTCATTACTTGCCTAATTATAAATTCATTGATTGTTTGTAAACAGTTTGTTTATGGCGTTTTGATCTCCCTCTATTCAGGGTAAGTTTTATATCGATATAACGCGGGCCTTAGCCTAACGTAACCGGATCGGTGATGCAAGATGACGAGGAATTTTCTCACGATATTTGTGTTGGCAATTGTGGCTTTCTGAAGAAGGTGAGTGGTGAGATGTAGTATTTTCATGATTTATAGGCTATTTATATAGGCTTTGGGTATAATTCTTGTCGTGGATTGGGCTATGGCACTATAACGTAAACTGTCTTTATCTTCCACTGACTTTAGATTTATTATCATTGTGATACATACGTATATTGCCAAAGTAAGGCAGCAACAGATTTAAAGCCGACGTTAGCTTTAAGTTTCTTTGTGCAACTCAGCGTGAGAATATAATTCAGCTTTCTTATCTGTCTGTATCCGCTTCGCGGACGACACCGAGTGTTGTGGCGCTCCTTGGGAGAGGCCTATGTGCAGCAGTGGGTGATTATTGGGTGATGATGATGATGGGCTCAAGGACTATAGGCAATATGTGGACAGTCTGTACTTTCCATTGACTTTTTATTTATTATTATAATTACAATACATACGTGCGGCGGCGGCGCGGAGCGGCAGCAGGCGGCGTCGCGGCCGCGCGGGACGTGCGCGCCGCCGTCCGACGCGCGACGACCGAATGTTGACGCTGCAGGAGATACAAATACTATGTTATGGTATAGAAATATTAATAAAAATGTGGTGGACGAAGTAGCGTTGATCATACGCAACACATAGCAAATGTATGAAATCCTACATCGCGGTTTCGAAGTTTAACAGTAAGCTTCAACTTCGAAGTATAGTAACAGTGATTTCTTTCTGAAAATCCTTAGACTTAGTCTAAAGATAATTTTACATCAGGTAATGATACAAAACTATAAAGAAAAGAAATACGGATGGACGAAGCGCGCGTGGCGACATGGCGGCGAATTGAAAGAATCCTGTGAAAGAAGCCTCTGGCTTTTTCACTTCAACATCTCTCCATACCATGCGTCTGCAAGTCTCTAGAGACGCCTATCTCCACAGCTGGTCCTTGAAGCTGAAGTTCCTGGCACTAGGGGGCCTATCTCCACTCACTAGAGACGCCTATCTCCACTGACCGTGCGTCTGCATGGCGTGCGGCGGCTTGAGCAGGTGCTGGTCCTTGACGCTGAAGTTCCTGGCGGGCTGGTGTTGTAGGGCGGGCAGCCGCGCCGCCAGGTTCGTGTGCGGCAGGAGAGAGACGTGGGGGGATGGCTGCTGCTGTGGGGGGAGAGGAAAGATAATTAGTTAGCTAATTCGATGAACATTGTTAAAAAAATCATAAGTATCTATACCAGCTCACTTCTTAAAAAATCGTATTAAAACAGAGAACAATTTGTTCTTTGACAGAGAGTGACAAAACAGTTCAATAGTTAATCCGTCCAGTAACTTTTTTATGAATAAGGGGGCTAGAATCTGTCTACAGGTGCTGCAACTTCCTCAGGGTTTAGCTTTTATTATTACTATTAGGTTTATAGCCATTTCTTCCGACGTCCTGATCGCCTGGTACGTTTAAAGGAGATGGGACTCACGGTGAAGTGCGCGGGCAGGTACAACGGCGCCGTGTGTCCGTCGGCGGAGGCGGCCGAGCCGAGCGGCGCGGCCGGGGGGCCCGGGGACACGCAGGATAGCTCCAGGGCCTGGGGAGGAAGGAGGGTAAATATACAGAGTCGTGAGCACAAGTTTCGATCCTCCGTTAACATTGCGTATCGTCAACTGTCACTGTCAAAATGTAAGGCAAAGTTAGGTTCAAAAGTGACATTTATTTTTTTCTTATGTTAGGTGGAATTTCACCAAACGCTATTAGTAGCCTAACGTATTTAGTAGCCTGTCATACGTCTGTCAGTTAGTACAAAATGTATTTAAAATTTGATTTAATTACGTTTAGCGTTTAGTAAAAGTGACCCTTCGTGTAGATTCGAAAATAGTATCGAATCCTATGCTCGCTGCACAGTTGCCTAATAAGAATACGGATAATGTGATTTGGCATAACTAAGACTAAAACCAGGCATCAGGTAATCTGTAAGGTACAGCAGCAGCTGATACCTTCATTCAGGCAGCCAATAAAATATGCGTTGGTAATAATAAAACACAACTACACAACTTATTGTCTCCTGCTACTTATGATGACAGAACTCTTATGAATAGCATAACTTTACTCCTTTAGCAATAATCTCTTTTGCATTCCTATACAATATACCTGTATCTGTCTGTGTGTATCTATCTATGGGTAGTACAGTTTATAGATAGATAGATAGATAATTCTTTATTGCACACACAAACATAAATTACACAAGGAAATGTACAATATAGACGGTACAAATGGCGGCCTTATTACTAAGAGTAATTTCATAAGTTTAAACCAAGATGTTACTTCTGTTATTCGGTTTATAGCCATCTCCTTCGACCTCCTATCCGCCTATTACAAACACCTCTCTTACTCGTTAACCGCTGCGGTAACTCCGAGGTGCTATGCGTTACCTGTGTGTGCCTGCAGTCGCCGGGCCCCACGGTGTGTCGCCGCGCGGCGTGCGGCTCGCTGTTGGCCGGAGGGGGCTCCACTAGGACAGGTTGTGTTGTACTAACTAGTACCACTAACTTCTTCGCAACTCATTGTCTCCTGGTACTTCTCATGATAAATCGCTTACAAAAGAAGTGACTTTCTTCCTTTAGCAGCCATCTCTTTTACATTTCTGGTTGCCTGGTACCTCTACCCCACTTACTAGCTTGTTTACCCGCTTGAGGATATCCTAGGTGTTATACAATTTACCTGTCTATCTGTCTACATACAGGTGGAACTATCTCAATGAGTAAGGTACTGCTCCTATCAGGTTTAGGCCCATCCATCTCTTTCAACCTCCTGTTCGCCTGGTACAAATATCAATTAACCACTGCGGTTACTCCGAGGTGTTATGCGTTACCTGTGTGTGCCTGCAGTCGCCGGGCCCCACGGTGTGTCGGCGCGCGGCGTGCGGCTCGCCGCTGTTGGCCGGAGGGGGCTCCACTAGGACAGGTTGTGTTGTGCCGTCGCCGAACTGGTGGGAAAGAGGTGTTGTGATGTTGAGTAAGGTATAAAAATAGAGGATATTTATAGGAGCGTAAAGATAGTGTAGGTACTACTTGCGAATAGTTCTCCGCTTTAGGTCAAAGGCAGAATTTTCGGCGAGTAAATGTTTCCCCATTTAATAAAAAAAAAACACAGGTAAAACTGATTTTGGCAACATTAACAATAAGGTTATCCATAAAAGAATTGAAGTTATCGAGGCAAGCTAAAGTGGTAGCAGTGACTGGTTGGATAAACGAAATCTCGAGTGAAGAACCACGAATAGGCAAGCGTGGGACGCCCTCCAACCCGTTGGACCGCTTGACTAACGACCTCGTAGCCGGTAGTGGCTGGATGAGGAAGGCCGAGGACAAAAAGTCTATTAGAGGTTTGTTTGTTTGTCGAAAACTATAGAAGTTTACGCATACAAAGTGGCGCCTCTAGCGGAAATTATCATGAAACTTTTGACAGATAATGTATGCAGATGAAACGAGAAAAAATAACTTTTTCCGTTTCTGTAAATAGCAAAACCCCTACTAGAGGCTCAGAGTGTTGTGGCGCTTCTTTTGAGAGCCTTATTTATATCCACCTCGCCCAATAAAGCGTGTTATACGTTACCTTCTCCAGTGTATCCTTGTCTGTGAGGTAGTGCACGCTCGCGCTGGGCACAGACACCAGCTCGTCCGAGTCTTCCGCCTCCATGTCCTCGTCTTCATTCTGAAATTAGATAGAATATTATTATTTATTTATAAAAACAATATTGTACACATACACAAGCATTCAATTCAATACAGAACAGTTACTCATTAAAAAACAACAGGACGTATACAGAGGCGGGCCAAAAAGCAATTTCTTCCAGCCAACCATCGACTGGGTGAAAGAGAAATTAGAGCATTACTGTACTTTTTTGAAAGTCGGTTAAAAAGACAAGTTGGGTTTCATATGCATAGTTTGATGAAAAAGTATCACCTGGTGGGACTAACTCATCCCCCCTTGCATACCCCTATATCGCCTAAGTAGCATCGCTGTTTTGAAGACTGTCTGGTAGCCAGACACTTAGAAAGTAAGGTAACAATGATAATAATGAAACTTACCTTACAACTAGTGAGATCTAAGGGCTGCGATGTAGTCGATTCTATTGAGTCTGGAAAAAACAATATTTTATTTTTTATTTATTTATTAAATAACTTAAAACCTATCATTACAGCTACTCCAATGCGATAGGCAAGCAAACAGTATATGTTTTATTAATACAGACGTAAAACGTACCCACAGTCCCACATATTGCAATATGTTTCCTTTTTGAATGAATGAATAAATGAATGAATAAATATATTTATTTCACAAATAAGCTTAACCTAATACATCCCACAAAACCAAGTACATATTGGTTTGTCTGTGGGGAGGGAGTCGCACTTCTTTTTCTATGATTACTTATAAGTACTTAAAAAGTTTTAACTTAACATTTTCTTAACTTTACAAAAGATAGACATACCTAACGTTACATAAGTACATAGACATATTGTTGATTATTAATGTTATATAGGGTAGGTTTTTAATTAGCAATAATTACATAGCTATATTTTGTAGAAGGAAAGTTTTATATAATCTTGAAAATGTATTTTTATTTGGTTCATTTCTTATATGGATAGGCATCTCATTATATAACAATGGAATTCTGCGCTGTAACAATCTGCCTCCAAAATAGTTATTAACTTTTACAGTTTGGTATTTACCTTGAGCCGCAGCTCTCGTGTTGAGCCCGTCCTTTCCCCTAATTTCCAATATATCAATAGTTTAACCTCTATAAGTTTTACACATCAATGCACCTCTGCCTACCCGACCAGGGACATCTCTCACCTTGACTAGTGAGGCTGTTCCTTGCGCTGCTCCTCTGCAATAACTTGTCTACAAGCAGGTGGTAGATCGCGGATATGTGGTCGAACCTCTCCTCTTGCACCGCCTGCGAACACAGATATTAAATTTAACACAATGTTATGCTCCGTGCGCTTTACATTTTGTACAGAGCGGTATGCTGAATTCAGCTGAATTGTTGTCAGAATCAAAACAACTTCAAAGAGGAACTTCAGGAACCTGCGAAGCGATCTTCGCCAGTCTACGCCAACTAAAAGAAAAGAGCAAGGACAACAGTTTTACCTGTGTTTCGTAGACATACATAAGGCATTCGATAGTTCCTCCGAGCGGCTCTATGGATATTTGGATAATTCTGGAGAAATACGGCTGCCCTGAGAGAGATTTTCTCAGTTACCTGTGGAGTCAAACAAGGATGTGTCCTAGCGCCCACTCTGTTCGCCCTTTACTTTGCCGTGGTAGTTCGTCTTCTTCTTTCGTGTCAGGCACGTGAGGGCATCCACATTCGGACGGAAAATTATTGAACACCAAAATCGATGTATGACGTCGTAAACTCGTAACAGAGATCATGTATGTATGCAGATGACCTGTGTTTTGTGGCGGAAAATATATGATCTCTGTTATGTATGCGTGATATGAGCACAGTGCCCACGGTGGCGATGGCAGGAGCGCGGACAGCTCACTAGCAGCGCGGACAGCTCGCTAGCAGCGCGGACAGCTCGCTAGCAGCGCGGACAGCTCGCTAGCAGCGCGGACAGCTCACTAGCAGCGCGGACAGCTCGCTAGCAGCGCGGACAGCTCGCTAGAAGCGCGGACAGCTCACTAGCAGCGCGGACAGCTCGCTAGCAGCGCGGACAGCTCACTAGCAGCGCGGACAGCTCGCTAGCAACGCGGACAGCTCACTAGCAGCGCGGACAGCTCGCTAGCAGCGCGGACAGCTCGCTAGCAGCGCGGACAGCTCGCTAGAAGCGCGGACAGCTCGCTAGCAGCGCGGACAGCTCACTAGCAGCGCGGACAGCTCGCTAGCAGCGCGGACAGCTCGCTAGCAGCGCGGACAGCTCGCTAGCAGCGCGGACAGCTCGCTAGAAGCGCGGACAGCTCGCTAGCAGCGCGGACAGCTCACCTCGAGCACGTGGTGCGCGCGCAGGCCGGGCAGCGCCTGCATGTGCTGCAGCGCGGCGGCGTGCAGCGCGGCGGGCGGCTGCAGCTGGCGCCGGCACAGGGAGCAGCCGCACGAGCCCGTCGATAGGTCTGTGGAAAAGAAAAAGTGTGAAAATGTGACCAACTCAGCATGTGCTGTGAGCATTTTACGATAGGTAACAAGGCTAGTTTTCTACTAGCCCTGTTAGTGTCTGTATATGTTACGTTTGCATTTATCGGTTTAAAAAAATAGCGTTTTGAGAACTAGTAAGTAGCACTGGAAGGAGTCAGATGTATTTGCTCCAGACTGTACTACACTCACATGCAATGAAAAAGTCACCTGCCATTGACGTTCCATATGTCACTGGAACTTTTTCATTGCTCGCGAGTGTATAATCCTAACTAATATTATAAATGCGAAAGTAACTGTGTCTGTCTGTCTGTCTGTTACTCTTTCACGCCAAAACTTCTGAACGGATTTGAATGAAATTTGGTATACATACGGTCTAGACCCTGGGAAAGAACATAGGCTACTTTTTATCCCGGAATTCCCACGGGAAAACTTTTTAAGGCGAAGCGAAGCGCGCGGGAACAGCTATTAATAATAATTATACACCAACCCGCACTGGGCCAGCGTGGTGAACTAGGTCTAAAACTTTTCCTTCATTGGAAGGAGACCCGTGCCCCGGCAGTGGAGACGTGATGGATCGTGATGTGATGTAATACACTCGCAACATAAGTTGACTTACCCAGATGCGTTCCAGCAGTGGGCTGCCCGAGCAAGCGGTGCCTGGCGACCGCTCGCAGCGACAGCCGCCGCTCCGGGTCCACCACCAGCATGTGCCTGACCCTCCGTCTGTACTGACGACCTCCTAGACACTTCAGCGCGCCTGGTGCCAACGTAGCAATAACTAGACCAAACTATCAGCATTACTATCAATAACTATCCAAACCTCTGCTTCATTTATGGACGTCTGGTACTTTTACCGGTGGTAACCGTAGCAACAGTTAGATTAAACTCAACTTACAGGTCACTCAGGTTTCTCAGACCGTACTATGTTATGTTGACTTACCCAGATTGGAGACACTACGATCAAAAACCCTCGGATCTCCGGGGTCCCTCCGGGAAATCATAAGCAACCTAGGTCGTCTACTGGCTTTCTGGCGTGAGCTTGGGTGGCTTAATAGCTAGTCACCCCGTAGGTATTTCACGCATAATGGCCCACCTTAGAGGCTAAATGCGGAAAATCTGCTATGATAGATAGATAGACTTACCCAGATGTGTCCCAGCAGTGGGCTGCCCGAGCCAGCGATGCCTGGCGACGGCGCGCAGCGACAGCCGCCGCTCCGGGTCCACCACCAGCATGTGCCGGATCAGGTGCTCGCACTCTGGAAGGCAATTAGTTATTGTAGTCATAATGGTCACCAAAAATAGTTAAACATACAAAAATACTTATAAACCAGGAACAATGAGCAATAGGCGGCCTTATCGCTAAGAGCGATTAGTGCGGTGGCCGCTAGATGGCGCTATTTCTAGCTACAGTGGCTACAGTCTAACAATTTCGAGCTATGTTGAGCTGTAGCACAAAAAAAATACTTACCAAATATTGAAGTTTTTGGTACCGGCGTAGCAATATAGATACTTCTTAGATACTTCTGTGCGCCTATTACCTCCGTAGTAATCACATATAGCATAGAGATCACTACCTACTGACTTCTGTGCGCCTGGTACCTTCGACGCTCCTTAAAGCCACTTTCCAGTGGCTCTCTCAGTTACCAGGAGTGCAGAAGTCTCTAGGAAGTATTGCTATTGCTAACTATGCGACATAAAGTTGTTTCCTGTGGCTACCTTACTTACCAAGAGTGCAGAAGTCTCTAGAAAGTATTGCTATTGCAAACTATGAGGCATAAAGTTCTTTCCTGTGGCTCCCTTACTTACCAGGAGTGTAGAAATCTCTAGGAAGTATTGCTATTGCAAACTATGAGACATAACGTTCTCTCCTGTGGTTCTCTTACTTACCAAGAGTGCAGATGTCTCTTGGAGGTGTTATTATGCTTTCACAACGTATGGGACATACAGTTCTGTTTTTTTTTCTTACCCTGGGACATGAAGTAGGGTATCCGGAACTTGCCGGCCAGCACGGCGGCGCGCAGCTCGTGCAGCGTGCCGCCGTCGAACGTACAGCACCACCGCCCAAGTGGGTAGTGAATACAACATACCCTGAGACATGAAGTCTACCGTCTGAACTGACGACCTCCTACACATACCTCCGTAGCAACAGCTATACTACACTCTATTCTTCATAGGTCAGTTCTTAGATCCTTATGTGCGCCTAGTACCTTCGTAGTAATCACCTATGTGATTACTCACTTCCTACAGACTCTTGATACCTTCTACGCTGCTTAAATCCACATTCCAGTGGCTCTCTTACTTACCAGGAGTGTAGAAGTTTCTAGGAGGTGTTATTTTGCTTTCGCAACGTATGGGACATACAGTTCTGTTTTTTTTCTTACATACCCTGAGACATGAAGTAGGGTATCCGGAACTTGCCGGCCAGCACGGCGGCGCGCAGCTCGTGCAGCGTGCCGCCGTCGAACGGCAGCGCGCCGCACACCAGCACGTATAGCACCACTCCCAGCGACTGCGGGTAAGAGAAGAACACAGATTAGTAAATGAAACCCTCGCTTCATTGATCACGCGCCTGGTATCCCTATAGTTAGGTACACCCAAGACTTAAGACACTTCCTAGCGAATTATCCGCGCCTGGTAGTTCATGAAGCCACTGGACAGGGGATAGAAGCAATGAGCTAGCTACCTCTGTCATGTATCAGATTCACAGAAGTCGCTAGATAGTGTCTCTTTCGCGTCCACATAATCGTTATTTAGCAGATTTGTGCTAAAATAAAGCGACGTTAATAATATGGCACCGCCTGGTACCACCGTCACTGCTGAAAACTACTCTCCAGCGGTTCTCTCAGTTACCAGGCGTGCAGAAATCTCTAGGAGATGTCTCGTGGTTTCTTCAATCCCTTCGCCTTGGCTTCCTGAGGTACCAGGCTCACATAGATCTCTAGAGCCACTCACCCATATGTCGGCCTTGGGTCCGTCGTAGTGGCGTCCCTCGAACAGCTCGGGCGCGGAGTAGGGGGGGGACCCGCACCACGTCGCCAGCGGAACTCTCACTGAACGCACCGTCTGTGCTGACAACCTTCTGAACACTTCAGCAAGCCTGGTATCGACGTAGCAGTAACTAGACCAAACAATCCGCAATTGTAGCAAAATCTATGCAAACCTCTGCTTGATTTATGGAAGCCTGGTACTTTTACATCAAAAATGCTTATCTGGATACGAAAGAGACATTTCCTAGCTACTCCTGTGCGCTTGGTACCTTCTTTGTTTCTTCCATCCGCTTTGCTTAGCTTCCTGAGCTACCAGGCGTGCAGAGATCTCTAGGAAGTGTCTCGTTGTCGCTTTAATCCGTTTACCTTGGCATATTCAACTACCAGGCTTGTAGAAGCTTGCAGGAGGCACTCACCCATATGTCGGCCTTGGGTCCGTCGTAGTGGCGTCCCTCGAACAGCTCGGGCGCGGCGTAGGGCGGCGACCCGCACCACGTCGCCAGCGCCGCGCCCGCCCGGAACTCGTTGCTGAAGCCGAAGTCTGCTAGCTGAGGAACAATAAAACAGAGAAAGAAGATTAAAACAAATGATAAATAATAGTTTAAAAAGTAATTAGAAATTATTATGAGTGTTGCTTCCCGGTGCTGAAATGGGTTCTAGCTGAGCTTGGTGCTATAGTTGGCCATAGCGCTGGTTTTCAGCTAGAGCTAGAACCCTGGATTATTTAAAGTAACATTGTTTTTGTTTTCATGTAAACTAAAGTTTAGGTTTACTCGCATACAAAGTAGCGCCTCTAGCGGAAATTATCATGAAACTTTTGACAGATAATGTAAACAAATGAGAGAAGAAAACTTAAACTTTTTTTCGTTTTCGTTTAGTAATTCAAAACCCATACTAGAGGCTCCGGGTGCCTTTTGTAGGAAGAGGATAGATAGAAGAAGGAGAGATAGACTTTTGCCCTGCAGTGGGATACAAGATACCATACAATACATTAAATAAAAAAACATATGTAGGTACCTAAATGATTTTATCTAATAACTTATGAAAGGTTTTATGCAGCAACTGTTTATATTTGCGGTGATATTTAGATAGATATTCTTTATTAGTCTACACAAAGTTTTTTTCTCTAATAACTTATTTAATACAAATACATAATCTAAGGTAATTATTCTTTTGTTCTATATAGCATTGTAAAAGAGTTAAATAAACAACTCCGCCAGTAAAAGTCAACTAACTTATTAAAATAGAGGCCCATCATTTTGTACAAAGTTGTCCAGTGTGACCTAGTTGTTGGTCGGCTTGGGTGCTTTTTTTATCCCGGAATTCCCACGGGAAACCCTTTAAAGGATCGAATCTGGTTTGGAGAGGCTAGTAAGTAATATAAGAACCTACTAAAAGTAGTTCAAATAATGACTGAAATTTTTTTGAATAAAATATCCTTATAAATATTTAAAAAAATATAGGCAAAAGAAAAAAAAACAAAAAAAGGAAATGTTTGGAGATGCTGGGATTTGAACCCAGGACTTTCAGCATGCGAAGCAGACACTCTACCACTGAGTTACATCCCCGGATAAGAAGTAGTGCGAAATTATCGATTACTACGTCACGTTTAAATTCAAGATAGACACAGAAAAACTTTACAACGAACTACTAAACGTATTTTGATGAATGAATAGGTTACCTCTTCATATGCACAAATAAATTCAGAATATTCTTGAGTTTCCCGCAGAGATAACCTATGTTTCTGGTTATACTGGTAGTTTTGTACATACATATTACAGTATGCAAGCAATACTTTGCCTCTTCATATCCTATTGAACCATGGTACTTTTGGAAAAATTATACTAGATTGTAAGTCACGGAACCTCCCCGAAATCATTATTTTTAGATTAACCTATATTTCCTGACTTTCTAGCTGTTATGTGCCCTACGCCTACACAAGAAAACTCCGAAATTGGGGTCTCATGCCATTCGTATGTTCTCTAGGTGACCCAAAGGTGGCTTTAACACCAAAATTAATCTCTCCCACTCACCTTAATATTCATATGTTTGTCCAGCAGCAGGTTCTCAGCCTTCAAGTCCCGGTGCACTATCCCGTTGGCGTGGCAGTAGCCCACGGCCGCCACCATCTGCGCGAAGGCTCTGGCTCTTACCTCCCTATGTTCCATGCAGTCCTGGTACTTTTGTACGTATTACAGTGGATTCTAATCCCATTTCACTGTATTTTGCCGTGGTAAGACTGAATCAAGAGTGTTATGTTCCATGCAGTCCTGGTACTTTTGTACGTATTGCAGTGGATTCTAATACCATTTCTTCGTATTTTGCCGTGGTCACACAGAATCAAGATCCGAATCATGAGTGCTTCCTTTAGCAATATGTTACCTCTTTATATTCCATTGACTCCTGGTACTTTTGGACCAAATACACTAGATTCTAACACAAGAAACCTCCAAAATTGGGATGTCATGCCATCCGTATGTTCTCTAGATGATCCAAAGGCGGCTTTAACACCAAAATCAATCTCTCCCACTCACCTTAATATTCATATGTTTGTCGAGCAGCAGGTTCTCAGCCTTCAGGTCGCGGTGCACTATGCCGTTGGCGTGGCAGTAGCCCACGGCCGCCACCATCTGCGCGAAGACTCTGGCTCTTACCTCCCTATGTTCTATGCAGTCCTGGTACTTTTGTACGTATTACAGTGGATAAATTTCTCTGTATTTTGCCGTGGTCAGACAGAATCAAGAGTGTTTCCTTTAGTAATACGTTACCTCTTCATATTGCATTGACTCCTGGTACTTTTGGACAAATTACACTAGATTCTAATACAAGAAACCTCCGAAATTCGGGTCTCATGCCATCCGTATGTTCTCTAGGTGATCCAAAGGTGGCCTTAACAACAAAATCAATCTCTCCCACTCACCTTAATATTCATATGTTTGTCGAGCAGCAGGTTCTCAGCCTTCAAGTCTCGGTGCACTATGCCGTTGGCGTGGCAGTAGCCCACGGCCGCCACCATCTGCGCGAAGGCTCGGGCGGCCTCGGGCTCCGGCATACGGCCCTTTGAGACTAGGTGGTCTGGAATGTGGACAGGTTAGGGGTTATTTAGTTATTTTATAGTTTATTGTACAAATATACTATAAGCATGTTATAATAATATGTAAGCCCGAAACTGAAATCTGAATGTTAGGCTTCGGTTTCTCTTTTTGCAACACCCTGTATAAGAGTACAAAAAGTGGACATAATGCCAAAAGCATTGTTTACCAGCCAACCTAAAGGAGGTAAGTACAGGTTATTTATTATAGGAGGGTTAATTCTGTACGAGATTATAATACTGAAATAGTATGAAAATGGCTACCGTTGTATAGGTACGATAAGGAAAGCCCATTATATTGTTTAAAACTTAGAATACTAAATAGGTCCGTCGAAAGATATATAATTGGGGTTCTTACTTCCAAAAAATTACCCCCTGATTCACCCCCTTTCGGCTTATACTATACACACCATTAATCTTTATTTAACTGCATGATGATATTGGCCATCAAAATAAAAAGTATATTCAAAATAATAATAATGAATTAATGTTACGCCTGGTACGCCTCTGCGAAATGAATACAAAATGAATTTTTCGTCTTCCATTCATGGCTAATAGTATCGTATATTCTGATAAGTTAAGTCTATTTTTAAATCTAACAACTTTTATAAACCAGTCTATAAAATTTAGATTTACTATAGAGTATTGTAGAAATATGAGCGAAAATCTTATTTTTAGAAGAGAATAGTTTTAGAAAGAAAATCTAGAAAATCTTTATTCAGCCTTTTATAATTTCAATTCACGAGAAGAAATGTTTAATCCTGAACAGTGTATTTATATTATTACTATTTAAATACAAAGGCAGGATAGTTTGGTCCACAATGCACTCTTTTTTTAAATTATTGAGGCACGAAAATAGTAAAGATTATCCAATGTGTTGCAAAAATGTAATAAAAATCTACCTCAAAATAAAAATAATTGAGCTTTGAGTGTCGTTCACATTACGAAGAATTGAGCGGTATTCTATAGGGAATTATATTATTATTTAGGTATTTTTGTCTTTAAGGAAATTGTTTCTTCGAAAAGATCCCGCACGGGTATACATCTACTCTGTGAATGAGTGTGGTTCGGGAAGCCACAGAGCAAAGAACATAGGAGGAAGAGATTATTTATTTATTTATTTATTTATTTATTTATTATAAAAACAATAATGCTTAACAGCTATGGCCAACACGCGATTATTGCTAGGTAGTACAACAATTATGTATTTACAAAATAGAATTTAGCATTCAAAAAATACAATTAAAATTATACAAAAAGAAACATAAAATACAACATTAAAAAAAAACAGAATTAAAAATCTATATAAATTGAGATCATTTTAAACAATAAATAACATATATCTTAGGAACTAAGTACAACTTTACATAGCCTAATAAGAGCAATAATTAGTAAGATTGAAAAGGCTTGGTGGCCTGTGTTGCTCAGATCGAGAAGCTACCAAGCCTTTTCACGGTCCTTCGAGCCGGATAGAAAGAGCCCTTTAAGAACGGAGAGTACTAGTTTGATAATCATCATAGCTACTTATATTTGTACGAATGATTTGCACTTTTTGTAGCGCGATACTTTTATGACAGAAATATTATGACATAATATGAAAAATTACATAAAGATTGCGTTAAAAATCGTGGCGCAGAAAGTCACAGTGCGCGCAGGCCCTAATAATACCATTTCACTTTTGTGACTTTCTAGTATGGGCAATAGATATAGTTTATATATTTTTTACGGTTAGCAAAAGTCGTAGAACAAAAGTTGCCACATTGAAGAGCTGAGTCATTCCTTCTTGCTTACTAGAATACCGATTTAGCAACAACCCGTAAATTTGTTAAGATCCTATAGCTTTCTTAAATATCCCACGTCAACGTGTAGACTACGCAACATTAAATTGAAGACGTATCTGTTTGTATTCCTTGTTCTGAGTATAAAGGCAGGCTCACATTAGGGTCCCGCGAAGGTCAGAGGTCAGGAAAGGGCGGTTCACTCCACATCTCCGTGGTTATTTGTGGTTATTAAATAAGGATTCGCCCTTTACGAGTGTTTAGGAAAGGGCACGCTTACGTCGTGACGTAGGCGACCAATATCCTAATTATTTATGTGACTGCTGCCGTTGCACGGGTTCGTTATATCGACGTAGATAAACTCGTTTAATGCGCGTTCCAGTAAGCCGTTTTGTAAGTGGCCAATAAAAAGTGAATTGAGAAATTCTATACTTATGGCTAAGTAAATGGTACCGGTTCGCATTTTTTTCTGAATTTCTCTTGTTGAAAATATGCTAATTTGATAACCAAATAAATACTCTCATTGCGTCAATTTCGTACGATCTCGTTCGGTGTCGGTATTCAGTGTAGCTGAACTATGCCAATACAATCACGCTTCTTGTGACGAACAACACGTAAACCAGGGTTTGTCACCGTGGTGTAAGGATGGTCAGTCAAATTAACAATAGTATGTATGGTTTATTTAGTAATATTATTTATTAGTGGGATAGTAGGTAGTACACCGCTTTCTAATATGTTTACTTTCAATTTCTTTCCATTCAAGGATGCCTGTAAGCCGTCTATTCTTAATTGTTCCTCGTTTTTTTGGTATGCTGTTTGTGGTGGTGATCAATTAAGTCGTATTCTATCCTATTCTACCCACTGTATCTCGCCACGATCGCGCCAGCACCGCCTCGCCATTCAGAATACTCAGACAGGTGTAAACTCACCTGATGCTGCAATTACTACAAATGTGTCTAAAAATAGCCGCGTTTTATAAAAATAACAAGGTTAGTGTGTTGTGCGTTCAGAAATAGACTGCTTTCATTTTGTTTTTTCATTCATGGTTTGGCGTTGGACAGTTGAGAGCAGTGGCCGGCTCTTGCGTAATTGCATATATCGATAATCGATAAAACAGCGGTTTGACCGAAAAATATTATAAGTTTTGTGGTTTGTGTGAGATTAATATTGAATTTACTGACGTAAACACCCTTTTTCATGAGACTATATTATATAAGTCTGACTAAGGGGCATACCATACACCATTCTTCTTGAGCCTGACTATAAGTTTTTATTATGCTGCGCTGCATCCTGTAGTTTTTTTGAGTGACATTAGATAGTTCTATGGAAAACTCGTAAGTGTTTATAAGTGAAAATTTGCAAACCTCACATATTTTACCGACATATTTTATAGTCTAGATTACTCTAGACAATCATGCTGTGAGAGAAAATCGGAGCACTTGTCAGAAAGACTACGAACGTGGGAACCACGGGGCTCTTTCTAAAGTAAGTAGGTACTTTCTATTGAACCATTGGGATGGTTGATGGAATCACGACAACATCGTAATAATATTGGGACAGATTTCTGTATGTTAGCTGCTACTACTACCTACTACAAAACGATATTTCTTTGTTTCTTTTATTCCACTACTCAATCTTGACAAGCATTGAGGTACTAGGCTCCCATAAATAGCAAAGAGATATCTAGACATTCGACTACTCAAATATGATACTAATGTACCAGAACCATAATACCGAAGAGCTATAACCATTTACAGCTACTGAACCTCACATTTCTGTTGGCTACCCGGGTACCAGGATCCCATAAACACAGAAGGACTACATTTTATGCCTTGCTCAAACTCCCCTTCCCAGATATGAGGTACCAGGCTTCCATAACTCACCGAAGATCTCCCCGCTGGGCGCGTACTCCGTGACCAGGTAGATGGTGGAGGCGCTCTCCATCACCTGGTACAGCCTCACCACGTGCGGGTGTCGCAGCCGCTTCATGATGCAGACCTCAAGAATACGTCCATTATTGACACGGGTGGATGTGTCAAAACCTCGAGACGCCATTGGCTATTTTGTCTTAATGCGGCATGGACGCGCTCCAAAACACTGACATAATACCACAGATAGCCACCATGTTGATCAATAAACTGTACAAAAGTACCAGGCTCCAATAAATGCCTAAGAAGTCGACATAAACAGCTGCTAAACCTCACAATCGTTCTATCAAGGTACTAGGAGCATATAAATACCGAAGAGGTACCAAGACATTCAAGTACGCAAGCACGTATTCTGCAATGAAAGTACCAGGCGTCTATAACTCACCGAAGATCTCCCCGCTGGGCGCGTACTCCGTGACCAGGTAGATGGTGGAGGCGCTCTCCATCACCTGGTACAGCCTCACCACGTGCGGGTGTCGCAGCCGCTTCATGATGGCGATCTCACGGAACGTCTTCTGGAGGTTGTCCTCGTCCAGACGCGATTTGTCTATTATCTTTATTGCTACCTGGAATGGAGAAGAGAGAGGTGTTAATATGGCTAGGGTTGCTGACACTGTTGGTTGGACTGGTCCAACGATTTAACCCATATTTCTAATATTTAATTGGTTTAGTTTGGGCCTTAATTTAATAGCGTAAAATTCAGAATGTTATCTTGGTCATTTTGTCCACTGGGCAATGGAATGAAGGGCTAGGATTCTCTGATGGTCTCTGAGGGTCCACATCAAATATGAGGTGGACCCAGGTATGTAAACAACATAGCTCTTACCATCTTCAAGTTGAAGTGACAGAAAACAAACTATGTAATCGGCACCTTTATAACAACGAGATAGGGTCGTGGTTGGCGGTGCACAGCTGAAACAGCTGTTCCATAGTAAAGTTAAATACCTACTCAACCAAAACGAACACCTGTTTTTTTATTATTTCAGAGTTAGTCCCTTAATGAAGTTGCTTAGTACTCGTATGTAGAGCACATTGTCCAGAAAGTCACAGACCACCCTGTAGGCACATTTTGTTTGATCAGGACTATTCATTGAAATCGGTCCATCTGTTCAAAGGTTATTACGTATTTGTCATCACAATATTCGGGGGTTTTTCAACCTACGCCCGGGCTATCACTAGGTCAGCACACAACGTAAATATTATTACGATCGCACATCTTATCTAAAGCCGATATCGTAATCCGGATATGGGCGGTTGTGAAGAAAAGAATGCCTACTTAATCTTTACATAATATTGTAATTATGCATTACTAATCGTTTTGTTTATAAGTTTGGCGCCAAGGTCCCACGTGTACTATCATGGTCAGAGTCACTGTAGCAAGACTAAAACTAACGAAAAAGTGCTGTTATTGCAATCGGTATGTTTAATACGACGGGATAGAGTCGTAACTAGCCTGGCAACGCTCAGTAATGTTGGTTTTTGTAGGATAGAATGACCCCAAGTGCTTTCAATCAGTTTGTTAGCTTGCGCTGACTCCTAAAGTCAGCGGCTTACAGTATGCTGCACACACCATAGTAAAATTGGTAGGCAATTCGTAATAGCAAAGTGTTAGTTCAAAAAATGCCCACGTTGGAACTGTACAAACATAACGGAAACTGTAATAATGTTTCGATATTAGGTTTACTGTATTTATTGTATTGTAATATAGAACAACGCTAACTACGAAAGTGCTTCATTTCCATGATTGCAGTACTATTTCCGTATGTACCTATGCATATTCCTTTCCCAAATCTCCTTGAAATATTCTGATTCCGCGTAAAATAATTAGAACGTTTGCAAGTAAAAAAAACTTCAAACTTTCATTTCCTATTGGAATTTTACGTAGCAATGCGTCATCTAAGTAAATCAATGTGGCCATGGATTCATGGAGAAGAATAGGAGTAAGAGAGTAATCTTTTAAATTGATAGCTTGTATCATAAATGTATCTACGTATTAAAATAACGTTCACATTGTACAATTGTACATGACTGTATACTGTATCGTTTCTGCCATGAAACTGTTTAACATTGTCTGCATATAATAAGATATAGATATCTACGGAAAAGAATTCTTACAGATTTTTATCACATTCATATAATTTTTACAGACATCGCACAACAGGCTCCCCTTAATCAACTTCCGGCAGGTAGTCATATTACTATAGTGAAAGAAGAGGCCTGCAGCCCTACATCCATCAGCTGTCTCCACCGGCGACCCTCAGCCGCCTTGACCCGGCGAGTGCAGCCGCGGGGGTGCGGGGCGCGCGGGGGGGACCCTGACCGCGCGGGGACGTCTGCTGGGGGTATATGTTCTGCTTACATAGCCTTCGCTTGCTGTAATTGTCTTAAGGCCTTCGTGGACTTTGGTATGGTGTATTCTGAACTAGTTAATGGATCTTTACGTGTAGATAAGTTAGGCTTTTTCAAAATTTTCTTATTCGATATTTTTTGGGGTAACAAATAGGAAGGTATGCAACTATTCCCAGGGCAGTTGACAACTGACGAAAACGAATGTAGCTAGTAAAACCTTACACCTCGTGACAAATCCTAGTCTAGGCCTAATGGTCGACACAGACACACCAAGAAGAGGATATTATAATCAGACAAGGATTTTAAACTTCGTAACAGTACCTATCCTGTATCTGAGCACCTGATACGGCACATCTCTGAACAGCCACAAATTAGCAGAACACTTCAGTGACCTCCAAGCGGGGAGATTGTGTAACGTCTGGAATCTCCACGTGAAGAGATCGATAGTTCCGAGCAGTCTGCACACGAGACGAGGAGCTGGGGGGTTACCTCCACCGATCATTAGCCATCAATGCTTAGCTTCGATCAAAATTGGTGAAATTTTTATGGAGTTGACAGATGTTAGACTGATAAGTGACGATGATTAGGATCGTTGATGATACCTAGCCAAAACGACTGATTGTTGAAGGAAGCTAGAGAGGCCAGTAATTTAACTTATAATACCCTTCTTTTGCGTCAGGGGTTAAAAAGATAAATGTGTAATGAATACAGTTAGTTTCAGGTTTTATAGGTAGAAAAGATGTTTGAATTCGGAAATGTTAAAACACTCAAACACGCGCCGTTATCCGATCGTGCAGAAATATTATCTTGTTTCTGATAAAATGTATATCTTTTATCAGTTCCCGATGTTTTGACTTTGAATAGTGTGTGTAGGTACAATGTACCAGCGGGTGAATCCACGTGCCAGCGATATGGATAGTGAACACAGGAGCAGTGGGTTACCAGCTTCCCAGTTACTACCACTGAACATCCCTAACGTCAGTTACAAAACTCTGACTGGTAGTTACTTTCATACTATTTTGACATCGGTAGATAGAGTTATTGAAACTGGCAGTAAACAAAGTCGCTCGCTTCTCAAATCTGACGTAGCTTGTATGGATCTAGATCTGGATGTTTTGACAGGCTAGCGACGCTGCTTATGAATCGTTAAATGCTTATGATCGGTGGCAGTACGGTAGCTGGCTTCAAGTAGTTTAAGGTAGACCTGCTCGGTCTAATCGAAATCAATCAGGTCACAGTCAAACTCGAAACGCATAAGACCCCGTCTTCTTCAGGGGTTAATTAAACAGCGACACGGCAGTCGGCAGTGCCATTTGTCATGGCAATCCCAAGTTCCGAGCCGACAGAACCGAACCACGCAACCTTGCGGGGAGGCCTCGCGATTTCCATAATGACATGGAAACTAAACCGATTCACGCGACTGTCTCCGCTAAGGGCTGCAGGTTAGATAAGAGACGCCGTGTAGTGTAGAGGCTTTCCATTTGTAGGTTATAGGAGAGTTAAATTAAAGGGGGCGAAAATCCACGTCAAAGATAACAATTATACGTACCAGGTACTCTTACGGTGAAGGAAAACATCGAGAGGAAACCTGCACATCTATACTCTAGATGTGTACCCTAAGTGCATTGTACCTACTCATTAAAAAACGGCGATACGGCTCACAGCCTACCATGTGAGTACAAATGTACAGCGAAAAGCGGGTGGCTCGCTTGCCAGTCGCCTCTTGCTACCGTGTCGTCGATGTCGTGCGCATATGTACATGTAAAAGTATATTAATGTAGATAAAGTGTAGATCATACGCCACAATCGTCCACTGCCAGACACCGGCCACTTCCAGCATCTCCACATAATCTGTTAATACGTTTAGGTATCTCATCCAAAAATTACGTTTTCAATCGGTTTTTGGACGCATTCGTCAGTGGCTAGCTCAACGGCGGAGTAGAGTAGGGGTAGTTTAAATACATGGTTGAGCTATAAAGGAATGTCAATGTGCTAACCTCCAGTGCTAGCAAAACGGACACGAATCTAGATTGTGTACTATGTTGCCATGCGGCGTGGTGGCTTCGTCCTTCACTCGAGGTTGTGGCGTCCTCGGCCTGAGAACATCGTAGTGTGTACTAACTACTACTATTTACCTAATCTAACCCTGAGGTGATAGTGGGCCGGTCATATCTGCCGAAGAACTTATAACATCCCTCATCAGCTTAGTTAGATCATAGGCTAATTAGTCTATGGTTAGATTAACAGTATTTTATTTTTATTATAGTTACGAATAAGCTGTTGAGTGTCAGGTGTCACCTATAAAGCTGAAAACTGTTCACATTTTGTTAAAAACTGTAAAATCGTTTTAAATTGTATATGTCGCAGGCATCTGGTTTAATCTCCTGTTTGATTGAACCACTAGCCCGTTCATTGGATGGCGCTATTCAGTTGTATGACTAAAGGACAACTCGTCAAGTCGTTGATTGTAACGTTCGACGTCTTGACTGAACGTCATTCAGCGGAGTCGTTGAATGGGATATAGTATAGCAACTTTGTAATGTCTGGTTAGGGTGAACATGACCAGACAAGAGTCAACAAAAAGACTATGTTACAAAGCTCTTATCTCACAAATTAATTAAACAATAACAATAAACGTACCTTCATATTGTGGTTTATAATTATCCAGTTACGCCACATTTTTTTCTTTGAAACTATCCGCCCGCGGCGTAATAATAGGTAAACCCATGTTGTCACACTATTTTAACACAAATAACGCACTTTAAAGCTAATTTATTTGCAAAAAACTAACAATATAGGTGCTTTTTGTGTCAGCTGTTAGCT
Source organism: Plutella xylostella (assembly GCF_932276165.1). Taxonomy (NCBI): domain Eukaryota; kingdom Metazoa; phylum Arthropoda; class Insecta; order Lepidoptera; family Plutellidae; genus Plutella; species Plutella xylostella. The sequence goes on from NC_064010.1 coordinate 5,876,136, forward strand.
GTTAGACGCCATATTTGTTTTGTTCACCACCTGACTGATTTTAAGTCAGCTAACTAGTTGGACGTTTAGTGACGTTTGTGCAATCAACGTTCGGCCTAGTCATACAACTAAGCAGCGTCATCCAATGAACGGGCTAGCGGTTCAATCAAACAGGAGATTAAACCAGATGCCTGCGACATATATACCAATACCAATGAATAAAGTCACAAATCTTCTGACCGAACTAATTCAAAATAAGAGCTCAGTGGTAGAAGTGGGGTGCTATTTGTCGAGACGTTTCTCTTGAATGGATACTTTATCTATTTCGTATTAAAATATCGTTGTCTCGAATACATGAGACTGTCAATTTGTTAATGTACACTTGTCCAAAATTAATAATGCACATGCAGATCTTCACACCCGAATCATTAAATCGTAAGAGCCTTAAAAAAACACTTGCATTTTGCACCTTGTTCGAAAGAAATAGGAGTCAATATCATGTGTCACATAATCGAAAACAACCGATCTGTCAACGATTTCTATGCGCATTATCAATTTTGGAGCACTGTAGGTACTTGTAATAAAATACTTCATCTGTGATACGTCCTACTGATAGTTCAACAACAAACAAGGCTTGAGTATTCGGAGAGGAATCTCAACAATGTGATTGCTGCTAATTAGAGCCGCGAGCCAGTATCTATTCTACACACTTCACTCGCTAGTGCCGCGGTTCCCAACCTAATACACTCACGGGCAATGAAAAAGTTCCATAAATAGTTCCATAATCATAAATAGCTCTGTTCATATTATTATAATTATTATTATTAAGCTTATAAGTATTGTATACTAACTAGTATTAAGTCTTTTTTTGAAAAGATGGCTCAGGAGTTTCTTGCCTCCGTTCTTCTCCATAGACAGAAAGGGCCCCCCTTATCCGAACGGAGAGTAGTTTGTAAAAATTGACGTTCATCACAAAATTTTATATTTTTACGATGAATAAAAAAAATTGAGTTCGAGTTTTGAGTTCATTGAGGAATTACCAAATTACTTCTAAACGGAAAAAGCTAACTTAACGCCTTCTGCAACGTTTAAGTACATTATACGGCGCATCAGAATATTACCAACTAAAAACGTAAATATTTTGTAAAAAAATCCTATTCAATGTTTCAATAAATTGAGGCCATTTGGTGTCTGCATTCTGTAAGTGGAACTGTTTCTTTGCACGTCAGTGTATTATACAGGGTGTTGCAAAAAGGGTATACTAAGCCGAAACCTACATGTGCAGCATGGTATATCTAAGCCCGAAACTGAAGTCAGAATTTGAAAATTCGCGAAAAAAAAGATTCATTTTCCATAGAAACTTTGTTGGTCACGTGACTTTTTATTATGGAAAATAATATATTTTTTTCGCGAATTTCCAAATTCTGACTTCAGTTTCGGGCTTAGATATACCATGCTGCACATGTAGGTTTCGGCTTAGTATACCAATTTTGCAACACTATTGTATTTTATTATCTGCGGGGATGTTAGTACCTGTATCTGGCTCGCTCAAATGGAACCTTTGTGCATACCCTTGAGGTCTAAACTGCCCTCCTAAGCTTGGACCATTTCCCACCACGCTGGTCCACTGCGGGTTGGAGGGTTCACATATCAAGGCAGTTTAGACCTTGGGAATATGCGCAAAGGTTCCATTCGAGAGAGCCAGGTCTGTACCTACACCCCCATAGAGAATAGGTATAATAGAATAGCACGTGAATCTCACAGACAAAGGCTAGCCTTACCTTAAAACAAAAACAGCGTTACGAGTATGTATTCAGTGTTAAGTTTTGTATCGCAGAGCCAAAAGGCGACTGATTACTTAATTTGTTTGATTGAAGCCGCGTCGTGGTCGGCCGAGGGAAACTTTTGTAAGGACAAAGTTTTCTTTCTCTCGTTACAATTGCAACTGAGAAGCCAAGGAAACAATGTTGACTGTTGTACAGGAGGGTTACTGTACACTGACGAAAAACGAACGAGCGAGAGGTGTCGTGTAATCGGCACGTTTGTACAACAAGATAGAGTCGTGGCTCGCTCGTCAGCTCGTCCGAAACTTAGTTTCTCTTCATAATATAGTTTGAGCCCCCTGTACTCACACAGACGGGTGCTCAAATCGCGTGCATCCACGGAGGAATGTTGAGGACACCTATTCTATTACATCATTTAAACTCTTATGATCGGTAGTGTAAATTAGTTATCGAATGGAGACCACGAACAGGCCAACGTAGCGTGGGATGCCCCCCGGGCCGCTGGACCGACGGCCTTAGACAGGTGGCCGGTGTTGGCTGGATGAGGAAGGCCGAGGTCAGAGTGTTGAGGCGCTCCTTGGAAGAGACCTACGTGGAATGTGCCAAAACCACGTGACGTCATAACGCGTAAAATCATGAGCATTAATATTCACCTGCTGGCTGTAAAAGCAGAAACGTGAAACAACAAAAGCTCCCAATATTTGAAGCCAACTGCAGTTAAGCAAATGTTTAGAGTAAATATTGATCTTCTCTGTCCTCTTGGCGACATCATCAAAAGCATTTTATTGCTATTATTTATATATATTTTCCAATGGAAAATCCCCAAAATAAATAATAAACACGCCAGGTGGCGCAAATGTGACGAAAAGGCGATCACAAATCTCGACATCTTGAACAACCTTTTCAATGTGAACAAAAATGTGTGAGCTTAGATTAACAATATACGTACAAGATGGACTGTCAGTGCAAAAGAAACGTCTTGACAAATTTGATAACACCCCACATCTGCCACTGAGCTCTTATTTTGAATTAGTTTGGTTAGAAGATTTGCGACCTTATTCATTATTACAAAATGGTGATCGAACTTAAAACTGTGACTTGAACTTGACAGCCAACAAAATTTATTTTTCTGCAGATAGTTTCAGAAAAGATGAATCTCTCTAATTAATTTATAATTTGTAAGCGATTATAATAATACCTATTTGATTTTTTTTTCTGCATACCACTATCACTCATTAGCTCATTACTAGTCATTACTGACCTATCACATGAGTACAATAACATACAGCAATCTACAGGGTGGCTCTCCTACAAGTCACCTTGACTATCCCTTCAGGGATTACAATTGCCTGCATGTGATAATGAGTTGTAAAGTTGTAAGGACATATTAACCGGACTAGATTGTGACTCCATTATTGTTGCGGTCTAAGTTTGCTTATGACTGTATTCTTCTTAGGGCCTGTTTCACAATATTTGGATAATTATTATAATATTATATTATATGTGGGGACATCTCACAAACGGTCATCCAACCCCAAGCTAAGCAGAACCTGTGTTATGGGTGTCGGACAGCTGATATATCTACAGAAATACATAGATAGATACATATTTTATATAAATATCAACACCCAAGACCCGAGTACAAATATCTGCCTTTAAACAAATATGTGCCCCAGCTGGGAATCGAACCCGGGACCTTCGGCATAGCAATCAGGGTCACTAACCACTACGCCATTCAGTCGTCATAATGGCTATATGTGGGGACTCGATAAAAGACATGCTGTCACTGTCTAAAACATAATTACAGAGAGTGACAGTGTGTCTTTTATCCCACAAGAAAATGACCCGTGCATGCTGGTGACAAATAATACAGCTCAACAAGGGTTTGTCAACGAGGTGCTAGGGTTAGCCAGTCAGATCACTTGTCAGTGGCAGATGGCCCAGGGTCCAAAATCAGCCACTGAAAAGTTGATATTGCTTGGGGACTTGACTTGGGGTTACCACCACACAAGCCTTACTCAAATCTAACATTTAACTTGTACAGATCTGACAGATGAGCGGCGCTGCTTATGGATTGTTAGCAATACAGTAGCTGAATGGCCAAAGCTAAAGGGTTATGCAGTTTTTTTGCTCAATTCATTTATTTTCAGATAGTCAAATCAATAAATTTGGAGGTGACAATAATTATGGTGAAGAATGCAATGTCTATTTGAATCTCACATCAACAGCGGCATACCATTTTTGTCTGACTATGCAATAAATAAGTAGATTATCTGTGTTAAGCACGGCAATGTAATTGGTAGGTTGTGTTTTATATAGGTACAAGTTAAACAAAGTAGATTTAAAGAATTGATGAGGCTGAATGCAATATATCTTGGAAAATCTATTTCACAAAAAATAATGTACATTTTGTGTTTATTATAAAAAATACATTTCATCAAAGCAATCAAATAATAAAAAAAATACATTTTATTAAAGCAATAACTCATATGCAGAGAATCCAATAGGAACGGTACTAAGATTCTGCTAAGAATAACCTAAAAAATAAGTAAATACACCAACCAAAACTGGCTGGCAAGAATGAGATACAACCAATGACAACAATACAGCGCAAACTAACTTTTGGAATTATTATACTTAATGCAAATAAATTGGTTGTAACAATTTAACCAGGGTATTCCGCTGCCAACAAGAAGTCAGAGCCACTTAATTGACTGAGGACATCCAATAAACATGGCAATTGACAATAATTATTATCACAAAAACGTTTTGGAGGTCATACTATCACAATTTACCGCCATTTTAGCTGACATGGCCACTCACAGCGGGAAACACCTCACAAACAAAAGAAGAAAACAAGCAAAGGGGTCACACTTTTCAGCAGGAGAAATTGTGTACATAAAACCCTGCTGATTGCGAGATGCGTGGCGGCGCGCGGGCGGCATAGTAAACAGATGCCTCGCAAACCGGTTGGTTTATCGTATTTTTTTAATCAGCTCCTCGTCTTCGCCCCCTCATCACTCAGCCTGTTTAGATTTTAAACGAGTTTCGATTCGGACAGCGTTTGGCAAACCTGACGGGCGATCCATGGCGCGGCGGTGGAAAAATACCAACAAACACACAACACCACCGACCACCACTGGGCACTTGGTGTGGACGGCCGGGACCACAGGTGTCGAACAACACGTTCCTGCAGCCAGAACACTTGATTATAACACGGTAGCACTGAACACACGGCCGAATGCCGAGATACGCACCTTAGTTTTGGTAATAACATGTGTAGCGAGCTTCACTACGGCGAAATTGCCCGTTCCGATAGTCTTCTCCAGCTCATAGTTGCCGACGCGGACGAGCTGGTCTATTGGGAATTGTTTGCTTTTGTGCACAGTCTTGTAATTGTTGGCCATTTTCGTAAAATCGCGTTTTATTTTGCTCGGCCCTACTTTTCGCCGAGCGACCGAACTCTACTGTCGCTTTGTTCCCGCTCCTGCCGCCAGGGGCGCCACTGTCACTCACGTCATTCGAGGGGGACGTCCAACGTACGGCCTTGGAAGTTCATTAACAAACTGCAATATTTTAACACAAAACTCATATTAACTATCCTAATTTTCAAACTCAATTTTAAAACTGTTCATCAATAATTCAGAACCGTAATGTCTATTCTTTTAAGTGTTATCAACAGTTTCTTATCAGTGGTTTTGTTATCAAAACCAACGGCACAAGTTGTGCGACCCTCGCTTATGAAAAAAGTTCCCAATTCACAACCTTACTCGATGTCGGCTGTCCCTGTCGCTCTCATTGAAAAATCAAACGTCAGAGTGAGAGGGGGGAACCAGTCGCTGTCAAAATGGCAGCTTGGTGACGTAGTACGTCATCGCCTACGTCATCCGCGCAAGTTTTGAAACACTGAAACTATACATACGTCAACGTAAAATATCGATCTTTCTTCTGATGAACAAGTTTTTCAAATGCACGTCACTTTATTGTGACGAACTTCCAGGGTGAAAAATTGCATCTGCCTGGAGGCCTGTAGGTTTCATTCCCACGCTATCTTTTCTAAGTTCTTATTACATGAAAATCATTTTATTACTAAGTAGGTATTCTCGTTGGGTAGGTGTATAACAAGGTAAGTAGGTACCTACTAGGGTTTCGTTCCCGTCTTCCCGGGAATTCCCGTTCCCGGGAATTCCCGGGAAATTTGTCATTCCCGAAACCGGGAAAAAAATAGCATTCCCGGGAATTCCCGGGTTTGATTTTTAGTCGATTCTATGCTATATTTTCATCTTTATTTATCTGTTTCTCCTACCTTAAAAAAAATGATCGGCAGACTTGTCGTCTAAGATCTGAAATTTCGGTTTTGTTGTAAACGCAGCTGCATTGCAAAGATAAATTACTCATCTACATCACCTTCTTTCACCTCTTCCTGATTCAATATTTTCATCTTTATTTATCTGTTGGTCCTACCGCCTACTTAAAACCAAACAATTGATCGGCTTTTACATATAAATAAATAAATATGTGGGGACATCTAACACACGGCCATATGTGACCAAAGAGTATGTAAAAGCTAACGCTAGTGTGACTTCTGTCATATTTTTTTTTATGTCCCCCGTTTTGTGTCCGCGTTTATTTTTTATAAAATTACTAACGCATAGAAAAAAGTAGGTTGAGCGATAAATCGTTGAATTAATTAATTTTACTTTTCCTGAGATTGACCTACAAAAGATATCGCAATTTCTGCAACATGATTCTAAGGAAAGTAAAGGTAAATTATGAAAAAGAGGAACTAGACAAAGCTAAAGGCAACAGTAAACGTCTATGGGACGTCATAAAGAAGCTTACTTATAGAAACCCCAATAACTCTACAGCTAAGGAACTTCTTACTATATCTTCTCTTCCAAAGGACAGCGTTAACATAGTCAATAACTACTTTTGTAATATAGGCAAAACTCTAGCACAAAATGTAAATTCAAGTGCAAAAATGTAAGTTCATAATCAAATTCTCTTTCCTTCCCCAAGCAATTTCAGTGACTCCTTAGTCTTTTTACCAACCGACAAAGAGGAAATCAGCCAAATGATTGATTCACTACGGCCCGATTGTGCTATCGGTATAGACGGTATTTCAACAAAGCTCTTGAAATCCTGTAAAGGCTTAATCTTATCTGCACTCACGCATATATTCAACTTGTGTCTACATAATGGTGTATTTCCAGATTCCTTTAAAAGAGCACTTGTACACCCAATCTTCAAGTCTGGGGAAAGAAACCGTGTCAACAACTATAGGCCTATTTCCATTCTACCAGCAGTCTCAAAAATTCTAGAGCGTTTAATCAACAAGCGACTTACCCACTACCTAGAAAGCAAAAATCTATTATCTAATGCTCAGTATGGATTTAGGTGTGGGAAGTCTACAACAGATGCAGCTCATGATCTCATAGACCATATTATAGTTAACATGGACAAAGGCAAGAAGTGCTTAACTATCTTCCTAGATCTTGCTAAGGCCTTTGACACGGTTTCCACCCCCATCCTTCTTAACAGGCTGGAAGAAATTGCGTGAGAGGTACCCAACTATCCTTTTTCCGTAGCTACCTTTCGGGCCGTACTCAATCCGTTATTATTGATGGTCACATTAGCTCGGACTCGCCCATTGAATACGGTGTGCCTCAGGGGAGTATTCTTGGCCCAACCCTCTTCTTGATTTTCATTAACAAAATGTGTAACCTTCATATAACCAATGGTAAAATAACCACTTTTGCTGATGACACTGCAATTACATTTACTGGGGACGACTGGGACCAAGTTCATTCGTATGCGCAGCAGGGCCTCGGCGTCATCCTTAATTGGCTGATAACGAATAAGCTGACTCTCAATGCAGATAAGACTACATACATGCTGTTTTCTCCTCGGAGCTGCTCTCTTCCACCAATGAGCAGATATTCAATAGTCGCACACAGTCAAGGCTGCGAAGTCGATGTATGTGATTGTCCTAAAATAAAAACTTGCGACCAGATGAGATACTTAGGTATAATTATCGACCGTAACCTTAGCTTTCTTCCATATATAAACGCTCTTGCTTCCCGAGTTCGTAAATTAATTTATATCTTTAAAAAGCTTCGTCACATCTCTGATCCACCTATCTTGAAATCAGTTTATTATGCTCTCTGCCAATCCATTTTAATGTACGGGATTACAATATGGGGCGGAAGCTATATCACACATTTATTAATTTTAGAAAGGGCCCAACGCTCTATTCTCAAAGTAGCCACTTTTAAACCGTATCGCTTCCCTACTTATGCCCTGTATCAATATTGCCAAGTTTTAACTGTACGTCAGCTTTTTATCTTGTATTCAACTCTTCGCCAACACTCTATGACACCCTATAATGATATGATTGCACAAAAAAGAAACCACATAATTGTACCCACTAAAAACTTTAAACTTACTCTATCTCGCAACTTTTTTTGCTATCTTGGCGCTTCTCTATATAACAGAGTACATAAATTACTAAACATTTATCATCTCCCTAAATTCATAGCTAAACTGACCATAAGTAAATGGCTACAACAGCTTAACTTTGCTGACACTGAAAGCTTTTTACACCCCGCTGTATAGTGCTCTAGCAACCTCTGCACGTTTGCCCCACGCACAGTATATTTTCTCTTTCATATATTCTATGAATATTTAATGGTGATTAAAAAATATGCATATTATAAGTCTTGTATTCAAAATTTAATATCCTACGAGTGGTTTTTTTTTTTTTTTTTTTTTTTTTGTCTCTTATTGTCTACAAATGATTTAAGTATTAGGTACACGAACGTTAACACTGACTGGGCTACAATCACCAGGGGCGTTCGCTAGTGTCTATAGCTCAGGATTTATCCTATTTTAGGCGCTAGCACTTTACTTGTATACTTTGATTAGCCAATCTATTGTATATTATCGTTGCAACAACCTTACATTGTTTCATTTTATAACTTTAGTTTATATCCAGCTCTGCATGTTAGTTATAAGTTATTCTAAGTTTTGTGAAAATGTTTGTAATATGGCTATTGGAAAAAACAATAAACATTATTATTATTATTATTATTTCTAAAACATTACCTCAAGTCTAATTAATTTTCTATTTTAATTATATGTCATAGTAATATTATTTTCAAAATGTTAATTATAATACCTTTGTTATTGTTTAACTTACAATTAAGAAAAACAAATGATTTGGCATGTAAAACAAATCTTCATAATTTTGGTTCTTAATTTATCTGACTGTTGCCTTTTTCTACCTATACGAGTGATAAAAGTATATTTGATTTAATTGTAAGTGTTTTAATAGACTTTTAATACCCAAAAATAGCAAAACCAAGGATTTAAAATAAATTCCCGTTTCCCGGGAATTCCCGGGAAATCTTGAAAAAAATTCCCGTTTCCCGGGAACATAAAAAGGTCGGGAAAAACGAAACCCTAGTACCTACCTACTTCATATTTTCATAGATGTTTGAGATTTTTCCCTGGTATGTAGGTAAAGTAGGTGTACCTGTAATTTATCCCATCCGCATCCCATAGAACAACTTTAAGTAGGTAGTAGTTAGAGTTAGTTATACATAAAGATAAAATATCTCTCAACCTTTCTTATTTCACACCGCAGTCTAAAGATCTTGGGTTAATTCATATGTGACTCGTAAAACTACAAACACCTTCGTATAAGAAAAATCTCAAGACACACAACACCTCCGATCTTTATCGCAGTGGAAAATTCGGAGTCAAGATTTTTCTTCTAGGCTTTTTGGAAACAAGTAACGCCATCTGTGATTTTTATGAATATTTGCATCGGTGGAAATGTCAGGCGCAATCCAGCAAGGAACGGTAGATTGCAAACTAGTTGTGCTAATTTAAACAAGATGGCGCTGTCGTTGACTTCTGTATTATCCTACAGATTTAGAGATCCGTAGTATGTTTTGGTTTATGGTAGTGTATGTTTTTATTTATGGTAGTGGGTACAAGTCGTCGAAATATAATAGGCCCGTTTGGACAGCTCCAAAATGTATGGGATGACAGCTGGTGTCAAATCTAAATCATAAAAAATCTAAACAATAACTAACTTTTGGGGCTTCAAAAGTTCTTTTTCTTTCGGCCGTTAAATAATACGCCAGATTTTGTATCATTTTATGCATTTCATCAAGTAAATCAAGAGTAAATAGCAAATTTGTGTAGCTGTCCAAACAGGCCTATTATTATCTGTGTTTTTTTTTTTACTTTTTACTACGGAAACCATTTTTGAAGACGTGGTACTGCTGGTATTTAAATAAATAAACAATAGTACCTACCTACTTACTACTTACTTTGACAAGGATAAATTAAGAAGGAAGTACCTATACACTACTTGCTCGTCCATACAAAAAGAGATAACCTTTTCACTATTAAGTACCTCAAAATTTTATGCAATTTCCATGATTTTTTTGTACGTTATTAACACACAGAATTAGTTACTAGGTTTAAAGCTTTCCTTTTTTCTAAATTTTCTATAGATTCAAAATTATAGGCAATTTTATAGGCATAGGTAATTTTTGTGATAAAAACTTTGTTGAATGAATCAAACCGTTGCCGTTGGTTGAACAATAACAAAGTATTTTTTTAAAAAAAGCGAAATCTATATACGAATATATGTATTACTGGCTGTTCCCGCGCGCTTCGCTTCGCCTTAAAAAGTTTTCCCGTGGGAATTTTGGGATAAAAAGTAGCCTATGTTCTTTCCCAGGGTCTAGACCGTATGTATACCAAATTTCATTCAAATCCGTTCAGTAGTTTTGGCATGAAAGAGTAACAGACAGACAAACAAATTGATAAGTACCTCTCTAACCTTTCTTTTATAAGTGTATTGTAACGTGTACTGTTGATGTGCCTTATATAAATATTAATTAAATAAATAAATTAAATCAAACAGACAGACACAGTTACTTTCGCATTTATAACATTAGTTAGGATACTTAGGATTAGGATTAGGATGTTAAAGCGATTGACATCAAAATCAAAGAGATTGGTTGATATTTAGTTAGTGTGAACGTTTTCTCCCGAAACCAGAATTTCATCGAGAAAAGTACTTATTGTCAGTCGCGAGCTGCAGTGCATCTCTATCGCACCCGTGCCCGGAGCATGAGAGTACAAGCGATAGCAAATGTTTTCCTAAATACCTATTTCGCTAGAATCGCGAAGGTATACTCTCCTCTTAAGTTGATCAAATTCCTACACTAGAATTCGTAAAGCTAAAGTACCTAACTACCTTCCTATCACCTAAGTAACGATTAACGACCCTTCTTTTTTTACGGCGGTTAATGAATACCTGTGATCTGACAGTGTGCATGCACAATGTTAATTGTTAACTGTCTATTTTACAACCGGAAGGTCCTTATTCTTGGGGAAGCGACAGTTGTGGTGGGCGGAAGGAAAGGCCACGAGCATCCTTGTTATTGTCCGATTGTGAAAGACTCCGGGAAACGGACTAGACAGGACGAATTAAAAAAACAATACTTTGAACTAGAGGCCAAAAAGTGTGGGTTATTGGTTTCGAATGTGTGTGGGCCTGTGTGCGGCTTAAATGAACTGAATTTATCTGTATTAGGTAGGTGTATAGTTACCTACTACTATTCTGTAAAAAAATGCTAATTATGATAATCTTCTACCTTATTGGATGTATAATCGGGGTTCTTAAATTGGTGAATATTGTAATAATTTCTAATGTCACACAATGCTACTGACCATATCGCCAGTGACATAATTATATTGGCCATATACTTACTACACTTTCGCAGGCAATGAAAAATATCCAGAGACATACTTAATAATATGGCAGGTGGAATTTTTTCATTTCTCGCGAGTGCACTATGTAATTAGTTACTTACGCTAACGATGACGTTAGCTGCTCTACCGCCTCGCCTTAGCTACCTATTTGAAACTTATTCAATAAAAACAGACCCAGGAAACCAAAAATCCAAAATAATTGCCACCACAACCAGCGACATCCGACACGGGGCATTCCGGAACGACATATTCTAAACTATTTAACAAAATGTGCCGGAAACTAATCTCCTAAGCTTATTATACTAAAAAAACCTTACCTTTATGGTCTCAAATATAAAGCTTACATTGGCGTAGGTAGACGTAGATTGCGAAGATTATGAGGTAAAAAGGTTTGGGCCACGCGAGGGACGCAAAAAGTGCCGACACGTCTGATGAGCGCCACGCGACGAGGCGGCAGTGGGCGGGAAAAAACGGCCATGTGTGCTGCTCCTGTGATTCAATCTTCGTTGGTATGAATTTGTATTGTCACCTTATCATTGCCATGATCAGCTCGTAATCGTCCATTGGATATTTTCATTCTCCTCTATGCATAGGAATAAACAATCCACAATCTAGACCTTCTAGAGTCTTGTCAGATTTCCCAAGCTTGCTTATCAGGTCACTACCGACTCTACTACTAAAATAAGTACTACTTTTGTTTGTCACAAAATGTCAAAGTCAAAGTCAAAGAAATGAAATAAGTAACCTAGGTTACCTAGGTTTGTTGAGAGCGAACGTGTCGGTTTTTGTAAGGCAGCTGATCGCAATGAAAGCGTTGTGTCTGAATTTGATTCTGATCGGCACTGCACGATAATACACGTGCATAGTTTTTAGACTGTTTAGGATTCCGTATCCTACCGGAAAATCTGGCCTCTGCTGTCTTTGATGCTTTATGCCTCTCCGCACAGTCTTAGAACTACTACTCACTCAAATTTTTTAATCTAAATCGTTAAATTATAATACTCTAACGGGCAATGAAAAGGTTCCACTGAGAAAAACACAAAATTGCTCCTAAACGGAACGGTGGCTAGCTTAATGACGCCTTCTGCAACATTGAAGTATATTTAACAGAACATCAGGATATTATTAGGTCCTTACGTAAGCCCTTACGTAAGGACCTAATATCAACTAAGAACAATAATATTTTGTTATTTTTTATTAAATGTTTGAAATAAATGGATTCGCTTTGTGTTGGCATTTTGTGAGTGGGTCTTTTTCATTGCCAGTGAGTGTAATAATAAAATACTTATTAATTATTTATTTTTTGCAACAGAACCCTTCGTTAGCGAGTCCGACTTGCACTTATCCGTTTTTTTTTATAAACAGCGGCAAACAGCAAAGCTGTCACCTCTGACAGGTGACAGGTAGCGTCACCGCGTCACCGGAAGTGACCGATTTTGAGACGTCTCCTTCGAAAATAAGCTGTCTATCCGGATTTACGCAACAATACCGCTAAAAATAAAATCAGCTTAAAATTCTATTGTTGTTGTAGAGCAGAATTTGTTTAAATGGAGCTAAATAAATGAAAGTTTTTGTAGGATCTAGCGACTTCCGGCTGTCGCATGACATTTTTTTTTACTGACGTGTGTCTGGAAACTACCGATAAATTTATGGTAGGTACTCAATTGTTATTTTATGTAAACCCATTTCATTTAATCAATTTATATCCTCACCACATAAGTAGTTGGTAGTAAGTAAACTGGGTTCCCTGAGAGTTAGGTACTTGAAGACCCTAATGTAAGACAATACTGATAAATTACCTACTAGAGTATAATACTTTGCTTGTCACACTCACACAGTGTCCGTTTGTCTGTTGGTAAATCTGACGTTTCCTCTCTTCGCACAACAAAAGAGAATTCTTTGTGTATTCTTTTGTCCACTGTCCACGCGGAAGCGAGGGGCGGAAGGGCGGCGTAAATAAATACAATTAAGTCATAAAACGAATAGGGGTTGTGTTTAGTAATGCTGTTTTACGTGCCGTTGCCGTTGTTGCATTGTGGGCGAGTGAGAAAGAACGGACGTGACTTCACGCGTACTCGTTTAGTAAAGAGCGGGAAATGCTTTTTTTAGAAAATTTACATAAGTGATAAAAAATAATTATAGTTGTGAGTAAATTATGTGAAAGACCATCAGCACGGCTAGTATGGTATGGCAATAATAAGACAACATGTGAAGTGACTGTTTTACAGTAGAACTATAAAGTCCTGACAATAAAGAGTGCGATTTTGCTAAGACTTTTTATTATTGTCAGTTATTTAGTTACAGGTACATTTTCATACATTTTAAAAATAAAATACCGATTGATAATGGCTTTTTAGCAAATTTGTCCTTTAATAAATATACCTAATAGAACGATTAAATACGGTCTTTAACACGTCTTTAACAATTAATTTAGGATCCACTTTCGTTTTCAGGACTTTATAGTTTTACTGTAACTATGTCCCGGTTAATGTTGTCGTGTGTGTGTACATGTAGGTCGAGTGTGTGCTAGGATCACATTATCATTATCATCACCACCCATCGCCTCCCCAATGCTGGGACACGGGTCTCCCTTCCAAATGAAGGAAGGGTTTTAGGCCTACTTTTGTAGTTAAGTACTAGTTATTATTCCGTGGCCTAGTTCACCAGCTGCATGTAAAATCTATCTTTTTGATAACGTTTGGTTTTTACTGATGACAATCTCTAAAATGAGACAGTACAAACTTATCAATAAAGTAGTATAGTGCCACAATCTTATCTGTTCCGGTGGCGACATCGCTGTGATCGAAACCAGTGATGCCATCGATTAAATTTTGCCTATTTCTGGTTTAAACGACAATGCATTTCTGCTATTACCTATTTCTATAATTAGGTACATTCATAAGTATAGATAAATCAAAATATAGGGTCGATTTTAAATGAAAGAGGATATAATATATCAAACGACATTTGTTGTATAAAAAATTTGTCCACGGCGAACAGAATCAAAATTAGTCCTGATTATGTTCTGATATACTTAAGACATTAAATCTAGATTTTACAATGATATATAGGTAATATCTGTGGGTAGTGGGAATAACGAGATAGATAGACTTAAAATAAACTATTATGTACTTCATTATTATTTATTCATTTATGAACACTTTATTATTTTCATATATTACATTCAAGTAACAAGAAACAAGAGCATAAAATTAAAAGAAATTCAGACAATGTACCTAAAATAGCGATCTTTGATTATGAAGGGACTCAAGGGACCAGCTACATCTGTTATAAATCCGGGGACGTGATGTGTGTGATGTGTGTAGCAGTGGTGTTTATGTGGATGTGCTTGAGCAGCATGTGAGTTTGAGATCGCTATTTTAATAACTCCGCCTGTATACTTTTAGGCGCAGGCCACCGTACAAAGGCTAATTGCCAAAAATCAATTTCTTCCAGCCAACCCTTGATACTCGTAGTGGAAGAAGAAGATGATGATCATTAATCATCATTATTTCGTCTAAAATCACTGCAGGCGCGAGAAATTATTCTTGGTATACTGCCTAAGGTATAGGTTCGCAGCTTCACTCACACCTGTAATCAAAGAAAAATAAAGCTTATATACTTTCATCACGACCCATCCCGTTCCCACTGCTGGGGTACGGGTCTCTCGGGAAAATATTAATAAAATTACATGTGAGTATATGGGTAAAATTATTCGTCATATTTGGCAACACTAACCTGTAACCGCTGCAACTCGTTCTTCCAATTTTTCAAACGGAATTAAAGGCGCCTGAATACGTTATTCTTCTTGCATAAAAGCCAATATATCTAGTATTACTTTTCTTGCATCACTTTTCAGCGCTTTTGGCATTATTACACCCAGAAAATCACAAAACAAATTAAATAACAAATTGACAACTCAAATAACGCACAGAGTATGAAATGACGTTTGACAATGACGTCTCGTTAGTACGCATTTTGACCACCGGAACAGATAAGATTGTGGCACTATACATTTCTTAATAGGCCCGCCCCCTATTACATTGGGACAAACATAACACTGGCGAAAAGTGGGTGCAGCAAGCACCTCTTAGTACAAGGTGTAAGTGTTTGTTTTGTTTGTAGTATATTACGGTTATGAGTTAACTCTGCGCCAATGTCGCCCAGTGCCCACCTACCTACCATAGAGCATCCATAGACAAGCCAAAACCGGACGACCGGATATTAACTATACAACAACTACAGGCCGGAAGTGGGAAGTATGGAATGGGTTTACAAATCAATATACGAGTAACTACTTACCTACTATGTTTTGTCGTTACGGACATAAAAATAAATAATACTTACATAGGGGGAATATTTATGTATGTACTTACTTAACAATACTAAACTAATTAAGTATTATCGTAAGGTTTAGTTTTAATAATCTAAAAAATGTCACAACTTGAAGAGGGGAGAGCGGCCATAAATGGACCATCGATAATATTATGCAGTCACGATTTTCATGATGTTGAAGGGTCATTGCTTTATTTTAAAATATTAAAATAGGTACATATAGAAAACTAATTTACGGTCCACATCCGCTAGTTTACACGACAAATTATTTTGCGCGGGAAACAAGAATAACGTAGGAAGCGTGCGTATTTAATTTATTGAAAATACGAAATTTAAATTTGCGCCCACTCATAAATGCGTCTTTTAACATCAATAAATAAAGGTAGTTTTGAATTTATCTGGCAAATGTTATAATGCTTTTTCGAAAATGATGTCTGCACGGAAACGATTAGTTTCTGAGCCACATGTTGACAGACAGGATGCCAGGAATCATTATCCGATTCTTAAAAACAAACTACGCTGTCCCTTTCTCGCTTCACCTTTATCAATTGAGAGGAACAGAGACAGCAAACACACCCGCATCCGGCCACAAGACTTAACAAAAAAGTTAACAAAGCTACAAAGGTATAAACGGCAATAATGTTTGAATGAAACTCAATTGTATTTCATGTGTGATAAGGTTGAAAATACAATAATTTGATTTCATAGAATAAGTTATTTTGAATGATCCATTGAGAGGATCTTTTCATTCATATTTTGGACTTCGTTCAGTCGTTCGCAAGTTATTTCATTCGGTTCCCGACATCGATCCGTGGAGGTTGTGTGTTCAGTTTATTATCAATATCTAGTAAATACGCACCGGCGGCGTCATACTTAACTGTACTATATTTTAATTTGATTAGTCCTTATATAAAGCCGGTACTGTTTTAACAAAGTGAAATATTCTTCGTAGTGTGTTTGCAGAGGAATAAGGATATTTTTACGTCTCAAGTGGTGAGTTAAATGTGTTTTAATCTATGTATTTTAATATATAATAATTTTTTTATGTAGGCTTAGTCATACATATAATTTAATCTAATATGTATTCTGTATACATAGATTAGTTTATTTTCAATAGGTCATTTCTTGCCTTAGCTTAATATAATATACTCTTCATTAAACCATAAATGTATTAACGCAGCCAGACTTTCTAAAAAGAAACCTATGCTTTGTATCAAGTATTTTCCCATGTTATCGTTAAATCTTCCCAGGATGTCCTATTGTTTTCTTTTAGACCCAACGAAAGTCATTTCCGTATCTCGGTAGGTAATTGAGACGCTTTTGATAGTGAACTAAATTGCCGTTCGTTTCCCGCCATTATTTTGGTCGATGTTCCCGCGCTCATCTCCGCTTCCGGTCGAGAAAACATTCGCGTGATGTATTTAAAGGAGGACCGGACAGAATGGAATGGTCCAAGAACAAATTATAACGACATGACAATTAAGTCATTAAAATTATAAAGGTATTCTAATATACTTACTGCATTAGTTACTGTAGGAGCACATCTTAAATACCAGTGAAAAAAAAGTTATAGTGATAAGTTTTGCCGAATAATATTTTGTTATATCGCTAACTATAACTTTTTTCTCACAGGGATTTGAGATGAGCTCCGATAGTTTATATTGTAGTGTGTATTGTGTCATGACTTTATTGGTTCTTGAACCAGCCTCCATAGATATTTTGCCGGTCCTCCTGAATAATGACATGTTTTTATTTAAGTACTTACTAAAAACAGATAGAATAGGGAAGTTTCCATGGTTTGAAAATCCGTATTTTAGATACTTGAATTTAATAAAGGACTATGATTATGATTCTACATAATATATGATATGAGTACCAAAATCACTGGAAGCTAAATTAACATAATTGTAGTTAATTGATTCTATGTTGTAACAACTACTTACAAGCACGTACGTACTGAAGTTACACACAGGCTTAGCTTGTTGAAATAGCACAGAAATTTCCAAATAACCGTACATATTATCATACCGGCACATATACACATATACACCTAACATATTTTTTTTCATATAACTATACATATACTTAGGTACAACCACAACAATTATCATTAAATTGAAGCGTTTCTCGACGTGTGTTCATATTAAAATGCAGCATGCACTCAAAGCAGCTACTGTTTAGCGGCAATAAACAAACCAGCCCACTTCCCGCACGCAGTGAGTCAGTGACTCAAGAAAAAAAGGATGCATGTGTAATATCTCCGCCAGCCGCCGTCAAGACAATGTGTTCCTTTTTGGTCGGCGCCGGAAGTGTTAATTTCGATTATGGAACGTCCGTTTGGCGGCAGCACACTTCCGCTCAGCTGCGGGGGGTGGCCAAGATGGCGAGGCCTCTAGTTGTTTAATTAATAAGACTTTGCAAGGGCGGCCCGTGATTCACCAACTGCTTCCTTTTGCCCCTGTAATTGGGGTCAGGGACGAAGGATATTTTGTCTAATTACCTACAATATCGATTCCAATGAAGATTGATAAGAATATCGGATCGGAATGAATCATGAAATATTAATCTGCCCGAGTAGTTTCAAAAGCAAAGTTGATAATTTAATGAATTTGCTGATATTACCTATGACGATAGTCGTTAATGTATCCGGCCGTGATTGCGTGCTGCACTCCCACCTTCGATCGCGCCTCTGCGCCTCCCACATACTCAAGGAAAGGAAGTCATTATGCTGATTTTATAGACCTTAGTCATATCAAATCGCAATGCGATTGAATGAATCACACAGCTCTAGTTATCGGCCGCAATCGGGTTTATTACGTGTGCGATGCTAGTATCTGTATCCTTCGGCTATCAGCTCTCAATAAACCATCCGTATTTAATCCCGTCATTAGTACGGACGCGTGACCCACATCCGGCGCGACTTCCGGTCCGCGCATTCAAACTTGGCGGATGCGATGGCGGCGGATTTAACATAAATGATCGGTTTCCTTTCCGCTAACGTACACGAATGGCGCGCGATTGTCGACGGCGGATGCCGGCTTCCGCGGCTTTTTGCTGCATTATTTGTACAATGATCGAATTAGGGAGGTGTATTGGGGATTGATACTGAAACCGGATAGGTGCACAAAAGCGAGCGCCTCTATTTTCACATTCGGTTTGTAACTGAGCGCACGCGCTTCTAGGTTCATAGATAATAGATAGAGTATATTAGGAAGGTAGGTACTAGGTAATATACACTGGTTACCCTAAATAAAATAACAAGTTACTTACATCCATTGCTCATATCTAAATATGATATCTATAGAAAATATATCAAGACCCTTTCTCAAGTATATCCTTGTATTGTTACAGTGTGATGCTCGCGATGCCGTCCGCTCACTGCCCGCGCGTGCCGCCGCCGCACGCCGCCGCCGGCTCGTGGGACGCCCTGCCCATCGACTTCAAGGCGGAGGATGACCTGCCTGTTGGTGAGTAAGCCTTTCTATTTTATATATTTAGCAAAATAAAACAATTACCTACAGTCTACATCCTCCATAACCAAGCTACACTTTGGGCCAGCAACCACTCAATTACGAATGATATGATTTATCAAATCTGGAGTGTATGGCTTGCGACCTCTGGATACTCCTCCTTCCTTAAGAAACCAACATATCAATAACTGCCAGTGCAATAAGAACCAATCCAGCATACCTCGTTTGCAACCATAATGACTATGTGAATTAAGACTATTTACAGCACATAGTATGTAAAATGTGTATGATTGGGTTAAACAAATAAGTAAACAATAATTTATCTCTTCCAGACCCCCGCTGCTGGTCGCGCGGCGACGTGTCCCGCTGGGCGGAGCGGCGCGGCGCGGCCCCCGAGCGGTTCCCCATGAACGGCAAGGCGCTCTGCCTCATGAGCGAGGACATGTTCCGAGCCAGGGAGCCCCAACGAGCCGCCAAGATGCACCAAGTGAGATATTGTTACATACACACGCAAATACAGTCAAACAAATAGACCTAGGTATACCGTGGTCCGTGGCACCGGAGATTTGTGATGCTCCTTGCAAATATTAACCAGCAACAGCCATAAGTCAGCTAATGACATTGAAGTGTAACATTTTATTAAAAAAAGACCGCATTTCCTTATTTATTAAAAACACACAAAAAAAAACACGCACTCACGCCTTGTACTAATATGTACTCCCTTGCGGGGTAGGCAGAGGTGCATTGCTGCACCCAATTTTCGCCAGAGTGTTATGTTAGTCCCAATGTAATAGGGGGCGGGCCTATTGCCATTTTACGGGCACATCCAAGACCCGAGAACAAATATCTGTGTTTAAACAAATATCTGCCCCAGCCGGGAATCGAACCCGGGACTATCGGCTCAGTAGTCAGGGTCACTTACCACTACGCCATTCGGTCGTCGTCTTATTTATTATTCAATATTAATATGTTTATTCATTAATTGCAGGACTTCAGACGGCGGCTGGCGCGGGCGATGGCTCTCCAAGATCTGGTGGAGAAGCTGCAGCGTGCCGCCGGCAAATAAAGCTGTCTGGAGCTCACACGAGTTGTAGACTGTGGCGCCTCAACACTAATATGAGAAGATTGTGTACAGGTGACAGGTGAAAACATCTCCGTTTGCGTATATTATGGAAATATACACTACAAGTTACTGGTTACAATCTTACAATGACTACCGGTATTGTCTAATAGAAGATCCAACCAAGAACAACACACATATACCTAACTCCTAAAAAATATGAAACTTGATGTGATTTTTTTTTTAAATAATTAAAAGTACATACTTACTTAAGTTTAAAATTAAAACTTATATACAAGAACAACAAAATTATAACCGAAGCTAGCAAATTTTATCTGTAATTAGGTATTCTCTCATTCTTAATTTTTTATACCTACATAGAAAAAGTCACATCAAGATTTAAATAAATTAATTTATACACAATATGGAGTAAGTAGGTATACACTATAAGTATACTTACCTAAAATAGCTGCACTTACATGAAAATAATTATTTTCACAATAACATTATTTCATTATGACTATGTTGCATTTTGTACGTACTTACACATAACTTTGACTTAACAAAATGAGTAGAGCCATATTACCCGCATCTCCCCTGAATCATTTTGACATTTCGATTCAAAATGGCGGATACCGGAAGTGGATGTGTTTATAAATACATTTTGTTCCTTTTCTTTGCAGCATTACCTTTTAGTTTAAGTTAATTCGTATTGTTTGTATATTATGATTTTAAGTTTTTGTACAAAACTAATTTCAATGTAATTAATAAGTGACTAATTGTAGGTATAAAACCAACAAAGTTAATTATTGATTTCGTACAGTATTAGAAATACCAAGTTTAGATTTTAAGTGCTATTATTATCATCAGTTTCTTATTATATTAAGATTTCTGTGTAAAAATCTAATTGTATCACGGATAGGCACACTTTATGATTGATTTATTGAAAGTTAACCATCCATTAAATACTTAATCATTATGTAGCTGTTTGCAAGAAAGCGAGTATATACTTTATTAGCATGAATTATGTTAATCTTTGGTTAACTTTTATTGACTTCTCGTAAATTAAGACTAACTATAAGAATGAGGCATCTAATTTGTATTAGTTATCTAGTCAACAATAATAAATAAGAATTTTTAAAAGATAAAACATAGTTTTTTTATTCTCAACTCTTTTAATCTCTAAATTTATAATAACCTATACTAAATACCTAATTAGTTAACAAACAGACAATAAAATAACTTAGCTCTATATTCTTATTTACAAACTCCTTCAAGTATTATAATAAAAAGGTAAGCGTTCATCTATCGGATTGTACGCAACGGACGCATCATTCAGTATTCTTTATACAGAAATTCCTACAAGTGCATCCACTTCATCGGCTAGTATCTCCATACATATAGGAATTTGAATTTAAAACCTCTAGTGCAAACTTTATGTCACTTGTGTTTTGTTTTGACCGATCATGTATGCCAGGTGCGTGTTGTGACATTTATTGACTACGAGAATGAAAGTTTTAGCATCCTCCCATACAAAGTTTCACCTCTGGCGGAGACTATCATGAAACTTTTGACTAAAATGTTAAAGTAGTTAAAAGTTTCACGATAGTCTCCGCTAGAGGCGCCACTTTGTGAGGAAACTATCTCAAAGTCTTTCTCGTGTCGTTACATTATAAACTATATCCCATTCCACGGGGAAAGACATCTGATGCAAACCAAAACTACCCTTATTCGAATGTAATACGGGTTCTGTCAGATGTCTTTCCCCGTGGAATGGAATATATATATAGTCTCCATTATCGTAGTTTATTTTCCCTATGGTCTCGACTACTTGAGGTCCTTGTCGTAGAGGTTGTTGTAGTGCATGCTGGCGCGCAGCATGTCGTCGTCCGACATGTGCAGCGTGAGCGGCGGCAGCATGGCGCCCGCCACCGACCTGGGGATGGGAACAGAATTGTTAAATGAAAGCGTATAGTGATAGAAATAAAGTAAATACATGCCTTTATGAGCTTAGGTGGCTTAATAGCTCGTGGGTATTTCCCGCATAATCGACCACCTTAGTTAGAGCCTATACCGAGTTGCAGAAAGGAAATTTAAGCGAATCTATGTCTGTCTCTTTCTGTCCGTAGCAATATATTTAACGATGACATTTTGCAACTCTGTTCAAATACGGAGAAATAGCTCATCACAATAGCTAGATAGATGTCCAGTAGTATGTGTGCACAGTGTGCCACCCACCTGCCCTCAGCGTTGAGGAAGTTGAAGGTGCTAGCGGCGTGCTCGATCGGCAGGATCTCGATGTTGAGCCCGGCCGCGCGCCCGCTCTTGAACACGGAGGAGATCACTGTGCGGTCGTTTGTCTCTAGGCCCAGGATCTGCGGGGGGAAGAAGGAAATGAAGATTTAAAAGTTGGGCTTGTAGTTCTTCTAATAATTAACTGGGAAAAAACCATGTAATAAAAATAAGACACGCAATACTGCTTGGGCCCTTTAAATACATCACTAATTTAATTGCATTAGAACCAACATAGTATAATATGTGTCTTTCTATTGTACTTTACACCTAAAAATCAGCATACCTTCTTTCACAAAGTGTCTTTATAGTGTGATAAAAAGCTAGGGCACTCACCAGCAAGTCAATCTTGGGCTCGAGGATCTTGAAAAACCGTAGTGACTCTGGGGTGATGTCTGTCGCCTTGTCCACCTGCCACGAGAACACCGTCCTGCGGGCAACATCATCACATGGATATAAGGGTGTCTTGTGATAGTTATATGACTGCATATTATTTTTGTGTTTCCATTTGATAAGTACCTACATTATGAAAACTAAGAGCTGTGAAGATGCCTTGACTAGTACAGTAGGAACTACTACAAACAAACAGACCTAGCCTGCATCTGAGATTTCTCAAACACAACTTAAACAAGTCATATTATTATTATGGACATTATGGTTCTGCTTACCTTGGAAATATAGCCATGGGTCCCAGCACAGTAACGCCATTATTTAATCTGAAGCCATACTGAAAATAATTTGATATTTCGGTTAATGCAAATTCACTCACACAACACACACATTCTAATAAACAATAGGATTGTATAACAAACACTCATATTCCCTTGGGTCCTTGTTCCTTATTAATGTGACTATCATAATTTATACAAGCTTTCTAAACAGACAGAGAATGATAGCCTATAATAATAATAGAGTTGTGTTTTGTTAATAGTTCGAAGAAGAGATACTGACGGTGGCGTAGGTGTCGATCATGAGCCCGAGCTCCGTCTCCTGGTTGATGACGCGCACCGTGGTCTTGCCCTCACCCTGGTATGCATTCTTGCAGCGGACACCACTGGAAATTATATTTGAGATAAATATCCTTCGTAAGTTACACTTCTTCCTGTTTCGTTTTTTTTTCGTTTAGCCATTCATGTTAATAGGTTTTTAACAGAGAGTATTTAACCGGGTAAATATGAATAGAGAAGACCGGAAGACCAATCAAATACTAACCTCAAAAGTGGAGTCCTACTTATTTTTCCCAAGTTAACTTGTCGCAGTGCGTTTGCAAGCATTTTCATAGCTGAAGAGTGTCAACTAAAGACTCGTTTAAATTTAAAATGTCTGCTCTTAGGACGAGCTTTTATTTTTCTAAAATGAAAAATAAATACGCCGAAAACAAAAACAGCTGATCGGTACGTGACACTGACAGTAACAGGTGACAGGGAACTGACAGGTGACCAGGAACCAGGAGCCCGTTCATTCATATCCACAATATTTTTTTATCGAACAGTAACGATATTGTGTTGTAATAGTATTAATATTATTACAGTTATTATAAAAAAAAAATTTATTCCCGGTACTTTATTACCCATAAGGTAATAGGTATAATCGCTGGGATCTATGCGATCTTTAGTTTAAGATATTTTATCTTCTCTCAGAATAATAATTTGTTCAGGCTATCATGATGACGTTTATATGATAATGGAACGGTCCCTTCGGTTTGTTTTGATTTTTTGACATTTGACATTCCGTTTGCAGCAATGCAGATGCGCGAACCGCGCGAAGCAACATTTTAAACTTTTGAAGACCTTAACCCCATTGATTTTTGCTCAAACTAGCTTTACATTATTCATAATACCTCCACCTCACGCTATTTTAAACCAGTCCTCTTTCGCGATCGTTTCGTAACCCTTGTATCTGGTTGTTCCCCTCCAAAATAATATTCATCCACGGTGTCAGTTCCGGAAGTGATTTAACCAGGAAATGTTGCGGAAATGTTTTTAAACTCCGTGTCTTCCGACTCGTTGATAGCAGCAGTGCCTCACAGACGCACCTCGCACCACCGCGCACCCCGCGCCCGCCCCCGCGGCGCCTACCACCTCAACATGTGGCAGGAGCTGCGGCGCCGCTGGCTGGTCGGCGGCATCATGGCGGCCGTGCTCGTGGCCGTCGTGGCGCCGGACTTGGGCGCTCCCGGAGGCAACTACCGCATGCTCACTCTTAGCTCATCCTAGATCGCATTGCACCCATCCGGCCATGTAATTATTACTTATTTTATATATTTTACTTACTATTTACTTAGAGTTTAGATCTGGAGGGTTACACCAGTGATGAGGGGCATCTTATGTGCATGAGTCAAGCAGATCATGACATGTGTTAAATTGAGAGTGCAAGCAAGAAGAAGGATTTTCCACACTCGCCTGTTTTACCTAGGGCGTGCAAAACCAGAAGGTTTTTCACCGGTTTTGATATTACTTAAATATTTTTTGTCAAACAGTACTAATTAAACAAGGAACCCATATTTTTAGATCGAGATATCCACAAAACATACGAATAAAACATTTTTTATGATATACTTACCTATTTTTAATCAACCATATGACAAATTAATAATTTAGTGAACAGGAAAAAAAGTTAAATAAGAATTATCATAGTACTTACTGTTATCACATCTAAAAAAAGTGTGTGGCACCTTAATGGTGTTTTTATATCGTTCTGTTATCATCAATAATTGTATATTTTAAACATACAGGCAGATTTTGAAAAAAAAACATTTATCGTCTGATTCTTACGACCACTCTATAGTAGCAGTAAGATGATGAATGTTTTTTTGATGTATTACAGATTTGTTCATATCAACGCAACGAAAGAAAGCCTAACTTATTGATGGACACGACTGCATTTGATTTGATTTCCTCAACACTTCATGAAAAAAGTCCATAACGTCGAATGCAGTCCCCGCACTTGGCCTAATTATATTTTCAACAACGGTCAATGCAGTCCTGTTTTACCTAGAGTTTGTATGAAGACCACCTTGTTGTGCTTTATTGGGCCAGATTTCAACGTTATAATTATGTGCACCCAGAGTACCTTTTTTTCACACAGCAATAAGTTTTCATATAGCAAAAAATGTGAACTCACACGCACACATCGGTCACTGACGTCGTGTTTGCTTTACGGCGCCTAGGCAGAGTGCCGGCATGTGCACCAGAAAATCGTCACTCAATTTCCATACAATATTTTAGTGTTTTTTTATGAGTTTCACCATTAATCTAGTGTCCATCAGTGTGCCAACCGATATACAAATTCTTTTATTTTTAGAGTTTATGGGTTCAACTTCTAATGTATGTAAAAAAGTATATAAAAATACGATCAAAATCGGTGAAAACCCGGTTGTCGGTTTCCGGTTTTGAACTCTCAAAACCGGTTATGAAAAACCGTGATATATTGTCCGGTTAACCGGTTTTCCGGTTAACCGGTTAACCGGTTTTGCACGCCCTAGTTTTACCCTCATCCACGGGTACAAGGCCCTTTTTATAGGAATTGTGAGGCAACGCCAGTGATAATACTTGATTTTCTATAATCATCAGGACAGTTTGAAAGTTGGTGGTGGTGGACGATGATAATTTATACATTGGACGGCTGCATTGACTCATCATCATAATATTTAGAGTAATAAACTGCATAGTGCGTAAAAAATATGCTATACACATTTGTGCATGCACAGAAATATTATTAATATTTGACAATGTTTTAAAAATGATAGTAGGTAGTTATTATTTGCTAGGCTAGTTTTTTTTTCAGTAAGAACTTGAAAGCTAAGCTAAAATTCAACTCAGCTTAATTTATTAACTTAGACCTGTTGGTAAATATTTTGTGGACAGATTTGCAACTGGCTTACTTTTAAATTAATAGTGTTCTGATTATTAGATTTTAAATTTGAAGGCTTCTAGGAAACTTAATTTCAATAATTTTAAATTAGGTACCTAATATTTGAAGACTTTTTGACCTCATAGTCAAAAGGACAGTTTTGTTAACCATTCCTCACTGAACTTAAACATAATTTAGGTACAAACTTACCATATTTTACATATTTCTGAAATTATCACTGTAATTTAATAATTTATAACTTCTTGGCAGACAGCATGTCTTTATCAAATTCAAATTCATGTATTGCAATTTTCTTTTCCATATCACAATGCAAATACTGCAGCAGAATTTAATGATTGTTACCTACCTACTCTAATTGCAATTTTTAACACATAGTATATAACATTCTAAGATCACATCCTAACTAATATTATAAATGCGAAAGTAACTGTGTCTGTCTGTCTGTCTGTCTGTCTGTCTGTCTGTCTGTCTGTCTGTTACTCTTTCACGCCAAAACTACTGAACGGATTTGAATGAAATTTGGTATACATATGGTCTAGACCCTGGGAAAGAACATAGGCTACTTTTTATTCCGGAATTCCCACGGGAAAACTTTTTAAGGCGAAGCGGAGCGCGCGGGAACAGCTAGTTTTAAATAAATCACTAAAGATAATCTACAATTTTACGTGTTAATCATTAATAAGCCATCATAGGTTTTTAATAAACATTATCTAAGAGAGTGGAATTTATTACACTGTTACAGTGATCAAAACTTACAGAATAACATTTACTTGTCTGAGAGAATAACTCAAGTGTTACCCTCAACATACAATAAAAGTACTATTAGTTACTATACTTACTACTTACACCCTTACCTATTAGCTAACATAACAACAAACAACCTCTAGTAGACATCACCACACTCCTCCCGCAGGTCCTCTCCGCATGGACATCATCACCCCACTCGCCCGTTCCCTCGTGTACTTCCTGGCGGGGGCGCGCGGGGCGCGGTGCGGGCGGCGGGAGGCGCGGGCGGCGGGCGCGGCGCTGCTGCAGGCGCGGGTCGCGGCGCCGCTGCTCGCCGTGCTACTGGCGGCCAGTGACGTGGCGGATGTGAGGGTTGCTAGCGGGTCAGTGGTGCATCTACCTATCCTGTTACTACCACTTAACATTAGTAATTAACAATCCTTATGCAGCATCGCTCCTTTGACAAATCTGACGTAACTTATATACAGGTTGTTGCAAAAAGGGTATACTAAGTGGAAACACTTGACTTTTTACTATAGAGCATGTTTTATTTTCGCGAATTTTGAAATTTTGATTTTATTTTAACGCTAACGTAACATCCAGCACATGTAACAACTTGCAACATCCTGTAGATCTGACAAAGATTTGGCAGACGAGCGACTTAGCTTATGGATGTAATCGTTCACTGCTGAACATAGGCTACGTTTTTACAGGCTAGACTTTTTTCTAGCCCGTAGACCTACCTAAGCTCGTTGGTCCAGCAGACTGGAGGGCGTCCCAATCTATGCTTGCCTGCTACATTATGGTTGATGGTTAATTACTAAGGCTCGGTCGTGGTTTTTGTGTACTAGAGTTGAAAATCTTCGTGTTTGTCACACTGGTGACCCCGACATGATACCCTCTTCCTCTTTAGCCTGGTGACGCTGTCGCTAGGCGGCGGGTGCGCGTGGCTGGCGCTGGCGCTGTGCCCGCGCGCGGCGGCGCCGGTGGCGGCCGAGCACGTGGCCACCGCACTCACCGCGCCCATCGCCGTGGGGGTGCTGGTGAGTCCTTCTTTCATATGTGAATTTTAAAGATTTTAGGAATTGGTGTTAAATGTGCGGTTTGATGTTTGTGCCCCGTGGCCAGTCGCTATTAAAATTTGAACAGCTCAACCTCCTATGACTGCAGCCGCTTATGCCTAAGGGCTCTATATTCTGTGAGTGTCAGAGACCTTAACGGCATAGTATTAGACTGAAAGAGGCCTAGAAATTGGTGATGAATAGTAAATGTACCTAAATTTAAATAAGTACTTATAGCATTATTTATCTACCAAACATTTTACATTCATCATCTAGCGTGTTAACGGTAGTTTTCTATTTCTCCAACAGTGTGGGCACTTCTCCCTTCCCCCGCTGGGGGGCGTGGCGTCCGCTGTCTTCTCCTCCGCCACCCCCTTCCTCATCGGCGTCCTCTACCGGAGGGTCTCCACACGATACCACAATAACTCTAAAAATAATGAGCATGCGTTCAACTCCATCCAAGACTGTGATACTTGCGATACGACTAGTGATAGCAGAGATGCAAACTGCACCAACACTGCCATTGTATTTAAAAAAATAAACGAAACAATCAACAGCAACAATCTTGACGACACAGACGGTTATGCCCTTATCAATATGGATACTACCGCTTTTAATGCAACAAACACTGCCAACCACAAGACCAGCAACACTTATAGAAACGTAGCTAGCTTTAGAGATAACCACACATACAGCAACGCAATATCTGGTGATAATCCGACCAGTGACACTTCAGCTATCACCAATTCCCACAATGCTGCCAAGAGCGGCAACGCTACGACCGCTCGCGCAGGCAGTAAGAACGGCAACGCAGCCACGACTGCTGGCAGTAAGAGCGGCAACGCGGCCCGCTGCTCGCAGTGGCTGATGCTGCTGCTGCTGTATGCTCAATGCTGTGAGCTGTTGCGGGAAACTCCTGGAGAGCTGCATGTGGCGGACGTGCTGGGGGCCTTCATGCTGGGTGAGGAATCTGTTCTTTGTAACTAGTTCAGTGCCTGTGACCTAGGTCTTCTTCTTTTTCTAGTGCCTCTCCACTACTGGAGGTTGGCACGAGCTAGGCCACTCGAACGGAATCTTTGTGCATATACCTCTCAAGGTCTAGGACTGCCTTCCTAAAGCTTGAAGCATTTCCCACCACGCTCACATCTAGTTAATGTGCTAGATCTAAATTAGTAGGTTTCCTTACAATGTTTTCCTTCACCGTGAGCGATTGTGCATAAATTCGAAACAACTCAATGGTACTCTCTGCACATTCCAGTGGTGAGCGCTATCGCTGTCATTGACCAGCAAGCTTATAAGTGCATTATTGTGTCGCCAACCGATAAAACAACCATGGAACGGCTTTGAGCTGGTCACACTTGTCTAGTATCTGCCAACGTCTAACTAAATCATTGACGTTGGCAGATGTTGGACGTTGAAGTGTTCCATAGTGGACCACTTCAAAAGTAGCAAAGGGTGTAAATGACATAATTATTACTATGCTCTAAATGAATCTAACTTCCATTCCGTCCATTCCAGTGGTATCATGGCTGGCGCTGTGCTACGCCAGTGCCTACGTGTTGTCGCGTCACGCGCGTGACTCGCGCCGCCTCGTGCTGGCCTGCTCGCTCACCAAGATGGCGGATGATGGTAAGGACTGAATTTACTTATTACTGTGTTATATGGGAGGGCTTTAGAAGCTGTCACCAGCCTAATCGCGGAAATGGAAGTTGAAGAAAAGTGAATTTTATTTTTGTCTATTAATCAATATTGATCAGTTATTCAGCATGCGTATAGGTAATCGGCCTATTACTATTTCAGCTTGTAGATCTTTCTTTCTTTTTCCGATTTTAAGATACCTACGAGTACTTTTTTAGTTGAGCCTATGTCCAGCAGTAGCCGATTATGAGCTGATTATGATATCAGTACGGGCGACGTATCAACTGCAGCCTGGAGCAGCCAGCACCTGACCCAATACAGCTATCCAATCCTTTCATCACGATGATAAACCCTGGAGTAGAGTAGAAGTGTTTCTTGGCCAGTTTTTTTTTATGGAGGGCTGATGATGACGCCAACTCTTTCCAGGTTGGGTGGTGGGGTCGGCGTGCGCGGCGCTGGGCCTGTGACGGCTGCCGGCCGCGCTGCTCGCGCCGCTGCAGGCCGCCGCGCTCGTCGCCGCCATACACCCTGGAGATGAGGATGATGATGAGGAGGAGGAGGAGGAGGTGTTGCTGCGTTGAGTGAGCGGTTGGAGGATAGTGCAGTACTTTGTAGTTTGGAAATGCGAAAAAGTGTACGTGGAAATCGAAAGCAGTTCAGTTATGGTATCTGTATGCTCTACTGCTGCCGCTACACGGGTTCGTTTGTCGAGATTCGCCATAAATACAGTACTTTGATTGGTGGAACTTAGAACACGCACTAAACGAGTTTATTGACGTCGATAACGAACCCATGTAGCCGTCTCTTTCATATGAGGGAGACCTAATGGCCAATAATATTTTCAATAGGACTTAAAATGTTTGCTTTGTCGCTCAACTCGAACATTACTGATCAACAATCTAAATAGAATTGTGATAATAATGGAAATGTAACTAAGAAGTGTCCAGAAAGAATGAGAAGACTCAATGAATGTGCCTGAAGATATGAATTATCATGACCAAGAGATGTAACGAGGCCTTTAGATCAACTAGTTTCTAGATATCGAAGTAGTACTTACTTAGGTGGGATTAGTGATCCCATGAACTAATGTTGTTATAATGTGTTCTGTTCCAGTCGGAACTAACTAAGGATTCAGTATCGATTTAGGTAGGTAGATCATCTCAATTAATATTTTTCCTTACATAGTCAAAATTTAGATAAAAAAAAAATTTACTTACTTAATTAAATTTTAATACCTAGTGTTGAATGAATAATTTGTGAGTAACAACTAATTTTAATAGATTGTAGTTACGATAGGTAGGTACTTAGATAAATTTGAAACAATTAGGATATGCATAGAGTGGCCTTAGTGTTCATATTATGTACCTAGTTAGAAATTGACATTTTAGCTCCTAAATTGTAATTAGGTAGTACCATTAACCACATTTTGTCTTCTACTAACTAACAATGCATAAGTTTCAAATAAATATTTTTAATTAATACCTAAATTGTTTTTATTTCTTTCTTTGATATAGGTAAATAGGATAGGGCTTAGGGGTATAAAAACAATGAAATCGTTGGAAAAACAATATAATTATTCAAAAAAATATCACATGTAATATTAAGATTCTAACAAAATAAAATAGCTAAAACTAAGATATTTTCACTAGGACTCACTATTTCACTTAACATAGATTATTAACTTAATTAATCATTAGACATCTGTCATATTCGATAACGATAAACCCTACTATGTCTAAATCATCTTCGTTTGTATCCACCTACACTTTAAAAACATAGAATTGGTTTTGTATTGTATCAGTGACGTTTAAAGTAGTAAAACATGCATACAGACAAATTGAGAATCTTCTTTTTTTTGTCGGTTAAAAACTGAAGACTGATACCATTGAATGCTGTGAAAATTACGCATCTCACATTAATGCAAGCGGATACCTATTTACTTTTAGGTACTTACGATTAATGAACAGTTTTTTTAAATTTAATTCACCGATTAAATACAACGTATGAATGTATCCAGTTTAGTAATTGTCTACATACATCTACTTCGTTAACAACAATACGACTTAAGATAATTATTATGATACTTTTATACTAATGGCATGTTTTAGCGTGCATTCATTTTAGAATACTTAATTGCACAAAATAAATAGCACTTAATCTAAATACCAACTATCTATTTTTTCTAACGTAATACTATCAATATCAATGTAAGATACCTAAGGTACCTTTAGGACGGATATTACCTATTGTTAAATTCGTTTTTCACGACCTAGACCTATGTCATTAGGTATCATTAAGTAATTTTGTGTCCTAAAATAACAAAGGAACTTTTAAAATGTAAAATTATAAAATAACTTTATTACTTTAACTAAAAAAACTTTTTAAATTCGAGGGTTCCTCTAAAGCTGAATGTTCAGAGAGCAATACATGACTTTGGTTGATTGACACTAAACATTTTTTCTACATAACTACGGACTAACAATTGCCAATGAAGAAAATTTCAAAGCATACATTTAGAAATGCCATGCTGCGTAAATAACCAAATAATTCCACATCAGTTAAATGTACATTAGATCCTAAACAGCTCTCCAGCAGCTAAACAGTCTAACATTGGTCTAAGGCAGCCCACGCCGGCTGCTCACGGCAGCGCGCCCTGCTGCTCCAGCAGCTGCGCGTAGAGTCCACCACGTGCCGCCAGCTCCGCGTGCGAGCCCTGCTCCGCCACCACGCCTGCGGGGAACACACCGTTAGGAAAGAAAGAAAGTTGAAATGATACGTACGGCTACCGCGCCACCATTGGTGATGTGTAAAACATCGGTCAGATTTGCCAGTTAAGCGAGCTGGTGGCTATATTAAAAGTCATAAATAAGTAATCAATATGATTATGAGGTATAAAAATTCTATACAGCACATGCTGAGTCAGAGGCAATTTCCTGGCAAAATCATACTTATTTCAATAACCTTATAATTTTATACTATAACTGAATTGATACTGTTATGTAGGTATTCGTACTGTGTATTTTGTGAGAAAATAAAGGATGTAGGTATAGCTATGTCTAATGATGAAGAAGTAGAAATACCTTTGTCAATGACACAGATGGTGTCGGCATGCCTCACGGTAGCCAGTCTGTGCGCGATCATGATTGTAGTTCTGCCCTTAGACGCCGCTTCTAGCGCTTCTTGTACTATCTGCAAACGTGATACAATAACATACGTAAGTACAAGAACAAGGAAGTTACTTATAAAAAATCGTTTTAAAACCAAATAAAAAGGATGTTTGATTAAATTTAAGGATGAAATAGAAGGAGGACAGGACTGTTAATATTAACCTTTTCACTGCCAGCATCTAACGCCGAGGTTGCCTCATCCAGTAGCAATATCTTGGGGTTCCTGACGAGAGCTCGTGCGATGGCGATGCGCTGCTTCTGTCCGCCTGACAGTTGAGCCCCTCCGCCGCCGAGGTTTGTGTCGTAACCCTGTGCACATAATTGCATTTATAATATGTTCGAATAACTTAAATGATAATTGGATCTGGACCGCTGACTTTACCAAATAGTAGTAAATTTTATAGACCCAGATTGATCTTATTTACGAGAAATATGAATAATAAGTAGTGAAAAGTACACCCACTTTGTCATACTATAATCAATAAATGATGTGCTCCCACTATTAAATGAAATATAATAATACCTCGAGGTGATGGCAACCATTGTGTATTTAGACGATATCATTATCAATTCCTTCAATAAACACCACTCACCATAGGCAAAGACGAGATGAAGCTGTGCACATTGGCCTGTCTAGCCGCCTCCAGGATCTCCTCCATGGGGATGATGCGCGAGTTGTCTCCGTAGGCGATGTTGTCGCGCACGGAGCGGTCGAACAGCACGGGCTCCTGCTGCACCAGCCCCAGCTGCTTGCGCAGGCGCCGCAGCGACAGCTGACGCTTGATGTCCTTGCGGTCTAGCTCCTATGGAAATGTAAGGTTGTAATTAGAATCAGTTTCCTACAAAAACAAACATTCTCCAAAAAAAACATGACAAACATGACAAAACGGACAAAACATTCTAAATCATCTTTTTATAGTCTAACTGTTGTCCGCAAGCTTCGCTTTGATTTTTTTCCCGTGGGAATTCTGGGATAGAATAGTGTATGTGTTATTTCAGGATGTCAGCTTTTTACGTACCAAGTTTCATCAAAATTTGTGTAGTTAGCCGTTTTTCGTAAAAAGATTAAACATACATCCAATGATTTCAAAAGGAAGGATACGCCCGTCAGAACGTTTTGTCAAAAGAAAATGGCACCCGCGCGCTGGCCCTAATTTCATACAAATTATGACAGATTTATGAGGTTTTAGGGCCAACGCGAGGGTGTCATTTTCTAGAGCGGTTGGGCCTGTGCTTACGCTAGTAATATATAAGTCAATGCATCCATCCCTTATACATACATATGATGACACTTTCATACATAATGTAAGACTTTCACGTCTATAAATCCTATTCTTTATTGACTACAACAATTTTTTTAAACCATAACTCACCACACTGCCCTCATTCGGGTCGTAGGTGCGCATGAGCAGCTGCATGAGCGTGGACTTGCCGCAGCCGCTGGCGCCCACCAGCGCCACGGTGCGGCCGGCGGGCACCTGCAGGGAGAGCCCGCGCAGCACCGGCACCAGCGGCCGCGTCGGGTAGCGGAACGAGACAGACTTGTACTCGATTGTGCCTTGCGCTGACTGGAATGAAGAAAAAGAGTTATTGATGGTAATCAATATTATGAATCGTATAGTTATTTTATGTCGACTTCTTAGTCGATTCAGTACTCAAACTTCACAAACAAAATGGCGGCTTACCCAGCTGGGATCATCTTCAACGGAATCCTCAGTGACGATGGCGGGCGTGCGGTTCATGATCTGTATAATACGGGCCCCGGAGCGCCGCGCCGCCGCGAAGTTAGGGGCGAACGAGAGCGCCTCCGCCAGCATCCACGCGCCGTAGATCAGCGCTTCGGATACTCTGTGGGGGGAGGCAGGGCGTTATAAGGTAATTGGCCGTTAAGTAATGTGATGGCATTGACGAAGAAGTATATTTGATTTTAAAACTAACAATATTTAACAAAAGCCTCACTACTCACAGTATAGCATATTCATACGGCATGTCTTCCCTGGCGATGAGATACCCTCCGTAGGCCAGCGAGATGGCGTATCCAAGAGTGGGCGCGCACAGACACAGCCCGTAGACCAGCCCGCGCACGCGCGCCGCCGCGCCGCCGCCGCCGCCCGCCTCCAACGCTGCTGCGTAGCGGGACAGCAGGGCTTCTTCTACACCTGTAAGTGGGAGATATATGGTTATATTTACATTTTTACGTTATAATCGGCTTTTCCTGAATCTTCAGGATGTTGCAAAAAGGGTATACTAAGCCGAAAGGGGGTGTCTCAGCGGGTCTGTTAGCGAAGAATCGATGACAGATGGGTTTAAAGAATTCTTGAGTGGATACTGAACGAGCAGGCGTAGTGTGGGACACGTACCGGGCCGCTGGACCTAGGACCTTATTTGAGTAGCCGGTTCTTGCTGGCTTGATGGCTTGGAAGAAGCCTATGTTTCTCTCCTCCCACTAGAGCCTCTTTCTAGAGTTAAAAGGCTGTTACTGACCCAAGCTCTGCACGGTGCGTATGTTGATGATGGCCTCCGTAGCCACGCGGCTGGCCTGCTCCATGCCGGCGCGCGCCGCCGCCTCCGCCTTCTCCATCACGTAGCTCTCCAGGTAAATACCGCCCATCACCTGTAAGGACAGATTGGTTTAACATACATAGTTATGGCTGATTTCTATAAGAGCATATTGAAGCATAAGGTTTAAGTTTTTTTCTAGTGGGAATGCTGCATTATACAATGTGATTAATCAATTGATTATGTGCAAAGTGTCACTCGGCCGCTATTATTGATCTTTGGCAAGGATACTATCCGAATCCTGTCTTGTCATTTGTTAATAATGCAACATTATGATGCCACACACATCTACATATTCCACAGCTTCCATTAATTCCGAAAGCCTTTAAACCTCACAGTTCAAACATCCAGGTACCAGGCGCACATAACTTCCCGAAGCTTCGCTCGCTACGTTGTGTGTACTCACGGTGGGTATGCTGAGCAGGCTGACGAGCGTCATGCGCCAGGAGTAGGCGGCGGCGAGCGCCACGCCCAGCACCAGCGTGCTCACGCCCTGCAGCACCGTGCCCAGGCGCGTGCCTAGAAAATAGAGGGCGGTTGTTGTTAGAATGGAAAAACTGTCAAAATATCATTCAAGACAAAGCACGGATCCGCCAGCAATTTCCTCTCTTCGCTTGACGATGACCAAACCGTGGAGGGGATTATGGTGGGAACTGTGATGTGAAAGGATTAACCGGCGACTGTAAATCACCATCCTCATGCGGCACGATTGTTGAATTAATCTGGAATAAAAAGTCATCTGTAGCCCCCCTGTAGCACTACGTTTGTGGCTAACTACTCGCTAGTAAAAAAAATATCTCTCTCTCTCTCTCTCAGCCTTCTGTAGTCCACTGTTGGACATAGGCCTCTCCTAACGATCGCCACCCCAAACGGTCACCCGCCATCTGCATCCAGCGGCTTCCCGCTACCTTCCGCAGATCATCAGACCAACGGGTTGGGGGGCGACCGACACGCCGTTTGCCGACACGGGGTCTCCACTCCAGAACCTTTCTACTCCAGCGGTCGTCGGCTCTGCGGGCTACGTGGCCAGCCCATTGCCACTTCAGCGTGCTAATCCTTTTGGCTATGTCGGTAACTTTAGTTCTCCTGCGGATTTCTTCATTACGAATCCTATCTCGCAGGGACACGCCTAACATAGCCCTTTCCATAGCACGCTGAGCAACTCTGAGCTTGTGGATAAGCCCTTTGGTGAAGCACCACGTCTCGGCTCCGTAAGTCATCACTGGCAACACGCACTGATTGAAAACGTTTGTTTTCAGACACTGAGGTATGTTTTCAGTGAAGATGTGTCGTAATTTCCCGAACGCTGCCCATCCGAGTTGGATTCTACGAGCTACCTCTTTATCGAAGTTGGATTTACCTAATCGGATCACTTGTCCTAGGGATACTGATCGACAACTTCGATGGTGACACCTCCTACAGTTACGGGCGATGATGAAACATGTTCGTTCGACATGACCTTTGTCTTGTCCATGTTCATTTTCAGCCCAACTTGTTTAGAGGCATCATTGAGGTCTGTGAGCATTTCGCCTAACTCCTCCAGCGTTTCCGCCATAATAACTATGTCATCAGCAAATCGTAGATGAGAGATATATTCGCCATTGACGTTAATGCCCAGTCTTTTCCACTCTACAAGCTTAAAAACATCTTCCAGTGCACAGGTGAACAGTTTCGGAGAAATAACATCTCCCTGTCTCACGCCCCTTTGCAACTGGATCGGTTTTGTGCTATGTTCGTGTAATCGAACTGACATTGTGGCAGCATTGTACATACATCTCAACACCTCGATATAGCGATAGTCTATATGGCACCGCTGAAGGGATTGAAGCATCGCCCAGAGCTCAATAGAATCAAAGGCTTTCTCATAGTCCACAAACGCTAGACATAAAGGTAGATTATACTCCTCGGTCTTCTGTATAACCTGCCGAAGCGTGTGTATATGATCTATGGTACTATAGCCTTTTCGGAACCCGGCTTGTTCGGGTGGCTGGAAGTCGTCGAGTCTTTGCTCGAGACGATTCGTAATAACTCTCGAAAACAGCTTGTACACATGGCTCAGAAGTGCAATGGGTCTATAATTCTTCAATAGGGCTTTGTTGCCTTTCTTGAAGAACAAAGTCACTACACTTCTGCTCCATGCCTCCGGGCTTGTGCCTTCGAGTATGACGGAATTAAACAGCCTCCGAAGTGCTATTAAAATCGGTCTACCGCCGGCTTTCAGAAGTTCTGTCGTTATTCCATCATCTCCCGGAGCTTTGTTGTTTTTTAGCTGTTTGAGAGCCATACTAATCTCCTCTAGACTGACGTCCGGAATATCTTCGGTATAGTGTCGGGTGAGTGGCGCTCGGCTGTCGTGAGCACCACTGGTAATAGGGTTTTGTGTTGTGGTGTATAACTGTCCGTAGAATCTCTCAATTTCTCCAAGAATTTCGGGCACTGATGAAACGGTGTTGCCAGTGTCGGTCTTCAGTTGGGTCAACAGAGTCTGCCGAACAGGTCGATCTCTAGCAAAGACTTTGGAGCCCTTGTTTTGCTCTATTCTAAAAAAAATATACTCTATGCTAACTACCTATGTAGATGGTACTGAGACTTCATCTTCAAAGAGAAGGTAGCCTACATTTATACCAGGGAGGCAGTTATCACTACAGTTGAAGTTACATACCGGTGGCGCCCTGCACGGCGGCGCAGTCGGAGGCGAGGCGGGCGCACAGCGCGCCCACCGAGTTGTGCTCCGAGTCCAGCCAACCCTGGTCCTGCAGAAAATGTTATATGTTTGTTACTAGGGGTTACTATAATATTCAGGAAGTGAGCCGCTATAACACAGTCACAGCAATTCATAGAACTACAATAAATATTAATATTGCATCGATCTATTTAACAGACGTTGTGGCTTGCTCCAATGATTATTGTAATCAATATAAAAATGAGTTTTAATTTTATTAATGTCCACAAACTTGAGACACAACTCGGAAAAGCGTCTATAGCTGACAGTGGACGATAGCCAGAAGATAATGATGATGCAGAGGAACGTAGACAGATACATTAATAACACTGACCTGTCTCAAGAAGCTGCTGAAGGTGAGCTCCCGGAGCCGGTCAGTGAGCCGTGACCCGGCGCGGTTGAAGAGCCAGGCCTGCAGGAACGTGGCCAGCCCGCAGAGCCCCGCCACGCCGGCGAACAGGCTCGCGAACAACTCCGCCTGGCTCAGGATCTCCTCCGGGTCGGATAACGCGAACATCTGAGGACGGGAGAGTATTAGTGGTGTGTTAGGTGACTGCGTAAATGAATTCGTTCATACATCGGCTGAGATAGTTGAAGAGGCAGTGAGTTAGCCGTTATAATTTATGCTGAATAACCGATGACTATAGTGGGTAAGCAAGTATTCAAGTTCGATGATCAGGTGATTAGACAGGCTGCCACTAGTGGCTGTATGAAGATGGCAAAAGACCAGAGTGTTGTGGCACTTGTTGGGAGATACCTTTGTCTCGTAGTAGACGATTACAGACTGATAAGGATGAGATGTATCTATCCGGCGATAACCCAATAACCGTTGGTGTAGACAAGTTCTCGTAGACAATAGTCATTCAGCCTCACCCCATATATCTTGGAGAAGAGCAGCGCGAAGCAGGGCATGGTGGCCCCGACGAGGAAGGCGGCGGCGCCCCCGCCCGCCAGCAGCCGCCACTCCGGCGCGTTCAGCTTCAGCAGCGCCGCTGTTGATACCTCAGGGAGTTCCTCAGGGCCGCTTTCTGGGACCTCCTGGTTACATAGTATGTGTGATTAATGTTAGGAGTGAAAAGGTAGGCATTTGAAAATTTAATTTGCAGGTAGGTAGATAATTAAATTAGGTAACTAATGTATCGAATAAAAATGATATTGTGTCGCAACACGTAAACGCAACATTCATAATATAGGTCGTAATAATAAGCAAATAAAAAAGAGCATTGTTTTTCAGATAAATAAAGTTTGTGGGATTCCATTCAGATTACTGCGCATATGTACATTGACAAATCATGACTGTGAATATGTTTTAGAACAATAATTATTATTGATGTAACTTACAGTAGCCTCAGGCACGACGGGCGCGGGCGCGGCGAGGGAGCCGATGCGGCGGCTGCCGCGGAGCGCGCTTGTGATAGACGCTGCAAGCACACAGTTCAGTAAGCCTCTGACAATTAACAAAGATTGCTTAGATAACTATAATTATGATGATGTAGGGCGTAGAGTATATAGCTAGCTAGCTTAACTAATATTGGAAACGGATCCTACATGTTGCATACTATATTTGTTTTTGCCGAAGTGGAGATTATGGCAAGACCCTCCAATCATAGAATACGCCCATATACCAGTAGTTTTTGACTAGTGACTGACCTCTGACGCTGTCGCTGGCGCTGTGTGCGCGCGTGAAGTGCGGCAGAGCGTCGGCGGCGCACACCACGTCCGCGTCATCCGCTTCCTCGTCGGCTGGCGCTTCAGCGATCGCTGGAGTCATGCTCCTGT
Source organism: Plutella xylostella (assembly GCF_932276165.1). NCBI lineage: Eukaryota > Metazoa > Arthropoda > Insecta > Lepidoptera > Plutellidae > Plutella > Plutella xylostella. Next base: position 5,916,376 of record NC_064010.1, read on the forward strand.
ATACAGATAGAATTTTGTGTTACCATGTTATCTATATTTTATTATTGGTCTTGGAGCTCGTTGGCGTAGTAAATACTTAAATAATGGGCAGTTATTGACTGACAACCTATCCGACTGACGGGATCTAATCCTTTCACCACTGTGACAAATGCTAGGCCATCGCTAGTGACTAACTTTGTGTTGTCACCAAGACAGTAAACAAGCTAGAGGTCACATTCTGACAGCGGCCAGCACACTGGCGCCACCATTCAGCCCCACCAACTGTCCGACTGCCCCTCAAGAAGAAATAGAATGTATACTGACGGCTGATGCGACAGGTCCGCCTGCACGAGCTCCCAGAAGGCGCCTCTTCTCGCCAGCAGCTCGCGGTACGAGCCCTGTTCCCTCACTGCGCCCTGCTCCAGATACACGATGGTGGTCGCGTTCACTATCGTCGACAGTCTGTGGAGACATAGAGTCATTAGTAGGCAGTAGACCTAGTTATTATTCGGTGATAGATGGTATAAAGTATTGTCTTTCAATTAAGCATGACTGGAAGATTTTGATGCCAAAAGCCAATAACGGTTAGCGAGCGATCCAGGCTCTTTTGGACCATTGAATCATTATAATGAAGCTCTTCCTATCGTACTTTTAATATATGGCATGGTAATACTGACCTATGGGAAACCACTAGCGTGGTTCTGCCTTGACTCGCGGTGTCGAGGGCGGCTTGCACCTGAAACACACAATTACAAATTAAGAAAAACAGCAACTGTGTAGCTTATGTAGTTACCTGGCACACCCTGGGCAGAAAGCGACTGTTTGTCATCGTAACGCTAAGAAGAAAAGCGCCTAGCAGTCTCTATGTGTGACAACTCTGAATGCCTTATCCTCATCATCACAACCCATAAAGTCGCCACTGCTGGGGTAAGGGTCTCTTTCGGAAAAGGGTTTTAAGCCTAGTCCACCACGCGGGCCCAGTGCGCATTGGTGGATTCCAACATAAGCAAGCTTGTGCTTAGAGAGTTGTCGGGTAAGTGGTCAACCCGACTGTCAGATGTTTTCAAGCTGCCCAAAGAAGGCGTCTGACTAGGCTTCACAACTCCTGCCGAAGCAGCACCTATGTCCCCACTGCGGGGTCTATACACACCCGTCTCTCACTGGCCGGGCTGACTACACGGTACACACCTGTCTCTCGCTGGCCGGGTCCAACGCCGAGGTGGGCTCGTCCAGCAGCAGCAGCGCGGGGCGGCGCAGCACGGCGCGCGCGATGGCGATGCGCTGCTTCTGGCCGCCGGAGAGCTGCGCTCCGGACTCGCCCAGCATCGTGTTGTAGCCCTGGAGGAAGGGGGGGAGGTTAGCAGGGAAGGGATAGAATATATCGGAAGAATGGTGACTGACGGTGGCATACTTTGTCAACATGCAATGCTAGAAGGAAGAGGGCAGAGTGTTGGGACCCTCTTTGGGAGAAGAAGCCGTAGACTGAAGGCAGATAATGATGACGATAGCCTAAAAACTTTAATAGTTACCCCACGAGAGATACCAGAGGTCACATTGACATGCACAGACCTTCGACCAATAATCAAAGACACAGACATAAACGCACTCCAAAATCCAGTCAGAACGTACTAAACTAATTCGAAATGGGGCGGCTTGTCTGAATGACACCACCGTCTATATGATTTAACTCATAGAATAAGTACCTAGATAACAACACTCACATCGGCCAGCTTGGTGATGAACGCGTGCGCATGCGCGGTGCGCGCCGCGAGCTGCACCTGCTCGTCGGACACGTCGCCGGCCCCCAGCGTGATGTTGTCGCGGATGGAGCCCGAGAACAGCACCGGCTCCTGGCCCACCACGCCTGCGGAGGGAGAGAGAAGGGTTATTAGAAAGGGTTAAGACGGAGAGAGAGAGAGAGAGAGAGTAATAAAAGAGGTTACGTCTTCTCTGAGGTAGGGTTTCTTTGAAACTTATGATCGGTAAACGGATGGTAAGTCCGAACGCTTTTGTTTTTGTTTCCATGTGACTTGGAGTTTTGCTGATTAAAAGTGTAGGTTGGAATTGTTAGTGACCGTACTGTGCACTCTGTTAACTGTGTTAACAATATATTAGCGCCATCTATAAATTAGAAGGTTTAACTACTTAGTTTCCTATGTAAACACAGCGTTATCTCGCAGGCTACTTGCATAGATCGATTATTAAGCATTACTACACTATTAAGTTCTTATACATCCTGCTAGATGGCGCAGTGTCGGGGGTGGTGGTAGCATATAAGCCGCTACAGGCGGAGTCTCGCTCTCTTTCCACGGGACCTCGCTGTACAAGCAACAATAAACTAGTATCCAGTATTACCAACACGCGGTTTCCTTCACATCCACGAGTCATCCCCTTCATGTGGTGACCCCTAGTTCTCGAATCTGAGTCGAAAGGAGTGCAATCCCGTGAAGTCGGTCGTTAGAGGGCTGGGGTTTCGTTGCGCGATAGGCGACGGCCCGAGGCATCGGCGACAAAGACAAGCAGATTCGAGCGAACGCGCAAAAATTTCAAGTAAGGAGGAGCAGTGGACAACGGAGAAGCACGCGGAGACACACCAAAGGTTCGTGGGGGCTTGCAAAAACTGCGAGCCAACCCGCGGAGCACCGACACCGCGACGACACGTGGCACGAGGTCTACCGGAGGCAACGAGCACCGCGACGACACGTGGCACGAGGTCTACCAGAGGCAACGAGCACCGCGACGACACGTGGCACGAGGTCTACCAGAGGCAACGAGCACCGCGACGACACGTGGCACGAGGTCTACCGGAGGCAACGAGCACCGCGACGACACGTGGCACGAGGTCTACCAGAGGCAACGAGCACCGCGACGACACGTGGCACGAGGTCTACCAGAGGGAAGGAGCATCAAGACTAGGGTTTCGTTCCTAACGTTCGAAACCGGGAAAAAAATAGCATTCCCGGGAATTCCCGGGTTTTGTTTTTAATCGATTCTATCCTATATTTTCATCTTTATTTAACTGTTTCTCTTACCTTAAACCAAAAAAATTATCGGCAGGCTTGTCGTCTACGATCAGAAACTCGGTTTTGTTGTAAATGTAAATTATTGGAAAATCATACGTGTTATTGTTTTCGCGCAGCTGCATTGCAAAGATAAATGACTCATCTACATCACCTTGTTTCACCTCTTCCTGATTAAAAATTTTCATATTTATTTTCATATTTATATTCATATTTATTTTCATATTTATTTTCATATTTATTTTCATATTTATTTTCATATTTATTTTCATATTTATTTTCATATTTATTTTCATATTTATTTTCATATTTATTTTCATATTTATTTTCATATTTATTTTCATATTTATTTTCATATTTATTTTCATATTTATTTTCATATTTATTTTCATATTTATTTTCATATTTATTTTCATATTTATTTTCATATTTATTTTCATATTCATTTTCATATTTATTTTCATATTTATTTTCATATTTATTTTCATATTTATTTGTCCTACCGCCTACCGAAAACCAAACAATTAATCGGCTTTTACATATGTGACCAAAGAGTATGTAAAAGCTAACGCTAGTGTGACGCCTGTCAATTTTTTTTATGTCCCCGTCTTGTGTCCGCTTTTATTTTTTATAAAATTACTAACGCATAGAAAAAAACAAAATAAGAAGTAGGTTGAGCGATAAATCGTTGAATGAATAATTTTTTCTAAAAATTTCCTCAAGTGTAATTAATTTTCTATTTATGTCATATGTAGGGTTTCGTTCCCGTCTTCCCGGGAATTCCCGTTCCCGGGAATTCCCGGGAAATTTGTCATTCCCGAAACCGGGAAAAAAATAGCATTCCCGGGAATTCCCGGGTTTGATTTTTAGTCGATTCTATGCTATATTTTCATCTTTATTTATCTGTTTCTCCTACCTTAAAAAAAATGATCGGCAGACTTGTCGTCTAAGATCTGAAATTTCGGTTTTGTTGTAAACGCAGCTGCATTGCAAAGATAAATTACTCATCTACATCACCTTCTTTCACCTCTTCCTGATTCAATATTTTCATCTTTATTTATCTGTTGGTCCTACCGCCTACTTAAAACCAAACAATTGATCGGCTTTTACATATAAATAAATAAATATGTGGGGACATCTAACACACGGCCATATGTGACCAAAGAGTATGTAAAAGCTAACGCTAGTGTGACTTCTGTCATATTTTTTTTTATGTCCCCCGTTTTGTGTCCGCGTTTATTTTTTATAAAATTACTAACGCATAGAAAAAAGTAGGTTGAGCGATAAATCGTTGAATTAATTAATTTTACTTTTCCTGAGATTGACCTACAAAAGATATCGCAATTTCTGCAACATGATTCTAAGGAAAGTAAAGGTAAATTATGAAAAAGAGGAACTAGACAAAGCTAAAGGCAACAGTAAACGTCTATGGGACGTCATAAAGAAGCTTACTTATAGAAACCCCAATAACTCTACAGCTAAGGAACTTCTTACTATATCTTCTCTTCCAAAGGACAGCGTTAACATAGTCAATAACTACTTTTGTAATATAGGCAAAACTCTAGCACAAAATGTAAATTCAAGTGCAAAAATGTAAGTTCATAATCAAATTCTCTTTCCTTCCCCAAGCAATTTCAGTGACTCCTTAGTCTTTTTACCAACCGACAAAGAGGAAATCAGCCAAATGATTGATTCACTACGGCCCGATTGTGCTATCGGTATAGACGGTATTTCAACAAAGCTCTTGAAATCCTGTAAAGGCTTAATCTTATCTGCACTCACGCATATATTCAACTTGTGTCTACATAATGGTGTATTTCCAGATTCCTTTAAAAGAGCACTTGTACACCCAATCTTCAAGTCTGGGGAAAGAAACCGTGTCAACAACTATAGGCCTATTTCCATTCTACCAGCAGTCTCAAAAATTCTAGAGCGTTTAATCAACAAGCGACTTACCCACTACCTAGAAAGCAAAAATCTATTATCTAATGCTCAGTATGGATTTAGGTGTGGGAAGTCTACAACAGATGCAGCTCATGATCTCATAGACCATATTATAGTTAACATGGACAAAGGCAAGAAGTGCTTAACTATCTTCCTAGATCTTGCTAAGGCCTTTGACACGGTTTCCACCCCCATCCTTCTTAACAGGCTGGAAGAAATTGCGTGAGAGGTACCCAACTATCCTTTTTCCGTAGCTACCTTTCGGGCCGTACTCAATCCGTTATTATTGATGGTCACATTAGCTCGGACTCGCCCATTGAATACGGTGTGCCTCAGGGGAGTATTCTTGGCCCAACCCTCTTCTTGATTTTCATTAACAAAATGTGTAACCTTCATATAACCAATGGTAAAATAACCACTTTTGCTGATGACACTGCAATTACATTTACTGGGGACGACTGGGACCAAGTTCATTCGTATGCGCAGCAGGGCCTCGGCGTCATCCTTAATTGGCTGATAACGAATAAGCTGACTCTCAATGCAGATAAGACTACATACATGCTGTTTTCTCCTCGGAGCTGCTCTCTTCCACCAATGAGCAGATATTCAATAGTCGCACACAGTCAAGGCTGCGAAGTCGATGTATGTGATTGTCCTAAAATAAAAACTTGCGACCAGATGAGATACTTAGGTATAATTATCGACCGTAACCTTAGCTTTCTTCCATATATAAACGCTCTTGCTTCCCGAGTTCGTAAATTAATTTATATCTTTAAAAAGCTTCGTCACATCTCTGATCCACCTATCTTGAAATCAGTTTATTATGCTCTCTGCCAATCCATTTTAATGTACGGGATTACAATATGGGGCGGAAGCTATATCACACATTTATTAATTTTAGAAAGGGCCCAACGCTCTATTCTCAAAGTAGCCACTTTTAAACCGTATCGCTTCCCTACTTATGCCCTGTATCAATATTGCCAAGTTTTAACTGTACGTCAGCTTTTTATCTTGTATTCAACTCTTCGCCAACACTCTATGACACCCTATAATGATATGATTGCACAAAAAAGAAACCACATAATTGTACCCACTAAAAACTTTAAACTTACTCTATCTCGCAACTTTTTTTGCTATCTTGGCGCTTCTCTATATAACAGAGTACATAAATTACTAAACATTTATCATCTCCCTAAATTCATAGCTAAACTGACCATAAGTAAATGGCTACAACAGCTTAACTTTGCTGACACTGAAAGCTTTTTACACCCCGCTGTATAGTGCTCTAGCAACCTCTGCACGTTTGCCCCACGCACAGTATATTTTCTCTTTCATATATTCTATGAATATTTAATGGTGATTAAAAAATATGCATATTATAAGTCTTGTATTCAAAATTTAATATCCTACGAGTGGTTTTTTTTTTTTTTTTTTTTTTTTTGTCTCTTATTGTCTACAAATGATTTAAGTATTAGGTACACGAACGTTAACACTGACTGGGCTACAATCACCAGGGGCGTTCGCTAGTGTCTATAGCTCAGGATTTATCCTATTTTAGGCGCTAGCACTTTACTTGTATACTTTGATTAGCCAATCTATTGTATATTATCGTTGCAACAACCTTACATTGTTTCATTTTATAACTTTAGTTTATATCCAGCTCTGCATGTTAGTTATAAGTTATTCTAAGTTTTGTGAAAATGTTTGTAATATGGCTATTGGAAAAAACAATAAACATTATTATTATTATTATTATTTCTAAAACATTACCTCAAGTCTAATTAATTTTCTATTTTAATTATATGTCATAGTAATATTATTTTCAAAATGTTAATTATAATACCTTTGTTATTGTTTAACTTACAATTAAGAAAAACAAATGATTTGGCATGTAAAACAAATCTTCATAATTTTGGTTCTTAATTTATCTGACTGTTGCCTTTTTCTACCTATACGAGTGATAAAAGTATATTTGATTTAATTGTAAGTGTTTTAATAGACTTTTAATACCCAAAAATAGCAAAACCAAGGATTTAAAATAAATTCCCGTTTCCCGGGAATTCCCGGGAAATCTTGAAAAAAATTCCCGTTTCCCGGGAACATAAAAAGGTCGGGAAAAACGAAACCCTAGTCATATGTGATAATAATATTATTTTCAAACTGCTTATTGTAAAACAAATAATTATAATTTTGGTTGTTAATTTATCTGACTGTTCCTTTTTTCTACCTATACGAGTGATAAAAGTATATTTGATTAAATTGTAAGTGTTTTAATAGACTTTTAATACCCGAAAATAGCAAAACCAAGCATTTAAAATAAATTCCCGTTTCCCGGGAATTCCCGGGAAATCTTGAAAAAAAATCCCGTTTCCCGGGAACAGAAAAAGGTCGGGAAAAACGAAACCCTAATCAAGACACAAGAAGTCACCTACCGAGGCCGCACGAGGACGGCCACACGCAGCGAGCGACAACAAGAGATAAGTACCTACCATCAGTTTTTTGAGCTAGGCAATTCTCTTCCCGCTAATTACGAATTCAAGATACCTACAGACCTACCTACCGTATATAATTTTTTCGATTGCTAATTTTCTAAATTAAAATGGCAAATTCAGATAAATTAGTTCTAGAAAACTTAGAGTTAAAGGATTTAATTAAGAAGCGCGGCGTCATAAAGGGTAAATTAACCAGTTTTAAGAAGTATGTATCTGGTCTTACAGAAGAATTAAGTGCCGAACAATTATTAGAATTAGATCTTAGGATAACTAGAATGTCACTAGTATTTGAAGAATTCGAGATTGTACAAACTAGAATAGAAACATTGGCCACAGACGTAGACAACCAAATCTCAGAAAGGGAATTATTTGAAGACGGTTATTTTAAGAACGTAGCTCTAGGTAAATCCATACAAAATGTAAATGGTTCCGACCATAACAACACGATCCTGAACCCGTCCAACAATGAAAGTTCTTCGCCGTTAACCGAGGGTAGTCAGTCGATTAAATTTCCAGAAATTTCATTGCCGTCGTTTAACGGTGATAAAACACATTGGGTCGAGTTCAGAGACAGCTTCGACGCTCTTATTAACCAATCGAACTTAAAGTCAATTCAAAAATTTAAGTACCTAAAGAGTTGTTTGACTGACAGCGCACTTGAAGTCGTTAGTTCCCTCGAATATTCCGAAGAAAGTTTTTTGATAGGTTGGCAATTATTATGCGAAAGGTACAACAACCCGAAATCATTAATCAATAATCATTTGAAAGAATTATTTAACATCGATTATGTCCCCACAACTGCCACAGCTTTAAGAAAATTATCCGATAACATTTCTAAAAATCTTAGAATAATAAGATCACTGAATATTCCAACCGATAACTGGGATATGTTAGTGATATTTTTTCTAAACCAAAAACTCGATAAAAAATTGCAAAGTAAATGGGACAAAGTAGCCAACCGGACCTCTAGAATTGACTCTGGTGAATTGCCTACATTACAGGATTTCCGGACCTTTCTGAAGGACCAAGCGGACCATCTGGAGTCGCTGGACCCTGGCAAGCCTCATGGACCCAGTGACGCCCAAATTATACCCGCGAGGAAGGCCTTCGTAACTACGTCTTCCCACACCGGCACCGCAAGTCCCACGAGTTCAAGGGTAATACCTAAACCTTATACTAGCAATAATCAGTGTCCAAGTTGTAAGGAGGGGCATTATATTAACCAATGCCCAAGATTTCTAGCCCTAAACGAGGTCTCACGCATTCGAGTCGTGAGAAAATTAGGGCTATGTTACAATTGCCTGAGTACGAGACATACACTGCCGACCTGCAGAGCTACCACTTGCAAAATATGTAAAGGTAAGCATCATACGCTTTTACATGTCCAATCATCCAACATTACTCATTCAAACACACACACAAACACACATTCAAACACACAACTTCAGCCAAATACATACTCGCAACCGAGCGCACAAACACAACCAACTACCCTGTATACCTACGAGTCCAAACCAACTGGATGCGTAGGTACAAACGAATCAAAGTCGATAAATTTGCATACCAATCAAGTAGTCAACACTACGTTATGTCAAACCGATGACAATCTATTACCGAACAAAACAGTGATGTTGTCGACAGCACAAATCAATGTTTTCGATAAAAATAACCAATTACACACATTCCGAGCACTATTAGACTCAGGCTCACAATCAAACTTCATAACGAAACAAGCATACGACAAACTTAACCTACCTACACAACACATAAACATGGAGGTGTTAGGCTTTAACGAAAATAGCACGATAATCGAAAAAAGGTGTAAAATTACATTCGAGTCGAAAGATAACCAATTTACTGGTGAGTTGTCTTGTCTAATTGTACCTACCATCTGTAAGTTACCGTCACAGATCAATGCCACGTCTTTAAAAATCCCACCACGATTCAACTTAGCCGATGACTTCTATCACGAACCAGGTGAAGTCGATATGATAATAGGTGCAGAGTTATTTTTCGAGCTTCTCTGCATAGGACGACACCGCCTGGGAGATGGACAACCGACCCTGCAAAAAACTCGACTCGGCTGGGTGGTCACGGGTTCGATTCCCGGCACCAGCCCGCCGCCACAGTCAGTAAGGTGTAATTTCGTGTCGAATACACAAATGAAATCGCTATTTGATACAAATGAGTTCGATTCAAGAAACTTACCCAATGATGAGACTATACAGTGTGAGAAAATATTCAATGACCACACACGCACGTCTGAGGGTAATTTTGTGGTAGATTTACCGTTAAGGTTGCCTATCTCTTCCCTCGGTCAGTCTCGTCCCGCGGTCTATAAAAGATTTATTACATTAGAGTCGAAATTTCAGAAAAACCCCGAATTTAAAGAAAGATATGTCGATTGTATGAGGGATTTGCAAGAAAAGGGCCTTATGATAAAAAATGATGATTTCACTCAACCATGTAATTACCTACCGCAACACGCGGTAATTAATAGCGAAAAGGTTACGACACCACTTAGGGTCGTATTTGATGCCTCCCATAAAACTAGTTCAGGGATGTCATTAAACGATATTCAATTCAAAGGTACAATCAGTCAGGACAAAATAACGAACATTTTGTTAAGATTTCGAAAACACAAATACATCGTTATCGCAGATGTAGCTCAAATGTACAAAAATATATATGTTCGAGAAGACCAACGTCACCTACAATGCATTCTATGGCGTGAAACACAAACTGACCCACTACTCACCTACAAATTAACGAGTCTCAGTTTTGGTCTGAAATGTGCACCCTATATAGCGACGCGGTGCCTGACGCAACTAGCGAACGAAAACAAAGGTGAGTACCCGTTAGCATCCGCCGCGATACAGCATGATTTTTTGATGGACGACTACGTTCACGGCGACGACGACGAGCGCAGGCTAGCAGAGACCTCAGTACAGGTCGACCGTATCCTGAGCACAGCTAATTTCAAATTAAGAAAATGGAAATCCAATTCGAAAACCATCTTAAACGAGGTAAGTCACAGTACCACACATGACACATACATAACCACCCCGATAGGTCAAGATAATAATAACACACACAAAGTATTGGGTATTGTATGGGATAATAATGAGGATCGATTAAGTTACAGATTAAAGCGGGAACCAATGTCAAAATCAATAACAAAACGTTACGTTTTATCTATAGCCTCGTCGATATACGACCCGTTAGGTATGTTAGGACCAGTAATTATCATTGCGAAATGTTTCATACATAAACTTTTCAAATTAAAGTTTAATTGGGATGAAAAACTACCGATTCAATTAATTAATGAATGGGAAACATTCTATAACAGTTTGTTTACGTTAGACACACTATCTATTCCAAGGCGAGTCGTTATCAATGATTACATAACCATAGAAATGCACGGATTCTCAGACGCGTCCTTGACCGCTTATGGGGCCGTTATATACATACGATCTATAGATAAACAGGGCAGGATTATGGTTCGATTATTGCGCGCGAAATCGAGAGTTGCGCGTGAGGAAACTATTCCACGATTAGAGCTGCGAGCTGCCTGGCTGTTAGCCGCATTGTCTGACGACGTAAACAATGCGCTTAAATTTAAATGGACGAAACAATACTTCTGGTCAGATTCAAATGTAGTATTAGCATGGATAAAATCACCACTACAAAAATTAAACACATTCGTAAAAAATAAAGTAAATGACATACAAAAAATTACAAACATCGATGATTGGCGTTGGGTCTCTTCTGGTAACAACTCAGCGGATTTGTTATCTAGGGGTCTAGCTGCTGAAAGGTTAGGTAGTAGTTCATTATGGTGGCAGGGGCCCTCCTGGCTTTCCGAGCCCATCGAGAAGTGGCCTACATTTCAACTACCCAAAACGGAAATAACGTTACCCGAAACTGAACAAGAAACATATTGTAATATAAGTACAAACAAGTCAAGCGAGTTAATTACAAACTTAATAAAAAAATATTCTAACTTAAATAAACTCAATCGAGTATTTGTTTACATGCGAAGATTCATTCACAACTCTAGACATCCGAACAATAGAATAGTCGGGGTCTTATCAGTAGATGAAATGCGACATGCGTTGCTCGAATTAATTAGATTTGCACAAACAGAATCGTTCCAAATGGAGTACAAGTTACTAAAAAATAGTAAACAACTACCACAAACATCAAACATATTGTGTTTGAAACCATTTATGGAAAATGGGATTATTCGAGTAGGGGGACGCCTGGAACAGTCCTCATACAATTACGATAAAAAACACCCAATACTTCTACATCACTCACACACACTAACAATTCTTATAATGCGTGGAGAACACATAAGATTAATGCATGCAGGGCCACAGTTATTACTTTCATCTGTCCGCGAGAGATATTGGCCGACACACGGTAAGATCGTCGCTAATAAGGTTGTACGAGAATGTATAACGTGCTTCAGGAACAGTCCGAAGATCTACTCACCGATAATGGGTAATTTACCAAGGTCAAGAGTAACTCCAGCACCGCCCTTCCTCACAACTGGCATTGATTATGCAGGACCCTTTGCGGTGAGGGACAAAAGGGGGCGTGGTTACAGGTCATACAAATGTTACATAGCAATTTTTATTTGTTTTTCGACAAAGGCAATTCACTTAGAGTTAGTTTCAGGTCTAGAAACTCAGCTCTTCCTGTCTGCGCTGCGAAGGTTTACGTCCAGGCGAGGTATACCAAAAACAATAGTGAGTGATAATTCCACTACCTTTCATGGGGCCAATAACGAATTATGTGCAATTTATAAATTTATCGACGAATGTTCGAGCGAAATAATAGCTTCTTGTGCAAATGAGGGAATAAATTGGAAATTTATACCTGTCTACACTCCACACATGGGGGGTTTGTACGAGGCGGCCGTTAAAAGCTGTAAATTTCATCTTAAACGAGTTCTAGGCCAAGCCCTATTAACCTACGAAGAATTTAGTACTATACTTACCCAGGTGGAAGGTATCTTGAACTCTCGTCCGCTCTGCCCTTTACCAAATTCTGATACAGACGAGATATCAGTTTTAACGCCAGCTCATTTCCTGATTGGTAGGACACTTATCTCATTGCCCGACTACGAATATGAAAATGTACCTACAAACCGCTTATCTCACTACCAACAGCTGCAGCAGATCCAATGCGACTTCTGGAGAAGATGGTCAAGAGACTACATAGGACTGCTTCAAGAACGCACGAAATGGAGAAGCTGCAAGGGTGCCGGACTCGACGTGGGTACCATTGTGCTGATCAAAGATGACCGACTGCCGCCCTGCCAGTGGAGGCTGGGACGCATCGTCGGCTGCTGCCCGGGTCGCGACGGCATCACGCGGGTCGCAGAGATGCGCACGGCGCGTGGAATAATCAAGAGAGCATTCAACAATATCTGTCCATTACCGATTACATGTTAAAATGCCTTTTATTGTAACAATCAAATAACTTATAACTAGTTAAATCTCATTTAATACCCGTATAGTTCAGTTTTAACAATTTTGGTCTATTAGTTACCGATAATATGATAGGTTGTGGAATATTTTAGCTTACACATTAAATAAAGGTTAGGCTTCAATATTGTAAATAGTTCGTAGTCGTTAGGATTTAGATTCGAAATTTAAATATTAAAAATACAAATAAGTAACTACTTAATTAAATCTGTTATATTAGTACCATCTAACTATTGAATTAAACGTGCTAATAACATGAGTTTCATTTCCTTAGATAGGTAGGTAATAACAGATAAATAAATAATTATTTGGGCATAAGCGCCATTCGAAACCAAATACCTAACTAGTTTCTAATTAGAATCTTGGGGCGCAGCATGTTAACTGTGTTAACAATATATTAGCGCCATCTATAAATTAGAAGGTTTAACTACTTAGTTTCCTATGTAAACACAGCGTTATCTCGCAGGCTACTTGCATAGATCGATTATTAAGCATTACTACACTATTAAGTTCTTATACATCCTGCTAGATGGCGCAGTGTCGGGGGTGGTGGTAGCATATAAGCCGCTACAGGCGGAGTCTCGCTCTCTTTCCACGGGACCTCGCTGTACAAGCAACAATAAACTAGTATCCAGTATTACCAACACGCGGTTTCCTTCACATCCACGAGTCATCCCCTTCACACTCAGTTAGCGATTTTCGAGTAGGGGTAGGTAGTAGTAGTTCAGGAAAGTCTCAGAACTGGCAAAAAGTAGGTTCAGCAATGCATCTTCTATCCTGCAAGGCAATGGAACACTCACCAATGCTCCTCCTATAGTGCCCGAGCTGCAGCGTCTCCAGCGCCCGGCCGTCCACGGTCACACTGCCCGAGGCCGGCTCGTACAGGCGCAGCAGCAGCTGCAGCAGCGTGGACTTGCCGCAGCCGGAGCCGCCCACCAGCGCCACGGTGGAGCCCGCCGGCACCGAGAGGGACAGGCCGCGGAGCACCTGAGGTGAGGTGAGGTAACTGGGTGAAGTTGAAGAATAAGCTAAAGCTACCAAATCAGTAGCAGAATGTATAATGAATAATCTAAACCTGAATAACCTAGCATCAAGGCAAGAAGATAGTTCCTACAGATTCTACATCACGGTGTCAAAATATCTTCGAGTAGCTGAACAAATTCTGATGGCTGATGATGAACCATCGGGCCGCAAAATATTTAGCTACTACTCATAGCTACCAGGGTTCCCTATCAGTCTTCGAAAGTTGTTGACCTCCTTTGAAGTAGAGGAACTATCACCATAGAGGTGACCTATTTAAGGTTACAGCGTATAAAAGCCTAATCTCAACCAAAACACCACCAAAACAACATACCTTAACATCAGGCCTTGACGGGTAGTTAAAATACACGTTATCAAACACGATGTTCCCCACAAACTTCTCGGGTTTCTCTCCTTCCTCCTTCAGTGCATCAATCCTGGAGGTCCTCTCCAGCAGTGAGTAGACCGACCGCGCGGCGCCGCGAGCTGCTGAGAACAACTCGAAGTGCGGGTGACACATCGCGATGTTCTGTGCCGCCATGAACGTGCAGAACAGGATCTGGGGGTGGAAGAGGAGGAGGTGAAGATAATGATTTGGGTAGGGAAGAAAAGAAGGGTGTCAACAGAAATGCTTTAAGAGGTGGAGCGGTGCGGTGGTAGCTCAACGGAAACAAAGGGTCACGTGGAAAGACAAAATAATAAATAGTGTGGCCTTTGTTCAGCAGTGGACGTCCTATAGCTGAGATGATGATGATGAGTTTGTCAGCCTGAGGTTTTCTTCCAAATTAATGATCCTTTTATAGCGAATATGCCTCCTTCTCCCGCCAGTAGTGGTGGTTAGATGTGGACTATTATTACCTCTATCCATACAACAACGTGGGCTCGGGTATGCCCCTATCTGCGAGCAAATTTTTCACATTTAGCCTCTAAGGTGGGCTTTTATGCGTGAAATGCCTATGGGGTGACCAGCTATTAAGCCACCCAAGCTCACGCCAGAAAGGCAGTAAAGTTATATACAGGGTGATTGGAAAGTCGATGTATTCCTTTGAATGGGTTGTAGACGAAGGCATTTCCAGTCGATTGAACCCCATAATGCATTATCCGAAAGTCAACCATTTCTGAGTTATTTAAGTTTTAAGTTTTTTTAAGAATTTTGCCAAAATTTATGTTTAAAAGCAAAATATTTCAAAAACTAACCATTTTTTAAATACTTTTTTGATTATTTTGCATTGGTGACACCTTACTAAACTAATTATAATCATTAATTGCGTAATATTTAACTTAATTTAGACACACTGCTTCAAAATAGATGAAACATTAAGAATATGTTACGAAAGGTGAAAACAAAAATGCCAATTTAAAAAAGAATTTTATCTGACAATTTTTCAGGCACTACGTCTAAAAAACATAATCAATTTATAAGCTTTAAAATGACATATTCCAATCTAAAATCGATTAAGGTATGACCAAGATATAGCCAAAACAACCGCATAGGCGGACAAATCTCAGTAGGGAAACGAACAAGATTTTGTTTAAATTTTAAGGTAAAATGTCTTATAACTGGACTTTGTAGAGCTCCAAACCGTTTACTGATTATTGTTCTCCGATATCGCGGTTCCTCAAAGGCACAGATCGACTACAAAGTTGCTTCACCGAAATAATGCTTGTCCGATAACACGGTTAGCCAAAAGTTAGAGAGGTCTTTTACACCCGCTATACTCACAGTGAGCAGCGCGCCGGGGTGGTACTGCACGTCCTCCGGCGGCAGGTCCATGTCCCGCACGCACAGACGCGCGCCGTACGACAGCACGATCGCGTTCAGCACGTACGTCAGCAGCCAGCCCATGCCTGCAACGAGGGGCCATTGGATTTAGTCGGGTCATTGTATAAGTTGTGGGCAGATAGTTGTTGGATTAGAGAATACCAGGGTATTACGTGGCGAGGCATATAGCCCTTTGTCCAGCAGTGAAAGTCAAGGATAGTTAGTTAGTAGGTTACCTTTAGGTCATCATTGCTCAAAGCTCGTTAATGAAATAAAAACATACTTAATGCGTTTAATTACCTGCACCGATGCCAGCGCAGAGACCGCGTTTCTTCGCCGCTGCTGCTGCTGGTGCGAGGTTGTCCACATAGCTGAAGACAGACAAGATAACAAAGAATTTGTACAGGAACGTGATTGTAAGCTGATTTAACGAAAATTTACTGCCAATAGTGGCTATACGTGGAAGGCCGAAGATAATGTTGCTGTAGACTGTCGACTAGCTTTACTATGAGATTGGAGAGCTTTTCCCATCACAGTTGTCTGAAAACGATATAAGGGTAAGTCGTGGCCAGAGCTCAACTTGCTGGCCACCGACAGAGAAGGAAGGAAGCGCCTGGTATCAGCCCCAGACTCCTCGGAGGAATAGCGGGAATGAATGAAGAAGAAGATATAAGGGTAGTGGTACACGTACCGCTTGACCTCGATGTCCTCGCCGGCGTAGGCTCGCACGGTGCGCACGCCCGCCAGCGCCTCCTGCGCGCCGCGCGCCGCCACGCCGTACGACGCCGCCTCCTCGTCAGAGTAACGAGTCTGGTACTGAAGGGAAAGGAGGAAGGGACATTAGTAAGTGTTTAGGAGAAGACACAGGGTTATGATCTTCGCCTGGTACTGCAGGGGGAGGTGAAGGGACATTATTAAGGACTATATTTTGGCAGAAGACCTGGGAGTACTTCGTCTGGTACTGCAGGGAGGAAGGGCATTATTGAGTACTAAGTGTTTATGAGAAGACACGGGGTTATGAACTTCGTCTAGTACTGCGGGGAAGAAGGGACATTAGTCAAGACTAGTTTTTTTGGAAGACAAGGAGTTATGGTAAATCGGGCATGAGTGTGTTGGGGATTATCGAGTGGTTGGATTGTGCTAGCCACGATTTTCAAAATATGCTCTGAACGCAGAATTTTTTGTGATATTTGCTTTTATGGTATATCTTTGTGGCCGGCAACTAATGGAAAACCCAGGGACAAGGCTCACATCTAAAAGGATGATCGTCCAGCGGGCTGGACCTTCGACCTTAAAAAAAACCTGTAGTGGCTGGATGAAGAAGACCGAGGACAGAGTGTTGTGGCGCGCTTTGGGAGAGGCTATATGCATATGCACCAGTGGATTATTAAGAGTTAATGATAATAATGAGGTGTATGTAGTGGGCTGAATGAGGACAGAGTGTTGTGGCGCTCTTTAGGAGAGGCTTATTATGCACCAGTGGACTGTTACAAGTTAGTTACTCATGAATGAGGTGTAGTAACCCATACCTTAGCAACAAGATTGGCCACAACCAGCGCGGCGGGCACCACGCTGAGCCCGGCCAGGGTAAGTTGCCAGCCCAGCGCGGCGCCCGTGGCCGCGGCCGCCAGCACCGAGCCGCACAGGTACGCCACCATCGCCACGTGCTCGCCCGTGCCCGCTAGCAGCTTCTCCATGTCTCTGCGGGGGGAGAGAGGGGGGTTGGAGGGACTTTATGAAGGTCGAATAAGGGTGTCATTGTTACCATTGGCTGTTATCACTATTGTTATTAAGTGTAACGTCACTGTAAATGTGGTACTATCGACCGGTCCAAGATGGAAATCGGCAAGATGATTGCCAATCCCTAGATAGCAAAAGAAGAAGAAAGTATAGATGGGACCTCGCCTTGTAGACTAATATAACTAGGTACACTAAACTTCCTATGGTAAGTTGTGTCCATTGATGGTCCACCGCTCTTTCAAGATCACTTACCAACTGTAAGCTAAGCTAAAAGGTAAGCGCGGGTTACTCGTTCCAGTGTAAGGAAGATAGCTGTATCTTCGGAGTGACCATACTTAAGCTACTACTACAGCTCTTCTATTTATATTTAACACTGGTCAAGGGTTGTACTCACTCAGTGACGGCGGCGGCGAAGTTGAAGGACTTGTTGGTGTCGAAGTAGGCGAGCTCCTGCCGCAGCGCCGCGCGCAGCAGCCGCCAGCGCAGCCGACTCACCTGCGAGTCGCAACAACATTACACATGTTAGCCCTTAGCGTCGTAACAACACAGGTCAGTACCTGGGCTACACAGGGGAGCCGCCAGCGCAGCCGACTCACCTGCGAGTCGCAACAACATTTTATCTATTATGTTACACACAAGTAATTCACACTTCCAGAGCAATGGTAAAATTTACTTCAATACATACACTACTGTAATCTACAACAATCTGCCGAGTAACTTTAGGCATTCTCGTAGTCGAACTAGCTTCAGTGATCGTAACTGATGGCACGGTCAGCCATTGGATGGCTGACTGATTTCAGGTGGTTGTGTTCTCGGCGCTTCCGTGCTTCGGACGGCTCGTTATGCCGTGTGGGTCTCAGTATCCTTTAAACGATATTTGGGTATCCGCAAAAAAAATGCGAAAACATTTAATATTGTATAGCCTTCGTGTCTCAGAATCTAAATTCTAAGTAACCGCTACTGTTACGTCGCAGTTCTTGTAACAAGTTATTTTACAATAATTACCACCCACGAGCGTGCTCCTACATAATCATATAGGTACATAAGCAGCGATATTGTTTATTTACTGACATAAATGATACACGTAGGTAACATTATTATAATGATCACACTTATTGAATGTTGAGGCAAAATAAACGTAAATCTTAACAAGTGCGTAGATATAAGTAGGAGCGAATTTGAGTTTTCCCTGTCCTGGTTGGTACTGAGTAATATCTTCTGTTAAGACTACCTAAAGTTTGATTAAAATAAAATCATAAAAACTCTATATCGAACAAAAAATATAGGTAGGTATATACCTATATTTTACTTACTACGGCTAATCATACTGTTTGCACCAATATAAATTGAACTGAACCAAAACAACCCAAGATTAAGTAAAAAAGGGTAAGTAGATACTTATTACTAATATAAATGTAGCAGGCAGTAGTAGGTATAAGTAAGTTTTCATGAAAATCATTGCAATGACGTAGCATCTTGCTTTATTTAAGCTTTAAAGTCGATTGCAACTGGAAGGTGCTTTACATAGATATAGGTATTTAGGTACAGACCTATCTACAAAGGAGGGTTACTCTATCTAAACTGACGAAAAACAAACGAACGTGGGCTGCCCTGCAATCGACACTTTCAATGCAACGGCATAGAGTCGTGGCTCGCGCAGCAGTGCTCCAAAACTTCGATTTTTGCCATTGGGAGTGACCCCCCATCTTCATGCGAACCAATCTACCCGATGAGTCGACCGTTTTATTGTTTGTTATAATTTATTTAAAAGGTATTTTAAATGTACGAAGGTATCGGACCATTACTATTATGTAGGTACTTGGAGGAACTTATTTAAATGGATCCTTCTGAATACAAAAACACAGTGTCAAGGTAGGAATATAATAGTAGTGGGTTATTCTAGGTCTCTACTCTAGGTACACATTATCATCCATTTCCAATGTGAGGTAGGCACTATGGGCAGCGCGTGCGTGTATGTTAATCATTTAATTCAATTTGATGACCACTCGGTGAAATGCAACGTAGGGTTAGAGCAGGATCATCCCTGCTCATACCTACATAACTATATACTTAAACATAATTTAATGCAGTAAAATAAATTTACAAACAACCTTCCTGATTCTGAAATAGTTCAGTATGATTATTCTTACCGTACAAGCCATTACCTATGATTTTTTTTAAATGATCTTTCAGAAAACCTCCTATTAATCATGAGCGAGTGTTTGTGCTGGTAGTGGCGGAAACAATAATTATAGCTGAGGGTTTGTCACCACCGGATTGGAAAGGCTAATGCACCGGACGCATAGTTTAAGAAACAAGGGATACGTCACGCTCCTTTCGTTTTCCCTGGTTCTCCTACGGTGCGGGGCGGTCACTGTCTAAATCGGAAAACGAACGAACGAGAATTCAGGATCGGCACGCTTAATTCAACGAGATAGTCATATAGACTTTGACCGCTGCAGTTTCGTTTTTCCGAAGCTTATTCTGAGCGTTGCGCTAACAACGGATCTATCTAATATATTTTATCTCTTGATTGCTTGTCAATTCTCGTTCGTCAATTTAGAGAGTGAGCCCCTAGTCCCTTAGGGAAACCAGGGAGAACGGAAGGAGCGTGCCTCACCCCTGTTCCTTACACTATCCGTCCTGTGCATCTCATTGGCCAAAAGGACCACGGGTCTTATAGAACCCCCTGGTAGTAAGGCAGTAGACGCATACCATTCTCCTGGCGGCCCAGTTGGTGAGGGTGACGGCGGCGGCGGCGGCGGCGAGCTGCAGCGCCATGATGGCCAGCGACGCGTACAGGAAGGACCACGAGTCCGCCACCAGCGCCGCGCGATGCGGCTCCGCCTCCGGGGACGACCTGCGGGGGGGGAGGGAGTGAGCATCTTGAGTAAAAGAGATAAATTTATAAAAGAAAGAGAAGAGGGAGATCCTCCACCAAGGAACGGCTAGCAATTGAACGAGTGCTCGGCCGAGGATACTGACTCGGTCACTCAGTCACTCTACTCGGTAGGTGTAATCAGGGTTTAATGCACAGAAAGCACAAATACCTCTTGGAAGAGTGTAGGCTGGTTTAGTCAATAAAGAGTCATTGTTTCTAGTGCACATAAAGTACATTTTACACTCACGGATTATCAACCCTGGCTTACGAGACGCCTAGAGAATTTTTCTGATATAGTTTTGTCCCAGCAATGATTTCAAAACGAGTGATTTCGATACGCAGTAATATATATGTCAATGTGTCCCAGATGATTCTTACGATAATTTGCAGGAATCATTTAAGTAGGTAAATATGTACCTATCTAAAGGATTTACTTTTGTGAGCTTTGAATTCAGTTAATAATTTTGGAAGGTTAGCAATCGCTATGTAAGGTGTTGGATGAGGAAGATCGAAAGAGTGTTGTGGCGCTTTTGTCCAGCAGTGAAAGAAGCGTTACTTAACAATGATGACGCTATAAGCTTCGGTACTCACACTCGCTCGCCTCCGCCGAAGAACACGAGTATGTTGGCCCTCACGGTCTCCTCCCGCTTGCTGCGGGTCACGAACAGCGCAGTCAGGTCGCCGTAGATGCTGATGGCGGCCACCAGGCACCAGGCGCACAGCACGCCCAGGAGCACGCCCGCCACCGTCGCGGCTATCTCCAGGGGGGACGCGTAGCGCCACTGCGGGAGAGAGAGAGATTGAGTACGAGGTACTAGGGGTATATAGGGCGTCTAGGAGTAAGGCTAGCAGTAACAGAGATCTTCAGGAGGAACGAGTGCCATCACTGTGGGAGGGAGAGGGAGATAGAGATGTGTATGAAGTACTAGGGGTGCAGTGCGTCTAGGAGCGCAGGGCTAACAGTAACAGAGATGTTCAGGAGGAACGAGTGCCATCACTGTGGGAGGGAGAGGGAGATAGAGATGTGTATGAAGTAATAGGGGTGTATAGTGCGTCCAGGAGTAGAACAGTTAGATCTTCAGGAGGGATGTGTAGCGCTAGTGTGGGGAGAGGGAAAAATAATATAGGAGATATTAGGAGCATAGGCATAACTACTTATTCAACGCGATAGATTGCCTATTGCAGGCAACATCATCATCATCATCATCATCAGCCTATAGCAGTCCACTGATGGACGTAGGCCTCTCCTAAAGCACGCCACTGGATTGCAGGCACAGTGAGGCCGAAATCAGACTGATCGGACCACAACAACCGCATGCAGTCGTATCAACCACCGCAGGCAGACACTATATTCAACTACATCCAACGAGCCACCACACCGCGGACTGTGCAGGAGTAAAGGCCATTGCGCCTTCCGCGTCTCACACTCATATTATTAATCTGTGGTGGTAGTCACATTCTCAGCTGCATAATTTGGGCAACAAATTAAAACTGCAGAGCAAAGTGACGCGGCACTTTGTCTCACAAAAATCACGAGTCGAAATGTAATCGCGACCACTTCCGACGACCTCTCGTTACCTCGCGGACGGACTCAAGTGTTTGATTATAATCACTATTGTTTACACAAAAAGGTCACAGTCTTAGTTACCTACAAGATAAGCTACAGGTGGGTACCAAAAGTACCGATCTTCTATAATGATCGTTATTATGTCCCCTATGGCAAGGCAAAGCTCTTTCCTTGATAAATAAAAAAAAATACATGCAGACGAATTGAGGACCTCGTCCTTTTTTCGAAGTCGGTTAAAAATACATTGCATTGATAGGACTAATATTTAAAAAAAGAATACAAATAGATACCTTATATTAGAAATGGTTGGGTCTTGTATTGTATTATTCCGAACTGATCATCAAACCATTTCTAATCTTTTGATTCAAATTCAAATCTTTATTGCATTCCATAATTAGTGTTACTTACATAAGGTGTTAAAATAATAAACAAGCGATCATTATGGACCCATATGGATTCATTCTTAATCATTAATGATTTTCATGATCCGTCAGCACTTGGGTGTTTGACCAATGAAAAAATATATAAATAGCCTCTATAAATTATGATATAACTATGGAGTCAGACAACCTCTGGGTCAGGGCTGTGAGAATTTTTACAGCATTAGGAGTTTTTTTAGTTTACTTGAATTTGTATATTTTTTAGGGTTCCGTAGCCAAAATGGCAAAAACGGAACCCTTATAGTTTCGTCATGTCCGTCTGTCCGTCTGTCCGTCTGTCCGTCTGTCCGTCTGTCACAGCCGATTTACTCGGAAACTATAAGTACTACAGTGATGAAATTTGATGGGAATATGTGTTGTATGAACCGCTACAAAAATATGACACTAAATAGTAAAAAAAAGAATTGGGGGTGGGGCCCCCCATACATGTAACTGAGGGATGAATTTTTTTTTTCGATGTACATACCCGTGTGGGGTATCAATGGAAAGGTCTTTTAAAATGATATAAAGTTTTCTAAAAAACATTTTTCTTAAAGTGAACGGTTTTTGAGATATCAGCTCTCAAAGTCGTAAAAAGTATGTCCCCCCCCCTCTATTTTTATAACTACGGGGTATAAAATTCTAAAAAAAATAGAGGTGATGCATGCTAATTAACTCTTTCAACGATTTTTGGTTTGATCAAAGTATCTCTTATAGTTTTTGAGATAGGTTGATTTAACTGTAAATTATATTTGCTGCTACGGAACCCTTTGTGCGCGAGCCCGACTCGCACTTGGCCGGTTTTTTGCTTTCCGTGAGACACTTGACTAATTCGTGATTTCGAGCAAGTTCATATTTTAGATAACATCACACCTCTAGTGATGGCGTCGCGCCGTCGTAATAAAATAAAAACAGATGGTCTTATTTTGATCGCAAAAGATTATCCGCTATTGTTCTGTCTACGGTTTTAAGGTTATCCGCCGCCGTGAAAAAATATTGTTGAATTAAAACGATAATCAAAGCCATAAATATTGTAAGATGGAAATCAAAGTTAATTTTAAATTGAAACAATTGGAAATGTCCAGAAAATCGAAATTATTTCCTTATAATTATTTTAAAATCAAATTATAATATGTATAAGTATGTCAGATAAGCTCTACCCGATACAAGGAAATAATAGTCAGCATCACTGAATTGTAAAATACGAGAAGATAATCGCTCGTTAACTCGTAATTATTCAATTATCATGTGCTATTGCACATAATAACTCTGCTTTTCAACTGACAAAAAACCTCTCAAAAACTTATGATAAGTAGATACGTGTTAAGATTTTTATTAAGTTTATTTATAAATAGACGAAGTAGTTAGGTGTTTTTTGGTTTGTAAATATTTAATCATTTTTGCGCAGTATTTGGCGGAGTGTGTTTATAATAATGAATAGTTTCTGAAGGGCACGGTCGGCGCCCTTTGCGGAAGCGGCCGCCGCCGCGCCGGGGGCCGCGAGTCGCTACGACATTAGACAAAAAACTAGACTTCTCATGACCCCTTGTTTGAAATTCCTAGGCAGTCATTGCCGTGTTTATTATAATGTATTACGTATCTAAGTGACTGAGGTTGCACGTACACTATGATCTCTGTTCTAAATAACTCAACATAAATCTGGTATCAATATTCATAATCAACACATAGTCATTTATATTGAACGAAAAAGGATAAAATAAATTACGACGTGAATAATTATTAATGCGTTAGGATGGTAAATCCACTTTAGTGTATATCGGTAGACGCAATACAACCAAAACTACGACATAATGATTGTAATTTCCGTACATGTTTATTTGCGTTTAGAGTCGGTGCTTCCGGCCGCAGTGGTCGTCATGTTGTGGTCGAGAGCGATGATACGGCTATTCAAGTTACTAAACCACACGGAAAGATGGACCCATTGTTAAATCGGCCTGAAGATGCAAGTAAATGTACATTCAAAGAACACTCAGACATAGCTCAGTTACCGTCGTCATCAATAAAATTGAGTTTTACTTACAGTTGCGTTTTATCATCAACGTAGGTACCTAATATTCCAATAGTAGATTGATTGATATATCAGTAATTTTAAACGGCAAATAAACTGAAACTGACAACGTTGTAGGAAATATATTAGATAGGTAACTAGGTACACTGATTAAGAAATCATTGTGAAATTAAACATGATAATTGAGACTGTGCACGTCACGTCACAGGTACAACACAACTCACTAATGGAAATAGCACCGGAAGTGTCAGGGTAAGTTACCATTGTCAGCTTTGTTTGCATCGAATAAAATAAAAGTGATATTATACCAATTTACAAAGTTAGCAACTTTTTACAAACTTAGCAACTTACAAACTTAGCAACTTTCGATTTTGTTTTGTTACAATGTTTACATTTCTAGAGCTTTTCATAAAATCTACAAGAAACCTACCCCATTATTCATTCTTATTATTAGAACAATGGACAACATTTCAAAAAACTAAAGCTGCTATAAATCTAAAACCATTTCGAGATTTAGCTCTAAAGGCCATAAAAAAAATGTTTTTGTATTTTTTGGATGTATCATTTTCGAGAAAATCATAAAATAGTAAAAAAGTGCTGATGACGTCATGCATCAGGTGCGATGCATTTTGATGATCATAGCCTATAGATTTAAAAACAAAGTAACTGTCACTTTCATTTTTGATTGACGTTGACGTTTTATCGAGTCGTTGTTGTTTATTTGGGTCATTTTCATAAATTCTGTTCGGACACTTTCTGACTATTTTTTTTAATTTATCACATAAAATGGTTAGTACTTATTAAGAGATGGCCTCTATTTAATATGTCCCAGAGCATGCCACCGCCTACACAGCTGAAAAAATGCTTCTGCTATTTTTTTTACATGATATGTACCTACTTTGTATCATCAGAAATATCAATGTCATTTGAAAATGACCCATTTGTTGGTTGGCATGTAAACAAAGTTTAAATGTCACTTGTCAGTGTCATTTATGTTTTTTTTCGAGACTAAGGCAATAGACAATAATAAAAATTGAGCCTAATATGTGATGTCACTTCCGGTTTTAAAATAATTAACTTTAAAGTTAAAAATAACATGCAAAAATTAATGTATTATACAAAATAAAAAAATACGAGTCCTCTAATTTTTTATAAGCTTTCCGAATAGCTCATAATAATATAGGGTAAAGAAAATATAGGGTAAAGAAAATGAAATGTCCATTATTGTTCATTGACAGAGATCGACAAAACAGTTCAATAGCAAAAACTTCCTATAACTTTTCTATGATTAAGGGGGATAGTTTGTAGCTAAGCGACTGTCTCAGGCAATGATAAACAGAAAAGTGTAAAAAAAACTTGTAATAGTCGTCGAAATCAGATTGATGATCCTTTGATTTCGCCACTGACACATGCGAATGCACACAAACTGTGTGATCAGTGATGTAACATCTCGCGGAGGTCGTCGGCCGGCGGCGGCGGCGGCGGCGGCGGCGGCCACGGTCAAGTCCGCGAGCCCTGCGGGTGCCACTTCCAGTTCCATTCACTACTGTTAGCTGTACAGAAGCTGTTATTACATCACATTGCGTAAGTAGATTTTATTCTAGCTGGTGATTTTTATTCGATGGAAATTCTGGCATAAAAATTCGGACCTCTACTCTCCAGCTGGTAGGATCAGAATTCCGAACGGATCATAATGACACTTTGAGGGCTAATGCTAGTTTTTATTATCACTATCATCATCTTCCTGATTACATAATATTATATGTAAGTATTTTGTTTAAATTGAATAATAATAATGATTTAGCTTTGGATCTAATGATAGATTTATTATATTAATAATGTCGTTTGTGTTGCACTATGATGTCACCGTATTGATTAGGTTTTAAACAATTTTATAAACACTGAAGATACTTACCAGATTTTTTTCGATATTGAGTTTTTACTTATATATAGTTTAGCATTTAAAATTGAATGTATAAATATAAATTTTACATAAAAAAGACTTAACTACGTACGATTAATAATTTATACGTATAAATAAATGCAATAAAATGTTTACTTTGAATTTCCCAAATCCGTACAAAACAACAAAATAACCATAAAGTTATTTTTATATTTAAGCGCCGTGGCACAACTGTAAAATAAACAAGCAATACTGATAATATCCCTTAAATTGAGTCAGTTGAGTTTACAATTGCGTGTAAACAGATCAGCTGGACCGGTCCGCAAGTGTGCCGGGGGCTTTCCAGCGAGCCACATCCGACGGCTGTGAAGGCGGAATATCAGGGGGGTCACTCTTACCCTATTTATAATATACTAAGTTTTGAAGCGCTGCCTGCTGCGCGAGCCACGACTCTATATTTTTGTGTTAAACGTGCCGATTGCCGAAAGCTCTCATTCGTTAGTTTTTCGTCAGAATAGAGTAACTGATATATATGAGGTAGGTAGCAAACTATAGCAATAAAACACAGTGAACTTGACAAGACGAAGGCCGGTTTATTACTGACGATGTCACACTGGCGTGTCGCGCTCGCAGGCGCGTTCATACACCACACTCCTTCCTCCTTATTCAGAAACCCTAATAACAACATCAATATATTATTAGTAAGTAATATAAGTAAGTTTAACCATATTATGTTTAATTAGTTCTAATAATAAACTATATCTTATAATTAACTTTTCTTAACCTACACTTACGCAATGGCCTATCACGATCCAACAACAAACCGTCATCACCGGGTGTGTCGTGTTCCGGCGTGGCTGTTGGTGGCTGGATCGCCGAGTCTACCGTGGGCTCAGGCAGTGGCGTGGCATCAGTTACAACCTCCTGAGCCTCTGCCCAATGGTCCTCTTCCCCTTCTAAATCGTTACTTTCAACCGTGTCTTGTGGCAACACATTTACAGTTTGGGCTGAAGAGTGAGAAGGTGACCTAATCTCAGTTGATGTTGGAGGCAGTGGTAGTGATAAGCCTACATCGTTGTGGCCTCCTACGTCTGCGGTATCCTGATTATGAGCCATGGTAGAACCGGTGTACTTTCTAAGTTGGTCAATATGACGCTTACATTGTTCATTATAATCTATGGCTAACACTGTAAACATTCGGTTACCTAATATACCTAATATTTTTCCTAATGTCCAAGTTCCTTTTCTTGCAACATACCATCTTAGCCACACGGTTTCACCTACCTTCAACTCCCTTGAACAACTTATCAGGCTGTGAGTTGATTTCGATTCGTAATCGGGCAAAACAAGATCTAACCTTGACCGTAACTCTCGGCCCAACATCAACTTAGCGGGTGAACTGCCCGTCGCACAGTGAGTCTTATTCCGGTAATCAAATAAGAATCCCAACAGCTTATCATGTAAATTAGCTTTAGTACAATTGAAATTTTCTATCAGGACACATTGTAACATTTTCTTACAAGTTCTCACTGAGTTTTCAGCTTGGCCATTGCTGCACGGATGGTAAATAGGTGAAGTTACATGTCGGATGCCGTTGTTAGTACAAAAATTTTGAAATTCAGCGGATTTTATCTTTACATCATTATCTGATACAATGGTTTTTGGCATGCCGTACCGACTAAATATTTCTTTCAATTTATTTATAAGTGCATTAGTGGAAGTGCCCCCGTCCATCGATAAACATTCTAGCCATTTGCTATACGCATCTACAACTACTAGGTAAGTATTGGAGTTAAATGTTAAATAATCAATGTGCAAACGTTGCCAAGGAGACGATTCACGCGGCCACGGCGCGGGAGTCGCTCGGGGCGGCGCGCTGCGCACACTCGCGCACTGCGGACACGCCCCCACCCATGCTTCTATATCCTTATCTATTGAGGGCCACCAAAACCGACTACGTGCCGCACTCTTACATTTTACTATGCCAAAATGACCCGTATGTAGTTCTTGTAGCATGCGGTGACGAAACATTTCTGGAATTACGACTCTGTGCCCGCGAAATAAACATCCATTTTCTACTTCTAGATCGGCTTTGCATTGAAAATATGGTAATGTCGATTTACATGAAATTTTTCGTGGCCACCCATGGTTTACATACCTAATTACCGTCTGTAATAATTTGTCCCGTTCCATGGCTTGTTTTATCTCCCGAAATGAAACTGGAGCTATGTTTGCGTCCAAGAATTTGAGAAAAGACAAGTCGTCATCTTTCGCGGTGACGTCACTCTTACATTTAGAATTAATTTCCGGTATCGGTGCGCGTGAAAAAAAATCAGCTACAACGTTATTTTCACTACTGATGAATTGCACAGTATAATTATATGCTGATAAGAATATCGCATACCTTTGCAAGCGCGATGCTGCCATAACTGATATGCCGTTCTTTTTTCCAAATATTGATAAGAGCGGCCGATGGTCAGTTTTTAAAATGAACGGTTCCTGTCTACCATATAAATATTGGTGGAATTTCTTTACACCGAAAACTATAGCCGTAGCTTCTTTTTGTATCTGGCTATAGTTTTTTTCGCTTGTAGACAGTGACCTTGAAGCGTACGCAAGCGGTCGTTCCTCGCCATCGGACGCGATCTGAGACAATACGCCGCCGAGCCCGGTAGGACTCGCGTCCACCGTCAGCACGAGCTGAGCGGTTGGGTCCCAGTGCGCTAGGATACGTTCAGAAGTTAATTCTTCTTTCATGGACGCAAATGCGTTCTGATGACGATGTGTCCATTCCCACTCTGCACCGTCGCGTAATAATTCGTGCAAAGGGCTTAACAGGCTGGAAGCTTGTGGGACGAAGCTACGATAATAATTAACGACACCTAAAAATCGTTTAACTTCAGAAACGTTTGTTGGACAGGGCGCTTTAGCGATGGCCTCAACTTTTTTGGGACATGGTCTTATGCCATGTTTATCTATGACATATCCTAAGTACGTTACACTTTTCTGGAAGAATGCACATTTCTCTTTTTGTAGTTTTAACCCCGAGTCACGAAGCCGCTTAAATACTTCGCGTAATCTTTTCAAATGTGTATCTTTATTTGGACCAGTGACACAGATATCATCTAACCAAATGGTTACTCCGTCCAGCCCTGCCATGAGGGATTCCATGGATTTTTGGAATATAGCTGGAGCGTTTGCAAGACCATAGACCATACGAGTATATTTAAATAGTCCTTTGGTGGTGCTAATGGTTGTGAGCTCCTGAGACTTTTCTGATAGCTCAAATTGGTTAAATGCGTTGCTTAAGTCGATTTTTGTGTAATGCTCCCCACCCCTTAAGGTTGAAAATATGTCCTCTATTCGAGGCATCGGGTGTTTTTCTACATAAATATCTTTGTTCAGAGTAACTGAAAAATCACCAGCGATCTTAACTTTTCCGTTCTCCTTAAGAACTGGTATGATTGGCGTGCCATATCTCGAAAAGTCAACTGGTACTAAAATACCTAAACCTACTAATCTGTTGATCTCTTCATCCACTTTTGGTTTCAAAGCAAATGGAACTGGTCTAGGTTTAAAAAACTTTGGCTCCGCTCCTTCTATAAGTTTAAAATCTACTTTAAATTTATTAAATCGCCCTAACCCTTCCGACCATAGCTCTTTATATTCATCGATTAACTGGGGCACTTCTCCTATACATTGCTGTTCTACAGTAACATTATTATTACCTACTGTAAAATTCACATTGAACTCAGCCATAAAGTCGCGCCCTAACAACGGCGGACCACCATTTTGCACAACGAAAAATCGTATTAATTTTGAAATACCCGAATATAACACTGTTGTCTCAAAATAACCCAAGGGCGTGATTTTATGGCCGTTGTAAAGACACATTTTTACATTACTTTTTTGGAGTGGGAACCCTGAGAAGTGATTATAATATAGTTTGTCAGAAATTACTGTGGTTCCTGAGCCCGAATCCAATTCCATTGACAATAATGAACCGTTAACTGAGACATTTAGCTTAATTGGTTGGTATGAAACGTACCTTAGGTTAAAAACCGCACATTCTTTACACTCGTCGCACTCACTTTCCTGAGAAGCCTCTGGTTCAGTGTCCAGTTTGTGCAGACCAGAACGCGTACCTTTATTTTTGCACACTTTTTTTAAGTGGCCTTTCACACCACACACTTCACATCGATAATTACGGTATCGGCACCTGTATACGTTATGGTTTTTCAACCCACATATCGAGCAGCGCGGCTCGCCATCGTCCCTCGCGACGGCGGAAGCCGCGCCGCCAGCTCGCGCCGCGTCGCCCGCTCGCGCCGCGCCGCCTCGCCGCCCGCTGCTGCCCGCTGCCGTGCTGCTGCTGCGGAACACCGGCTCCTCCTTCACCATCGCGGCGCGCGCCTGTCGCGCGCTGGCTGCCTGCTGAGCCACCTCCAACGCCTTTGAGAGCGTCAGGGTCTTCGCGTCCATCTCGAATAGACGGTCTCGCTCAGCACCCACATTCATGCCCAGCACGAACTTATCACGTAACAGAGTGTCGAGCTCGGTGCCGAACTCACAGTTTATCGCGAGGCCCCTCAGCCGCGCCGCCCATGACTCGGCAGACTCGTACTCGCCCCTCGTTGCGTCGTAAAACTTCGCCCGGTCGGCGAAGGTAGACCTCCTCGGCGTGAAGTGGTCGCTGAGCGCCTTCACCAGCTCATCGTACGTGACCGCCTCCAGTTCGCGCGGATATACAAGGTTCCGCGCCAGGCGATAAGACTCATCATTGAGATGCGTCAGTAGCACTGCACATTTGCTATCGTCCTTCACACTATTTAATTTGATGAATTGTTGCAATCTACTTTCGAAA
Organism: Plutella xylostella; assembly: GCF_932276165.1. Lineage (NCBI taxonomy): Eukaryota > Metazoa > Arthropoda > Insecta > Lepidoptera > Plutellidae > Plutella > Plutella xylostella. The sequence continues at coordinate 5,947,491 of NC_064010.1, forward strand.
ATCTTCCAATCCTGCATTTTACAATCGAAAATACCGATGTTTCCAATGAAATTCGACATTTTATTTGCGCGGGTCGTCAATTCGTCGCCAGATGATATATATGAGGTAGGTAGCAAACTATAGCAATAAAACACAGTGAACTTGACAAGACGAAGGCCGGTTTATTACTGACGATGTCACACTGGCGTGTCGCGCTCGCAGGCGCGTTCATACACCACAGTAACCCTCTCGGCACGCGCCGCGAGCTGACACTTCACGGAAATGAACCGAATCACATAAGTTCTATCAAACTACCTAATATATAATAATAATACTTTCCCCAACAAATAGTACATCGGATCTTTTTTCGATCTTTCTCTAAACTTTTGCTACTGTATAAGGTACATGATACATCACTTGGGAAGGCTCCGTTTGTGCATGACCTACCTACCTAGAACTACCGAAACCAAATGGGGATAAAGTTATAGCACTGTCCTTAAATTCCACAGGGGAACCTAGTTACCGAGATACAGCCAACTACCTAACTAGGCGACAGATGTCAGATGCAGTATTTAGCCTCAAGTCTAAATAGATAATTATAAAATGTTCCATATTAGGAGAATCAAACCTACATACATAGATAAATCGCACAAATAAAACTTTAGACAAACATTAATTGGACTGACTAGACGCATAAAAGTTCAAGGCGATTACAAATTATGCGGGTAAATTTTCTAGGGCCAAATGCAATTTTCCATCAGACTCGGAAAATTTTCACGAAAATATGTATTTTAATATTTGTTAGTATTTATCCTCTATTAGCAAAATACGCACATTTTCCTTATTGCGTATAAAGTTACTGGTTATTACGTTACTAGTCTACACGTCGGACATTTTGCATACTCGGCTCTGTTCCAGCACGCAGCCGGCAGCTGATGGGGGTTTCCTCGAGTACATTACACGATCGACTTACCCAATGTATTTCATACTGGTGTGTGGCTATTATACCAGTGGACAGTTTTATTAATGACCACGTTATACACAGTCAATTTCGTATGATAATTTTGTAGCTGCATTTATAATAGAAGTGACGTTTTCTTAACAATATACATACTGCAACTGGCTGTCAGCCAAAAAGGAAGGCTAACCGTGGATAATCTAGATGCCATCTAATCTTTATCTGCTATCTGGAATATGTTAGCATTTTAAAATGATTAGGTACCTCTGTATCCCTCGAACCTACCAAGGGTTTGATAATTGATTTAGAGCTTCATAAATTTATTAGAAGGACCACAGCAGCTTAAGAGTCAGTCAACATAAAAAAATATTATTGTAAGTACATTTATAGTCCAGTCAAGGAATGAGGTGTAGAGTGCGTGAGCAGGTAACTCAGCGATTCCTTCAGAAACTTGTTCAGGGGGCTTAGGTTGTTAACATACCAAAAGTCCTGACTCCTAGGTGATGAGCGGGGGGGAGGAGGGGGGGATAAAGATACGAATTTTTGGTTTTTTGCTTATATCTCAAAAACGGTGCATCGGAGACAAATATTATAAACTACTAAAATGAAGGTCTTAAAATTATCTAAAACTTTTATATCATATGTTTTTTTCTAATTACTAACCGTTTTCGAGCTATTACCCTCGGAAAAAATTGAAATTTACAAGAAAAAGTATTCATGTCAAAAAATTCATAAACATTGCATCATATTGTCTTAACCAATTCATAAACGAAAAAAATGAAGAGGAAAAAAGTTGTAGATTTTTTTATTCCCTTTTAGAATATATTACATATGCTGGTCAATGTCCAACCCGCCTAAAGTTAGAGCTATTTTAAACTTGCATTTTGGTAAAGTCACTGACATAGCTCACCGAATTAGTAAGGTTAAGTGTGAGTAAAATAGCTGTACCTTTAGGTGGCTTGGACATTAACCAGCATTATGTATATATATTCTAAAAGGGAATTTAAAAATCTACAACTTCTTTTCTATTCATTTTTTTCATTTATCAATAGGTTTAGACAATATGATGCAATGTTTATGAATGATTTGACATGAATACATTTTTCTTGTAAATTTCAACTTTTTCCGAGGGTAATAGCATGAAAACGGTTAGGAATTAGAAAAAAACATATGATATAAAAGTTTTAGATAATTTTAAGAACTTTATTTCATTACTTGAAAATATTTCTCTCCGATGCACCGTTTTCGAGATATAAGCTAAAAACCAAAAATTCGTACCTTTATCCCCCCCTCCTCCCCCCCGCTCATCACCTAAGAGTCAGGACTTTTGGTATGTTAACAACCTAAGCCCCCTGAACAAGTTTCTGAAGGAATCGCTTAGTTACCTGCTCACGCACTCTACACCTAATTTTGAGTCATTTATTGACTGGACTATTACTATAATATACATAATAAAAACCGGTAAAAAAGTAGATAAATAATGTTAAGTATTATACATAATATATTTTTTACATTATAATATGTTACGCAATTTTTTTGGTAAAAAAAATGAATTATTCTTTGGAGATAATCAGCCTTTAATTGCTCAGTGTTCAATCAATTTGTTACCCCAATTAGCTACGCTTTCGCGCACGTGAATTTCTTTCAGAAATATAATTTTGCAGTAAAGTAAAAAAATATGTTTAGTAGGTACATAATAGTACAATAGTAGTTAGTAAAAAGCAATATTGATTATGAGCCACCCATCTAGCCTCGTGCGTATAAAATAATTAGTTTTGGTCCGTGCCGAATGTTATTCACCACACTTTTAAGCACGAGTATTTTAGATTAATAGGCCGGGTGGTTCACCAGCCGTTTTCCTGTGTGCTTTTATTATTACTATCTGACTCAAAGTAGGTAGGTACTATGACATAAGTAGGTGTCTTTGTATGTGTCACTTTTGGGGAACCTCGCGGCTCGCTGCAATGAACGCTTTTCCGGTATTACAGTTTATTAGTACCTAATAATAGGGAAAATTTGTTTTGTAATTTTGACCACTAGGTCACATAAGCAGTTACGTTCAAGATGCAATAAACACAATAAATGTATATATTTCTTGTTAAATTATTATTAAAAATATCCGCTTATAACTAATAATAACGTTTTAGAAAAAATCTATACAGAATAAAATTACTTAGGTACTTAATAAGTATAAATTGATTGATAAATTACAAGGTTGCTGAGCAATTTATTAAATTGTGCAATGAAGGCGATGGTTAAACCAATATTGAGGTAAGAGTCGAGCGACGACCAAGATACTTGCACTGATGATAGTGCACCTCACCTTTGTACTCTATAGCCACACTGATTCTAACTTTGACTTAAGTATAGTAGTTTAATCCTATACTCCTATAGCCCTATATTCCCGCAACAATAAATGATTAGTTATTTCTCTACTCCACGGCGCGGCGTGTGTTGTGTTATCGTGATCAGTTAGGAATTGTGTCGCTTTAATTGAGAAATGTCGCACTTGATGATTAAGTATTAGCTACAGCCGTTTTAACAACGTGAGTGAAAATCAATGATTTATGTAAGAAGTAGGTAGGTAAGCACTTACCTATTTCTATTAAGTAGGTACCTTCGTTTGTAATGGGGTGAAAAAATAAGAAAATTAAGTACTTATAATAATAATATAAACGTATAGAGAGGGAATAATAAAATTATATCACCCTAACATCAGTATTAACTATTAATACAGCTCTTAATAAATAAGCTTATCTCAATCAATATACCTAACCTACCCCTATGTGAACGCAACCGCTTTGACAACTCTTTTGAAAACTTCTACGAGCAACTAATGCAACGGGATGGAGTTAGCACAGAGCAGTGCTCTGAATATTGTATTTCGTCAAGAGAATAGAAATGACTGCGGGAACCTTCACTCACTTCCTCCTCGGTCTGTGCGCCTGGTACCTGCCCTACACTCGCTGCCGTATTGTTCTCATCGAATGCAAATCAGCCGATTATCTCTTCACAGTTATGCAATCCTAGTCCGTGATCTGATGATCTCGGCAGGAAGTTCACACCAATTATATCTACAAGAAGGAGATATCCGAGGTAGGTAACTGCCACGCCCTCCTCTTTGTAAATGGAAGAGAAATTAACGGAAGAACGGATCTATAGGACAGGGTGTCCCACGGCCATGGCATATGGTATAGTGAAGTGTATTAGTTGATGACAAATATCTCGAATAACATCACAAATTCAGCGATTACTTATCTTTATCTGCACTCCTCAGCTGGACTCTCCCGAGACAGAGGCCTATGTCCAGCATCAGCAGTGTCTGATCACGGGTTCATGACGACAAGAAGAAACTTTAATATCAACACGCACGAGCAATGAAAAAGTTCCACTTACATAATCCCAATTTCATCAAAATATTAATGTTTTTAGTAAGTACTTAAGTAAATAATATCCTGAATTCTGATGCGTTGCTAAATGTACAATACAATATAACTTTATTGAACCAAACACACAACATACATTAAATAACAAAAGGAGTAAGCACAATAGGCGGCCTTATTTCTAAAAGCGATAAATGTACTTCAATATTGCAGGCGTCGTCATTCAGCTAGTCTTTTCCGCTTATGATTAAATTGGTGCTATTTTCACTGGAACTTTTTCATTGGTCGTGAGTGTCCGGGCAGTTGCCTCCCAACATGCTACAGATACTTGTACGTGCTTCAGCGATCTTCCGTCTGCTGCCGTGTCTGAATGTGGCGACCTCACCAGTACAAATGCATAATTCATTCATTCAGCAATCGGAGGCGACTCGCTCGGGTGTCACGCAGATATTGTCTGCTTTCGAAGAAATTGCATTTTTTCCTTCGTCTAGTATTTAGAGGTTGCGGCAAGGCTGCTGGCTGGCAGGAGTACTTATTCCGCGCTGGGCGGCGATCGCGCCGAGAGGTATCGTGTTTGGTTACTAAAGCTTGAAAAAAACGATCCCTTTTTTGTTGTTGTTGAAGATGAAGATAATAACTTGTAGAGAATGATACTAACAATAAGTAAATAAGTTTTATTTTCTGTGCAATAAAGAATTTTACAATACAATATGGTATATAGCTCTATACCATATTGTATTGTAAAATTCTTTATTGCACAGAAAATAAAACTTATTTACTTATATTGCCCTCACTTCGCGATCTTATATACATCTAACATCATGCTCCAACAGCGCTTAGTAAGTAGAAATTGATAGTTTAGTGACTGTACTTATCTTCTTTCATCACTGATTATTGTAGTACGATTGTGTCGCTGTATAGAATAGTCTCCTCTTTTGCGTGTTGATTGGTTGTAAAATGTATCGGTTGTGTAAATATTATAATTGTAAGTGAGGGCGGACACCGGAAGACGAAGCATCCGTACTGCATCTAGTTATTGTCTCGAGAGAGACAGGGCAATCAATAAACTATTACTGTACGGTATTGACTCACTCGTTTACTACCGTTTAAGTATACTTAGCAGCTTCGCAATATTTTATGCAAATAAACAATGAGGATGATTTTTTTGATGTGACTCCCACATTTAACAATCCTCATCGCTGCCGATCTGTCAAATATCTGTCTGATCCATACAAGCCATGTTAGATTTGACAGATAAAAGCGCTGCTCGGATTGTAAATTGCTAATGTGGGATGGTGGATGATCCCTTTATCTTAAACTGCGTACAGACCGGCCCAACGAACGCCAACGAAAGGGTTTCGTTGACCTTCGTTGCTGCAATCTACCCTGTATTATGTATGATAAATATCCATCGTTGGGATTTCGTTGGGCTGGTCTGTATGCAGCTTTACGAAAACATAGGTTGGGTAGCGCTGCTGCGGTCACTCTATCTTGTAGCGTTATTTCAAGTTAGTTGCTCGTAGAACAAAAGTTGTCAAAGCGGTTGCATTCACATTAGGGGTAGGTATTCATTATTATTTAGGATAATCTTATTTATGTAGAGCTGTCATGTTACTGATTTTCGCTGATATAATGATTCCCTCTGCGTTTATGTACAAAACTCGTACTTGCCACTAGCCCGGTACGATGGCGCTTCCCTTGGGCGTTATCGAGTGACAATTTCACTACAAAGTAACAAATTTCCGGCAGTTTCCAGCAGGTCTCAGCCTCCCAGTGGTCACGACGCTAATTTTATTTCAATTAATACAATTAATTTGAAACAATTGTTCAGACAATGGCTACAAGTCTACTATTATTCTGATAATGATTAATGATTGATTATTTTAACTTTTATAAATACAATAGAAGCAGATTTTTCTGTCATTTTGTGACTGGAAATTGAATTCAAATTTAGTAGTGCACAGTAGGGCATGCAAAACCGGAACAATTTTCAATACCGGTATTGAGTTCCGGTATTACAACTCAATACCGGGATCCCGGTATTAATACCGGTATTAGACTTCCTTGTAATAAATGGCATATACTATGTTTAAAGGTCGTATACGTCAAAATAAAACAAGAAAATGCAATCATATTCTGTATTTTGTTGTAGATTTTTACGAGAATTAAGTTTTAGAGTTTAAATTTTAGAATAAATTATTTTTTACATTCGGTGTCCGTTTACGCATGGTCAAAGGTAGACTTCTAGCAGCCGAAAACTGCATTAAATGGTTAGGAACAAGTGCGCTTTCACAGTATATACGAACACAAGGCTAACTAAATCTTAATCGCTTTATTTATAGCCTAAAAATGTCCGATTCCGGTATTACTTCAATACCGGTATTAACTTTCAATACCGGTATTGAAAAAAACGGGAATTTTGTCCGGGATCCCGGTATTACGGATACCGGTATTACGGTATTGCATGCCCTAGTGCACAGTCCAATGACGTCACTTAATGATCCGACCCAAACATAATTGGCCAATCAAAGTATTTGCGGAATTCTTTAATTGACCAATCACAGGGCAGCGTGATGCATAATCCACTCGGAGGGAACTTACAGACAACGACTTTCAAAACGAACTTTTATCAGAAACTTGATAAATAACAGATCAAAATTTCAAGACAATAATGATATAGTTAGTTAGTTTTGGTTATTATTTTAAATGGCTGATCTGACCTGACGCGATCAACTTAGAAAAATACTTAGTTACTTATTGCGAAATGTATTTATCACTCTGGGAAATGAGAAGAGAATGAGAGAGTGAACAATGCGAAGCAGCTGGATGTTTGAATGTGTGATATGATTATTAGCTACTATATCTCGGCGCCGCGACACTTCGCTCCACTAATGAACTTGTCAGTAGAAAGTCGCCCGAGGAAAGTTGCCTCGTTTATGGCAATTTCTTGAGTCTTGTGACTCGCGGTCGTACCTATACATACTCGTACATGCACATTTGTATACACATAGGGAGCTTTAACAAATGCAGAGCCTTACTTCCCGCGCCATCTCAACACCCGCCACTCCGACCATATCCCACGATCTGGAGAGCATCATAAACTTCACAAGGAAGAAGCACCTCTTGTGATTCAATTCCTTCAACATAAAACAATAAGTTGTCATGACTGTCTGTAGTAACATACAGGTTGCGGTCGTCTTCAACACCCGGAACCGGTTTCCGCACCCAGTTACAGATACAGACACAGAGAGCCACACTCTCGCATATTGTTTGTAATTTACTGACCGCGACTCTAGCGGAGGTCACCGGCGGGTGGTGCGTCACGTCACCACGCGTGGTCTACATGGAGCGTCGTCGTCAATGAGGTGCGATGTTCCCTCATGATACTGAGATCTGAGCTACAAGACTCAGACTGGGAGCCTCATGTATCACCACAAAAAAAGTTTAAACGTATTTTTTACGTGTGTTCCGAGCGGTACATATTTGACAGGCTATAATCTAAGGCATTTGATAACGTTAATCATCTGTTGAAAACTGTTTTAGTGGTGCGATCTTCACTCTCTGCTGTCTACTCATGAGCGGAACTGTCCAATCTACCCACTGGATCAGAGGATCAGAGTGCGCTATTGAGTCCCGCCCCGTCGCTGCTTCACCTCGCATCCCTCTAAGAAGCTGGTCGACAGAAGCCTGGGAACACCAGCACTGCGTCAGCAGCGATCAAGTTCACATGAATATGCAAGTCCAGCACCAGCCTGTCCGGCGCAGTCACGCGAGCGCGGGCGAGGGCGCGGACCAAAGCAACCAAAGTCAAAGTCAACCGACAAACATGAAACGCTATTTATGAGCGTGCTGATTGGCTAATTGGCCCTTTGTCAAACATTCCTAGCTGCTAATTGGAGGATTTAAAAAATTGCAGAGAGAAAGAACTGCTTGGATCGGGCGATATCAATTCGTACCTGTCTATTGATTCATTCTAAAACTATCTGCTAAATCAGATGTTATGTAATAGACACACATTACAACGTGACAAAATAACAATAAATGGCATCGTTAAAAAACTATTAAGTGTAAATAATATCGAGATTTTTTAGGTTGGTTTTGAAACAGTTATTTGAACGCATGAGCTGTATTCTGACAGCGGGATGGTCTGGTAAAATTAGCAAAGTAAGGGAAGGCCGAGGATAAGAGCTGCACAGTGAACCAAGTTCCCCCAGGAACTAGCAGTGCTGCGGTGGATCAGGTGTAGTGATTTTGGAGCTCCTGAGTCTCATCAGTCAAGAATTTACTACCCGAGTATTTTCTCTCTCAGATATTACTCAAGAGGTACCGCAATTAATTGCGGTACTTACTTACTTACATACCTACTCTTTGCAGGGTACGGAGGCACACTTTACAGTTTTAGTACTTAATACATATTAGTAATGCACTATAGGTACTTGAGGTAAATTTATGAAAATTATGATTTATGTTATAAATGAGCAATCTATCGTAATTTGTTCCTAGTCGTTTGAAAGACGTTCTTACGTATTATAATATGTATTTTCCTAAACACGTGTCATAATTATGTACCAAACCGGTAAATAAATGAAAATGATGATATTATAACTATAATTCGCTACATAGATAGAGCCATCGATCAAGTTGTCTGGGGGCTCACTATACATATACCTATGACGAAAACCGCAAAGCCACAACCTCTTCGTTGTATAAAAAGTGCCGATTGCACGACATCTCTCTTTCGTTCGTTTTCCGTTAGTATAGAGTCTATAGAGTAACGCCTCAGTTTATGACGGATACCTTGAAAGTCATGATTTCACTATAATCCAACAGGTAGCCAATATCCAGACATTGTGAAGAAGGCCTTAGGACATACATCGGTGTAGGAAGTGACTCTGTACGTCACCTGTGCCGTAGGTGACTGTACCATAAAGTGCGTGTTATTAAGAATTTGAGTCGTGTCTCCATATTTGCCAGTGTGGGGAAGGGTATTCCCCTGTAACTGTTAGTAAAGTTCGACCACTAGATTAGAGTGAATCTGCAGAATTCGCACCTTTTTGGGGTCAACAGATCTGTGTAGAGAAAGTACCAAACTGATGCTAGGTTTATGTACATTGGAGTAGCCTAACTTAGTATGTCTATGTATTGTATAAAGCGCACCTAGGTATATGGTGTACACTTCATAGTTTATACGCACAAAAGCATAAGGAAAAGCTTTCTTTAAGGGTCAACGCTGTATTTCTACACCCTATCTTCTAACTATTTAAAACCATTTCCTTTTTATTTTTTACGTGATAAGAAACAATGAACACCCCCTCGCCTTATCTCGATCTGCGTTTATTTCCACAAAGACGCAGTGAATCGGCCGCGACACGGAACAACGAGGAATTCGTGTTGAAGTTCAAGGTTATGTCCAGTTTCTATGAATTGAGCAGGGGGGTTACTTTATACTGACGAGAAACTAACGAACGAGAGCTATCGTGCAATCGGCAAGTTTAACGCAACGAGATACAGTCGTGGCTCGCACAGCAGCACTGCGAAACTTAGTTTTTCGTCATATAGAGTGACCCCACGTACCTAGTTACGTCATTTATAAACGAAACAAATGAATTAATGTGAGGGAAAGTGTTGTTGGGTCTCTGACCGATCGATGCCGGCGCGGAGCTGGCACATGTAGCGGCTACTAAAGGAAATGGTCCTATCGGTATCGTACATATCGCACCAAATGCATTGTCATAAATGTATGGAATCGTCGGCAATGCCTATGAAGTGGACGCACTTGTGTGAATTTCTATGCAAAGAATACCTTACTACTGAATGTGATGTGATGCGTCCGTCCGTTGCGAACGACGCCGAAAGGTGGTCACTGCCTTTAATCACTATTGAGCTGCTTGAATGTATGAGGGTGGAGTGGATATTTCGGGCCTCACTCAATAGGGTTTTAGGATCCAGGTAAGTATATTATGTAGTTGTACCTAGTTCCAATAATAAATTGTCTGATGAAGAGCTGAATAACGTTAGGAAGTTTGTTCGTGATATTTTCAATATTTGATTGTACCTACAAATCCTGATGTAATCTCGACCAGACTCCAAAATACATATTTAATATTCCTTAGTTTTTTTCAAAAAATATCAAAACAAGCCTTGCGATTTGCGATGCGACATAAGGCTTGGTATGGTAACGTATTACCTGTTTTCTTTAATTTCATGCCAACTATTTTAATTTAAACTTGTTTCGTTTTCCAAAAAGTCACATTAAAAGTCGCACTCTGTAAAAGTTCATAATGCGTAAGTAAAGTACCTATAAGATAACCGCTAAATGAAATTTAATATACCGCATACCCTCTGAATAATAGGGGCGTAACTAAAAAAATCAATAACAAAAAACATAAAGAACAACCTGATTTTGGTAACCCGTTATTTTTGTCAATAATGTTCTTGATTCTATATAATATTTTTATCAATATGCCAAACAATAATTGCCGGTAAACAATTATTGTCATTGTCCCAGGACACTGCCGATGCGGCTCTGGCCTGCAGGCTCCTCGCTGCAGGTTCCGGGCGCCGCGTGCGTCAGCGCAGGGGTCAAGAGCGTGCTTGTTTGGGCAACATTTCGCACAAACCGGTCGAGGCGATCACCGCGGGCCGCCCCCGTCCAAGGGGTCACTCTAGATTACAAAAACTAAGGTTCGGAGAACAGTTGCTCTAATCACAATCTTTTTTTTTGGTTCGTCAAGCTAGTCTAACCCTCCAGGCATGCGACTGTGCGGTGCACATAACACACAATTATAATATCTGTGGTGGTAAGAAATAAAAGCGGATAGTAACGACTAATAGGTATTGCCGCAATATATAAAATAAACTGTCGAAAAACGACTATCTATATCTATACAAATCAAGCACGTCTAGAAACCAACGTACTCCAGAAGGTAGTAGAGTTCCTTGACTTCCGTGTACCTTTTGACAGCCACAGCGTGAACCCACACTTCCCCGCGCGGTGGTCCGCAGATCTCGGAGATAACCCCCGCTGACCCTCCGCGGCCCCCGCACCGGTCACGACTCTTCCGACACTTGCAGGAAGCTAAAATTCGATGTTATGAGATATTTTTTTTGCAATCGCATGTCAGCGGAAGATATTTTTTTGCAAAATTCGTGCAGCAGTTGAAGCGATAGAGATCTATCGTACAACTATGTACTTACGTACTATCTACAAAGTACCATGCCATGGATTTATTCTGTCTGTAGGACAAAGGCGTGTCTTACAGCTACAATAAAAATAGCCTACTAGTTACAGTTGCGTTTGAATAGTTACAGTTGCCTTCATATTTTAAGCTTTTCAACGTGATAGTTTAGGTAACATACTTACTACACAACTGTGTCGTGCCTGATTTTATGACAGACGTTCATAGATACTCGGTACTCGTAAAAACATGAAAAGGGATTTTCAAAATGCATAAAAACTTACGTATAGAAAGTTTACTTTACAATTTTAAATACATATTTTAAAAACAAATTGTATTTCATTATTTTAAAATCAAACAGAAATTATAAATTATTTACACTGATAAAAATGCTTTAGACTTAAGATTATTTATAAAATTTTGTAGTGTTCTTGATATTTTTAAAAGTGATATTTGAAGTTTCGACAGTTTTAAATCTCATACTGCAATATTCCAAAATCAGTTTTATTTGTTTTTTAATAAGTGCACCGAACGTCTTCGGCAAAACCCGATCGTAAAAAATGTCCATATATTATAATTTAGTTCAAGTTAAATTTTTGCGCAACGAGTCAGCTGAACGTGAGGACGCGCGTGACGTGCGCGATCACCGATACGGCCGCGCTCGGGGGTCGCTCGTTACTTATACATACAGGTATGTAATGAAGCTTTTATTGAAAACAAGATGGAATTGTATACATTTTAAATTACATAATGTGTATGACTAGCAGAGCAGACTACCAGCAGCACACAGCTAGCGGGGCTAGGCGCTTACGACCTCATCCCTCTCAATGTTTCCAAATACGCTGTTGGGACTGTGTAAATTCTTTACGGAACAAAAAAACCTAAATAAGTAAAGAACTGTGACTGTGACCTGAGAGGGATATAGGTAGGCTGGCAGCCAGAACCTAGACTAGGAAGGGCTTCAAGTAAAGGTCAAGGAGACAATAATATCATCAAATGTGCCAGTGCAAATGCAGTTCAAAGCTATACAAAGACATTGAATCACAGCTGATCGACGAAGGGCTAGCGCGTAGGTATCTCAGGCTCACATCTTCTATTTACTTCGGTAGATATTAATTGGTTTTATGGTTTATGTTATAAGTACAAATCAGGTGCAAGAATATAATATTACTTAATAAAATATTTATGGAATTGGAAACTTATTGGCACTAAAATATAATTTATTAACGCCGTTACCAACAGTTATATGGTGGACCGCGAAATAGCGATGACGTACGTATATTAATTTGTGGTTTATGTAGAAATTTCTCAAATATTGGTTGTATTTTTTTATGTTATCCCAATTAAAGAATTAAAATAAATTAAAAAAAAACGTTACTAGCTGATTTGTATAGTTTTTACATGCCACGAGATGCCACTTGTGTTATTTTTAACGTAAGTATCAAAAGCTAAATTTTCAAGCTTTTGAAGTAGACATGGAAGATACAAAAAAACACTGTATCTGTAGATAAGTACCTACCTAGTTACGTCGACTTTTCTCTCTTCCCCAAAATGTATGTGATTTTTAAAAATCAGGTATCTGTCTTACCTATACAAGTACCTAGTAAATGGTATTAGAGATCTATAAAAAATATGAACTCTGTAAGATTTTTTATATAAAAAAAATATCTATAAAAGTGGGACTCACCAGGTCGAGGAAGCCGAGCTGCGGCTCCGCCTGGGGCCTCCTCCGGCGCACGAACATGTCGTACGCGCGCCCCTTGTGGTCCGCCAGCCGCTTGCTCTGCCCCTTCATCTCACTTACTATTTAATACTTTAAAACAAAAAATATAAACTATAACACTAGCTTCAAAAACTAACGCGCCCTTTTTGCTGACATATAGAGTTACGCCCTTTTTTCTCCGGAGCCAGTCTCAAAAACTATTTGCGGCGAACGCTTAAAAACTTTTTTGAGTTTGCGCCGAGTGTCCGCGCCTGTGTGCCGCGCGCCGCCGACTGCGGGCCGCGCGCCGCCGCGCCGGTATACCCTCCGCCGGGACCCGCCGCCGCCGCCGCCGCCGCCGTCAGGGCTGACGATTTACATTACAATTTTAAGGAAAACGCTCCGGGTATTGTGCTTTGTTGGCGAAAAAACTATTTGACGTGCGTTATTTAGATTAGGATGACTAGTCCCGGTTTTCCTGCAATCCGAGAGTGGCGCGGCCGCATTCTCTCACGCTCTCGGAGGACATCCCCGAATAGGTTTCGTTTTCGCACACAATAAGGAACACGAACAGGCAGTCGTAGCGTGGGACGCCCTCCAGCCAGAATGACCTTAGAAACGCCAGTAGTGCAGTGGTTGCAAGAAAAAAACTGAACAACAAAGTGATACTGGCCAGTTACTGACAAAAAAAGCAAGTTGCAAGTTGAAGATTGAAGTAGCACATCAGTAACATGAGTCATAGACCATGGTGCATTTCTACTAAACAATTAGGCTGACTACAGACTGACTCCAATGTAATAAATAGGTCATTCAGGTGATGGGCATGCCAATCTTGCCCATATGGGTGGATATAGTGGATACGCGACCGAGTAAGATAGATATAGAAGTAATATAGATATATCCCTAGGGATATAATTAAATACCGTATATACTACAATACCACCCTATACCAAATTAAAACTTGTCTATAATTGTCGCACTTACGTGGTCAAGGTTATTTAAAATGTTCCAGTAAAAAATCGAATACACAGTGTTCCACTAAAAGATGTGCCTGTATGTGTAATGAACCCACCAAAAAAATGTAATGTAAAAAAATGCCAAGTCTCTTGATGCAGTCTTTCTATCGTAAATGTTATGAGATCTCATAGAAGCCAAGTCGTATTCAAATTATTTAGTAGTTATAAATCAACATTTAGTAATTTTATCTATACTTTTATTTATTTAATAATTACAGTGACTTAGCAATGAGCACAAGTAGAAACAAATAAAACGGCATTTTAGGTGGAATTACGTAAACATTAATAGGTATTCTTAATTGCTCTATTGGAGCATGTAGTCGGTAAGTTGGTAGTGACCATCATGATAAACATAACAGATAAATAATCTGATCACAGGTCTCTTCAGTAACAGCAAGCAGCCTTTATTTTGTTTATTTTAAGTTTCTATGTCTGCTAGAAGTACCTTAAACTTTTTAATGATCATCAGTCAGTGAGTAACAAAATGGTGTAACCTTTGATCGACCGTACCTCCTAAAATATTAATTCAATTGGCATGTAATTTCAAACTTAAGCTTGTTATAATGCTCCTGTAGTCCCGCTGTCCCCGTAATTCTTGTCCCCGTTAAGCGGGGACAACGGTACTTTCAGAAAATAAATAAAATCAGGCCCGTTGTCCCCGTTGGACGTGAGCTCCTCAACGGGGACAGCGGCACTTAATAAAAAAATAAAAAATCAGGCCCGTTGTCCCCTTTCTCAAAATAAACTTAAAAAAACACAAGTATATTTTTTATTTCATGAATTTTAAATAATATTTTCACATCAAATCGCTTTTTTAGCTTAGGTCAATTCATAACTAACCTGGATGATAATTTGGCAAATTTGATTAACGTGTAAATTTTAAAGGATGGCGCTAACGGCACGACGAAATAGTGCCGCGAAAAAAAAGCACAGATAAAAAAAACACACACTCACGCCTTGTACTAATGTACTCCCTTGCGGGGTAGGCAGATGTGCATTGCTGCACCCACTTTTCGCCAGAGTGTATGTTAGTCCCAATCCCAATGTAATAGGGGGCGGGCCTATTGCCATTTTACGGGCACATCCAAGACCCGAGAACAAATATCTGTGTTTAAACAAATATCTGCCCCAGCCGGGAATCGAACCCGGGACCTTCGGCTCAGTAGTCATGGTACTCACTGGTCATTAACCACTACGCCATTCGGTCGTCTAAGATAAGTTTCATTTTATTTTGTCTAATAGAATTCGGAAGGGACAACGACACGTAAAATTTTGACGGCCCGTTGTCCCCGTTCACTATTGTCCGTAAAAGGGGACAACGGAACGAAAATAAAATGACGTCCCGTTGTCCCCGTAACGGGGACACAGTTACGGGGACAACGGGACTACAGGAATTTGCATAATAAACAAATAACAGCACTTAGAACCTACTTTCACAAAAAAGCTACAATATCTGATATCCACGAAGCTATAGTACAGACAGATACAAAATTAACACCATTAAATTTACAAGACAGAAGCCCACAACCAAATGAAACACAAATAGACCATAAAATAAAGATAAGTGAGTGTAATCGGAAGTCATTGCATGGAAGACACCCCCACGACTTGAGTCAACCAAACGTCGACAAAGAAGCGTCGCACGAGTGGCTCCGTCGAGGTGAGCTATTCCCGGAGACAGAAGGGTTCCTCATTGCCATTCAAGATCAAGTGATAGAGACCAAAAATTACCAGAAGCATATTATGAAACTCCCTGTCTCGCAAATAGACAGATGCCGTAAATGTAATGCCTTACCAGAAACCATCCAACACATCACTGGTGCCTGCAAAGCAATCGTTCAGACCGACTACAAGCATCGGCACGATCAGGTGGCAAACATCATCAAAAACTGGCAATTAAACACAACCTCGCACCTTCACCACCCACTCCGTATTACAAATATACCCCAGAAGTTGTCATTGAGAACTCCACGCACAAACTGTATTTTGACAGAGCCATCCTCACAGATAGAACCATTCACTTCAACAGACCGGATATTACATTAATAGATAAAGTCAACAAATCAGCTCTTATTATAGACATTGCCATCCCAAACACTCATAACTTACAAAACACAATAGCAGAAAAACTGTCAAAATACACAGACCTTAAAGATAAGATCATTCGTATGTGGCGACTCAAGACAGCAACCATAGTCCCTATTGTGCTTTCCACAACAGGAGTAATCCCTAAGCAATTAGAAAAGTCTTTAAGAACGCTTGATCTCCCATCCTACACATACAAATCCCTCCAAAAAGCTACAGTTCTCAATACTTGCCGAATAGTGCGTAAATTTATGCAAACCGACCCAAAACATACCCCATGAATCACACTTGGCTTAGGCCCGTGTGGTTCATTATACCAGTTATTTGTACAAATAGCTGAGCTGAAAACAATCAGAAAGAAAATAATAATATAGGTCCAGGCCAGGCAGGGGCCATAGTCCTTCCATAGTCCCAGTTACCCAGTCTATTTAGCACCCCCTTCCATAACCCTGTATTAGTTTTCTCCATATCCTACAATAGTCCTGCACTAACCGGGGATTTTCCTTGGGTTTACTCCATAGTTTACACAGGGAAAATCTTCGGTTGGTGTCACATTTCATATATTAATGTTGTCAAACGGGCCTCTACATGTTGGCTTCGGCCCCATGCACGCCTTCCAAATGCCCGGGACCCCATGGTCCCGTGATGGTAACGACACAACATAATAATAATAATATGTGGGAACATCTCACACACGGCCATCCGACCCCAAGCTAGGCAGAACCTGTGTTATGGGTGTCGGACAGCTGATATATCTACACTACACAAATACATAGATAGATACATACTAACCCCCTTATTCATAGAAAAGTTACAATACGTTTTAACTAATAAACTGTTTTGTCCCTCTCTGTCAAAGAACAAATTGTTCTTTGTCGGAGAGGGACAAAACAGTGTATTAGTTAAAACGTTTTGTAACTTCTCTATGAATAAGGGGGTAAATATCAACACCCAAGACCCGAGTACAAATATCTGTCTGTTCTGTACACAAATATATGCCCCAGCCGGGAATCGAACCCGGTACCATCGGCATAGCATTCAGGGCCACTAACCACTACACCATTCGGTCGAATGGTACACACACATGGTTCATCATCATCATCATCAGCCAATATTCATCCACTGCTGGACATAGGCCTCTCCCAAGTAGCGCCACAGGCCACAACACTCGGTCCCACACACATGGTTAAATAAAAGAAATTTAATATGTTACCTGGGTCTGGGTTCTTTCTTATCCATTTAATTTACCCTTTTTTTGTCAATCCCAAAAATCCCGGGATTGGCAAATTTTAATTGCAATAAATTCGGGACCGGGATCAGGCTTGTATTGTCTAGATATGGATCAATTTATTTCGCTCTCACCGGAACAGATAAAATTGTCGCACTGTATGCAGTTTTTAGCGCCATCTATAATTCGCACATGACAATCCGAACCGTCATATCTTGCAAAATCGCAATTTTTTTTTATTACATTTTTGCATTCTGCAGATCATTCTCTACAATCTGGTAAAACAGTCATATCTGTAGCTCATTTCTGGGCCGAGATATGGACCTATACGACTGTCTAGCCTGTTGTGATGCACACGCATTGTCGATGGACAAACAGTCATATTTTAGTTTAATACGCTGACCATGTCTGAAGCGCGGGCTCCGGTCGTTTTATCTTAAGTTAAGACAAGTGTAGTTACGAAATACGCAAAATGTGATGAATCAAAACGTATTATAATGTAAATAATACTATTTTGCTTGTTTCTCACGTAGAATTTTTATTGTATTATTTCTAGATAATACTATCTTGCCTGTTTTATTATTGAATTTTTACTAATTTGAATGTTGTATGTTTTTATGTGACGGTTTAGCTATGGGATTCGTCAGATAATACTGTTTGTCCAGTTAAATCAATAATTTTTCTATGTCATAAGAAAAATAATACGGTTTGTACGGTTTTTAATGTAATTATTCATGGAATATTTGAGTTGTAGTAACATCATGAAGCTACATAAACGTGCTGCTAAACTAGTTTTGACGGCAATTCCTCCGAACAAAAGGCTTGGAACCTGAAGGGTATTGCAGCTAAGGAACCTAAGACTCCAGACAAAGACTTTGACGATGATTTGGTTGACCCTACTTACGTAAACATTGCGAGCACGCCCATAGCAGTTCTGAAGTCTGATGTTTGCTTTAAATGTTTGGCCCACTGGCATTTCAGCTTGAGGTACCTAGATTTTAAAAGCTTGGTTGAGATCACTTACGAATTACCGTATTTCTGATGTAGTTCTTCAGAGAAACGCCGAGCATAGCTGTTTCTATTGCTCGATAAGCGACTTTAATCCGTTGGGGAGTCCAACAGTCACAGCCGTTTCTGAACCAGACGTCAGCACTGGCAGGGTGCACTGATTGAAGACCTTTGAGTTCAGACTTCAGAAACGGCCTCAAGGTGTATGTGTGACGAAGTTAACCGTATGCAGGTCAACTTATAGTATGCTAATGCTTGTTTTCTGCCTAGTTTAATAGTCTGCCCAAGTTAGACAAATTCCTGAGCAACTTTGATCTTTGGCTTCCCATGCAACTACCACCGGATTTGGTTTAATGTAAGCATTCAATTAAATAAGACTTATTTCTTAAATACATATTACAGTGCACTTCTGTTCAGTTTTGGCGATATTAAATCCCTCTGTTGAACTACTCTTTGCAATTCAGTCTTGATTTGTGGTCCTAGACAAGCACACAGTCGATGCTATGCCAGTAGCAGCGTTTTACAGATACCTCAACACATCGATATAGCGACATTCAATTTGACATCTCTGCAAGGTTTCCAGAAGTGTCCACGTCTCGATGAAATATCCAAAGCTTTTGGTCAACCAAAGCCAAAGTTTAATTGTAATCTTTGGTCTTCTGTATAATCTGCCTGAGGTTAGAAATAGTGCTTGACCGACGGTAGGGTAACGTAACGTACCTAGGGACATTTTCGACTACCCCAACTTTGAATGAAGCTATCGCAGCGTACAACTAAGATATTAATGTGAAATTTTCTTTATTCGGTAGGATATATAATCTATTATCACTAGTATTTGTGCTAAAGCTTTAGTGTGGCCACATTTTATTAAATTAAGATAAAAGTAAAAATGCTTGTTTTGTCCCAAGGTACGTTACACGTTTGTACCTTGGGACACTGTTTCCCATAGCTTTGTACTATGGAAAATGCAAACTTCTAAATAACGCCTTATATCTCTGTTTTTATTGATTTACTGCATCTCTCTTCTGTCTAGTTTCACTCTGGCACTAATAAGAACAGAGATATAAGGCGTTATTTAGATGTTTACATGTTCCATAGTACAAAGCCATAGGAAACAGTGTCCCAAGGTACAAATTTAATCGTGTCCCAAGGTACAAAAAAGCCATATTTAACCAAAATTTAAATATGTTTATTTTTAATTAA
This sequence comes from Plutella xylostella, assembly GCF_932276165.1. Classification (NCBI taxonomy): domain Eukaryota; kingdom Metazoa; phylum Arthropoda; class Insecta; order Lepidoptera; family Plutellidae; genus Plutella; species Plutella xylostella. The sequence continues at coordinate 5,967,231 of NC_064010.1, forward strand.
TAGGAATCTTTCAGATAATTGCCATGTCATAAAATTAAATAACTGAAAAGTTATACGTGACATCCATGTCTTTATTTTGAGCATGCCTCAATGAGATAAAGCAACACAAAAAACTATACAAAAGCTACTTTTGACTCCAAAAAACTTCATATTGTCTTCACCATACACTCGATGCTGGTATGATCACGAGACTCACTAGTTTTGCCAAGCGAGTAAAATACTATACCTAGGGTAGAATTTTAATGTGTTTATTTAGCCGGTTTTCAAAATACAATCAATGTCCCGAGGTACAAGCGTCCCAAGGTACGTTACGTTACCCTACGTCCTGACCGTACCATCTGAATGTCAGCGCTTACCGTCGCGTCGGTGGCGAAATGCATTCAGTGCTTCGCTGACGGCAAACTGCGATACGTGTTGAATCCATGCGGTCGGTCACGCGGTCGGTCGCTCCGTCAGTGAAGCGCTGAACGCGTCCCTACACACTCATAGCTCGTCGGCGACCGACGTACGCTGACCGACGAGCCCGACCGACGGCTGCACCGACGTGTCACACGAAATCACGCGCGTACCGTCAGCGTAGCTGCACTCATAGACTTGCATAGATATAGCTACGTCAAGCGACGGTCAGCGCTGACCATCGGTCGAGCACTATTTCTAGCCTTACTGTTTGATGATCTATGGTGATTAAGAATTTTCGAAATCTACCCTGTTCTGGGGCCTGGAACTCGGCAAACTAATTAGTGAAACGGTTCTAAATGATCCTTGAGAACGTACATAAATCTCACTTATATAGCCTCGGTCTATAGTTCCTTAGAACCGTTACCATTGTTGAAAAAATACCACGACACTCTCGTACGATGCCTCCGGTGTTATACCAGTACAAGCAACCGACTTGCACTACTTCTTGAGCTGTCCGAGGCTTCGAGACTAGTAATACCTCCAGGTTTCAGAAGCAATGAGGTAATGCTGTCTGCACCAGGATTATTTTTGATTTATAGCTGCTCAAGGGCTATTTAAATCTTGTCCTCAGTTTTCAACTTCTTCTGGTGGTTCTCCCATGCTTCTTCTTCTTCTTCAATCCCGCTACTCCTCCGAGGAGTCTGGGGCTAACATCAGGCTAACATCCATCCTTCTCTGTCGTAGGCCAGCAAGTTGAGCTCTGGCCACAACTTCCCTTTCTCTTGGGCCTCGCTGAATATGGACCGCTTCCGGGTATGAGCTGGTCGACCGGGTCGCCTTGAACCGCCCTGGGGTTTCCATTGGAGGGCCACTTTCGGGATATGATCATCAGGTCTTCTCAGTGTGTGGCCCAGCCATCGCCATTTTCGCTCTTGGACGTCTATGTCTATAGGCTTTTGGTTTGTAACCTTCCATAGCTCGATATTGGTGATGGTGTTCGGCCAGTGTCTTCGTGCTGCTGTCTGTCGTGTGCATGCTGCTGAACGAATACTTTCACCCGCGATTTAGCTCTATAGTTGCTTCTATAACTAGTGTATTGTAGCAACGAAGGTCTTTTCGTATCAGCTTCTGATGAAATACAGGCAGTTGATTGAAAATACGGGCGTATTACTTGAGATTACTATTTATTAGATAGATCGCACAACGTACAAAGATACACACGGAGCAAGAGAGGCAGATATATATACGTTTTTTCAGTGTTGACAGTTCCATTGACAAATACTAAAGAGTGTTAGGTTTATATAACATTATTCTAATTCCAACACTGGCCCTTAAACCAAACACGATAGGTAACAACAAATTTACAGTTTATCATTAACACAATCATTATAATAACATCAACTGTTTTACAAACTTATAATGAGTTTCTTTACACAAGGGTTTAGTGAAAACATCAGCTATCATATCTGAAGTGCATAAATATTGAACATCAATAATACCATTTAATACATGTTCCCTTATGAAATGATGTCGAATATCTATGTGCTTAGTTCTGGCATGTAACATTGCGTTTTTGCACAATTTTTGCGCGGATTGGTTGTCATTATACATTTTAACTTTTAATGTCTTACCTAATATCCCATGCAAAAATTGTCGGAGAAACAAGGCCTCTTTACATGCGTCAGAGATCGCCATATACTCAGCCTCCGTACTGGACAATGCAACTGTACGCTGTTTCCTGCTTTCCCATGAAACTATTGACTCGCCCAGTTTAAACACGTAGCCTGTGTAAGATCGCCTGTCAGACTCATTTCGACCCCAATCAGCATCAGCATAAGCAGTTATCGATATGCCACCCTTAACAAAATTTAAACATAAATCTTTGTTACCTTTAAGATAGCGAATAACTCTTTTAGCCGCCTTCCAATGTGATTCATCATAGCAGTCATTGAACTGACTCAGATAGCTTACCGCATGTGCAATGTCCGGTCTAGTTCCAACTGCAATATACATCAGCGATCCAATCAAGCCTCTATAATCAAACTTTGAAATATCACCAGAATTCAAAGCTTTTGTAAGCTTCCAAGTTTTAAATTTCTCAAATGCTTCATCCTTTCTGTTGAGAAAATACACAAAAGTCTTCCTAGTGTAGTCATCTATAAAGGTAATGAAATACCTTGACCCACTAAATGATGTACAGGGCATCGGTCCACATAGGTCAGTATGAACCAGCTCCAAGATGCCTGTAGCCCTACTGAAAGACTTTTTGGGAAATGACAACCTTGTTTGCTTCCCCTCTATACATGCTATACAAGGTTCAATCTTTCTACTTTGATATGAAATGCCCGAAGCCATACCTTTCTTAAGTAGATCCATACTCCGATGGTTGAGATGTGCCAAGCGACGATGCCATACCCCTTGCATACCAGCAGCAGTTTCAGGTCCACCCTTCACTGCAGCCATGACAGTCATACTTTCCTCCGGCACAGCACTAGCTGCCGTCGACTGATTATGACTGACACTTGACTCTGTCGAGGCCGGCTGTGCACACTCCTCCTCCAAACCTGTAACACTAGAGGTACCTTTTTCCACAAAATTGCATTTCAAAGGATTAGGTTTAGTATCCAGCTGATATGCACCATTACAAAGAGTGCCAGTAGCAACAACAACCCCATTGTCACTTATTTTACACATGCCAGAACTAAACACAACCTCAAATCCTTTCTGCACCATAGCGCTTACTGATAACAAGTTGACCGTTAAGTTTGGGACATAATACACATTACTTATTGTCTTTACATTATTGTCCTTCAATAAAACTTTAACTGAGCCTCTTCCGGCTGTATGCAACATGTTTCCATCAGCCAAATGTATTTTTATCGACTTTTCACTTATTGAGTCATACATTGCACTTTTACTGCCGCACATGTGCCCCGTAGCACCACTATCAATGTACCACTGCCACTGATCGCTCGTGGTGCTCGCTCACAGAGCAAGTAGAGCTTTGGTTGAGTCCGACTTTGAATTCTTATTCGCAGACTTCGGACAATCCTTAATTAAGTGTCCCACTTTTCTGCACCTGAAACACTTCGGTTGTTTCCTAGCAACCAAGGCTGTGGCACCTTCAGACGACGACTCATTTCTCCGAAAATATTCCTGTAGCAGCTTCCCTTTAACAATTTCACTGGTTAGCTTCAGGTTGCTATTTTCCATAGCCATGATAAGCGGGTCGTAATCTGGAGTCAACCCACTCAGCATTATTACGGCAACGAAGTCATCATCTAGTTTTGATTCTATCTCGCTCAATTGCTCTGCGATTTCCATAATTTTATTTAGGTAATCTTCCATGCTCGTGCTCAAACTCAACTTTGTATTGAATAAAGTTCTAAGCAGTCAGAGCCTGCGACATAAGCCCTTGTCCTCATAGGCTTTCTGCAGATTGGACCATGCTTGGTGCCCCGTCTCTGCAGTTCTTATGTGAGGAATGGCCGCAGGCGACACCGCTAACGAGATTTTCGCCAGCGCCTTCAGCTTCTTGTCGGCCGTACCCGTGTCAGACTTCACGCAGTCCCATAAGTCGTCGTGGATGAGTGCCATCCGCATCATAAATTTCCAAGTGCTATAGTTCTCGATACCTTTCAATTTGTCTATAGAGACACCTGAAAAATTTGTTGAAGACGACGTCATGTTTGCCGGTCGTCCGCCGGTATTAGGTTAAAACTTTTAACCGTATTTATGCTGAAAATACGCGAAAATATGCTACAACTTTTAACAATCGCGATGCCTGGGCCCATAACCTGATGAAATACAGGCAGTTGATTGAAAATACGGGCGTATTACTTGAGATTACTATTTATTAGATAGATCGCACAACGTACAAAGATACACACGGAGCAAGAGAGGCAGATATATATACGTTTTTTCAGTGTTGACAGTTCCATTGACAAATACTAAAGAATGTTAGGTTTATATAACATTATTCTAATTCCAACAGCTTCTTTATACGCTTGGTGAGGGCCTGTTATTCTGACGAAATGTTACTCACAATTTGCTCTCATAGTTTGTAATTATCTATTATGAAAAGCAATAAAGGTTAGGTTAGGTTAGGTTTTTTTTTTTTTTTTTTTTTTTTTTTTTAAATTTAATTCTTTTTTCCTCTGATCATTTTTTCAGAGACCTTTTCTGCTCTTATTTTTTTACCGACGGAGGAAAATCCATCATGGACACCTGGGAAGATGTCCCAGGTAGTGTCGGACTCCTACCGACTAAAAACCCCCGACGGTATAAGCATTTTCTTTTTTCTTTTTTAAATATTTTTATTTCATTTTTTTTTAAAACATTTTTTATATTTTTTTGCTTACATTCTAATACAATTGTATCTTACTTTTCTAAATTAAAACTAAATAAACTGAACTTTTAATCTTATCTTAACAATAGCATATTTTAATAACCTATGGTTTTCTTATCATAATAATCTTATATCTATTTTAATTGCTTATTTACTGTTGTATGGATGCAGTACATATGACTCAGTATATATATGCATCATACTTTACTTATTCCTATTTTTTAATTGTTTACCTATAATTAAGCAGTAATCTAAAAAGACCTGTCGGTTTTCTTTGCTTTGCAATAAGTCGCACACCGTTTCTTTATTTATTGGTTTATTTAGCTTTTGCTCTAAATCAAATCGCAACATACAGTGGACCGGACAATCAAGGAGGACGTGCTCCACCGTTTCAGCGCAGTTCGGGTCGCAGATGGACTCTCCTTACACTTGAATCTGTTCAAGTATTCGGAGAACCCACCATGCCCTGTCATTACCTGTGTTAGGATTCCGGCTGGTTTAATTTTCCTGACCAGTTTGTACGCTTCCACTGCGTCTGGGAAGAACATTTTCGTTACTGAAGCGGTTGTGCCTGACTTGTATCTACGATTCCATTCCTCAAGCGAGTCCATACGGATTTGTCGCTTGACGAATGAAACCGGACACTGATCATAGTGGGGTTTGCACTTCAGGTCTTTGGCTGCTTGTTTAGCTAACGCGTCTGCCTGCTCATTTCCCTCTAGACCCGCGTGCGCTTTGATCCAGAACAGGCTCACCTGCTTGTTCTGCAATTTGCACTGGTTCAAATTGCATCGAGTTTCAACGGCTAGAGGGTGGGGTGCGTAGTTGTTAGCGATAGTTTCCAGGGCTGACCTGGAGTCACTGTATATGCCGAAACTCTCCTCCTTTCGGTCCTTGATGACCCTGGTGGCCCTGCATATGGCCAAGAGTTCCGCCTGGTAAACTGTGCAGTGTGGCGACAGCTTCAATTTGATAGCTTTGATTTGGCCTGCGCCATTCCATATTGATAGCGCAGCACCAACCTTGCCGTCAATTTTGCTACCGTCAGTGTAGATGTTTACCGCATGGTTGGTATGGGTTTCGACCTGTTGCTGGTCTACCAGGTTGGTGAACTCCAGTTTCATATGCATGGCCGGGTGGGGAGCTTCGGCATATGCAACAACCCTCTCTATCTCTACGTCTCTCAGACTCAGTGGTGGCACCTTTTTTCTGGCCTCATACAAGGCCGCTGATTCTTGTATTCTGAGGTCCAGAGGTAGGATGCCAGCCAGTAAGAGTGCTGAGTTTAGAGAGACAGTCCGGTAAGCCCTGGTTAACTTTTGGGCAAACCCTCTTTGTACCGCATTCAGGTGTTTCTGGATACCCAATTTTCTGGTGGCCGGAGCCCAGGCGCAGGCTGCGTACATGATTATCGGCTCCACTGTTGCTGTGTATATCAGCCTTATGACTTCGGGGTGGAGGCCCCAGCTGGTTTTTGCGGCTCGAGACAACTGTTTGTATATATTCAGTGCTTTCCTACAGATTTCCGCAACGTGGCTGTTAAAAGTCAATTTCCTGTCTATAATTAGTCCCAGAATCTTTATTTCTTCCGAAAAACCAATGTCGACTCCGCCCATGCACAGAACAGGTGTGTCGTACTTCAACTTTCTCGTCAAGATCATTGCCTTTGTCTTGTGTGGAGCAAAGTTGAGTTTGTTATCCCTGCCCCATTCCTGCACATAGGCCAGGGCGGCATTGGCTTGGAGCTGTACTTCTAGTGCTGTTTCAGCATCAAACATCAACACCACGTCATCTGCAAAGGCCTGGCAGTAGTGACTCTGACGTTCAAGACCCTTTAGTAAAGGGTCAAGGAGCAGATTCCACAGGATCGGACCACCAATCGAACCCTGGACACATCCTTTATTCGTGGTCTTCGCGTACTCCTGTCCTCCGTACCTCACGTTGACTTTTCTATCCTGTAGGTAACTGTCCATGATCCTCCTGATGTTTACTGGACATTTTTCTTCAGCGAGTCGGACTCTTATCGCAGGCCACCATGCGTTGTCGAAGGCTCCCTCTATATCTAATGATACCATCACCACCAGCTTTTTGGACCTAAGCTTATTGTGTATATGGTTCATCAGATCGTAGAGGGAGTCCTCGGTGCTCTTTTGGGGCATAAATCCGTACTGGCGGGTGCTCATTCTGGGTATCAGGTGCCATTTAAGTCTCCCTACGATCATTTTCTCCATAATCTTTCCCATCACTGGTAGAAGTCCTATGGGTCTATACGATTTCGGATCTTGGTAGCTTTCTTTTTCGGGCTTCCTTAGAACAACTACTGTGGCTGTTTTCCAGATTTTTGGGAAAAGGCCAACGTATAGACACTTATTTACCAGTGATAGGAAAAGTTCTGGATCATTGAAAATGATCTGGGTGCAGATGTCGGCCGTTAGGCCATCTGCTCCTGGAGCTTTTTTCGGGTTGAAACTTTTCACCGTATTGACTAGTTCAGCCATGGTAAACGGCGGTTCCGATGACTGCTCATTGGTGTCTATTGGCTGTTCTGCCAACTGCCGAACTTGCCGATGTCTATCGGAATCGTTCGTTTCAAGGTCCGTCGGGTAAAAAGCTTCAGCCAGCACCTGTGCCGAATCTTCCAGTTTCCTTTCCTGTCCTCCTTTGATCAGAGGCAGATCCTCATGTCTCTTGGTGGTCCGTCCTATGACTCTGTAAATTCCTTCCCAAAGGCCCTCCCTGTCCTGCCTTTCGCAGAAGTCTTTCCAGCTGTCTATCTGGGCTTTTTTGGCGGCGCTTTCGTATTTTTCCTTGGCTTGCAGGTATTCTTCCAAAACCCTACTCTTCCGAACCGGGGCTGCACATGAGATGCGGCGTTTCATTTTGGTTGCTTCTTTTTTAAGCTCGTCGAGTTGCTCGGACCACCATGGCAATTTGAAAAGTTTGTTTTTCTTAACCTTAGGAAGTACTTCATCGCAGACTTTTTCCAGTACGTCGCTAAAAGTATTGATGAAGTCCTCCAGTTCATGTTTGCTATCTATCTGATTTAGGATCTCTACATTAATGTTATTTTCAACTTTTAATTGGTGCAATTTATCATTAAATTTTTCCCAATTAGCCTTAGCGGTTGAGTATAATCTCGTGGTTCGTTGAATTTGTGTGCCTTTAGATTTATTTAATTTGATTTTGAAAATGATGCCATTGTGATCCGAGCTTGTCATCGAGTCGTCAACAAACCAGTCCTCCACCAAGTCTAACAGGTCCACTGTGCACGCTGTTACATCGACATGGCTTCTGTACGTCTTGTTTCCCCTTACGGTACTGAATGTCGGAGTATCTCCGTTATTCAACACCTGCAAGCCAATTTCCTCCATGGTTCCGGACATTTCTTCTCCTCTGATGTCAACTACATGGCTTCCCCACCAAGTGCTTTTTGCATTCGCATCTCCTCCTATAATCAGTCCCGAAGTTCCAACTTCATTGGATATTATCTTAATCTGCTCCAGATACGACTCTATGGGCTGGTCTGGTTCAAAATAAAAGGACACAACGAAAATCTCCCAGGAGGTGGTCTTGATTTTGAGAGTTACGATGTTGTTGGTTGTGAGTTTAGGATACGGCACTACGTCCAGATCGTGATCGAACACGGCAATTGCCGCTTTGACCACTCCATCTCCTTGATTGGCACTCTGGAGGATTCTCGCAGCCCCGTAATTTCTCATCGTCTTCATCCCTCCCACATAAGGTTCCTGGAGCAGAGCAAAGGCAACTTTTCTGTCATTGGCCGCTTTAATGACTTCATTGGTTGCCAGCTGCATCCTCTGGAGATTAGCCTGTATGACCGGGTACTGTTTATTTTCAGTACTATTTTTATTTGCAAGAACCACTTTAGCAATATGCTATCGTAGCACGTGCGAGAGCGTCCCATTTCCTGCGTATCGGACAGTCCTGGCTAAAAGCGTTATGGTTTGCTGGTGTCATTTTGCCTTTGGTGCAGTTGCAGCACTGCGGCTGTTCACCCACTATCCTATCTGCGCAGTCAGCCCACATGTGTGGACCGCCACAGTGGCTGCATTTGGCAATTTCCTCCTTGCAGAACCTTCTGCCATGTCCATAACCGAGGCACATCGAACACTGTACCAACGGTGAGTGGTCTGCTACGTCGATCCTTTGGAGGTCAACGTAAATTTTCCCTGCCATTGTTAGTCGCTGCCATACCTTTGGAGACACTTGCATGATGACGTGGTTTGCCAAGTTGTTTCTTGCTCTTTTACGGTACTTTATCTGCGCTCTTATTTCGTCAGGGGTCAGGCCCTGAAGCAGGTTCTTGTTTTGAACAGTAATGGCTTGTACCACGTCGTCGTCGGTGTTAACAAGGAGCACGTCCCTTAATATTATTAAGGGGTCCTTTTCTTTAGCCTCCTCGATTTGCAGTCCAGATTTCCCTTTGAGCTTGTTCGCTACTCTCTGGACCTCATCCTTTGAAGAACACCCTATTACGACTTTTTGGTCCTTCGCCTTCCTTATCCTGTCGATTTGGAGACCTGAGGTTTTCGCGTCTACTGCAGTTCTTATTTTTTCCAGCACCTGCCCGCTAGATTCTGTCGCATCAGAGGACGAGATTATGATGGAGTGCAGAGAAGTCCGAGGTGGTGTCCGAGCAGACTCATGCGATGGGCCAGCAACGACGCTTGCGTACGTCATTTTGGTTTCGACGGTTTGCTGCAGTTTGTCGACTTTACTATGCAGTCCGCCTATGTCCAGGTCGACTTGTGACTCTATAATGCTGCTGTGTCTATCAAGCCTCTCCTTCAGTTCCGCCATCATATCACCAGCTTCCTTGAGCTGGGCTGCATGGGCCTCCATGGCCTTTGTTATGTCGGGGGTGTGTATACTCTCGGACTGGACAGCAGGTGATGGCGAGTTTACCTGAGGCGGTCCCTTCGCGGCCTCTGCTTCTTTGACGAGCTGGTAGAGCCGCTCTACTGCAAGGGTCACCTCCGTTTTTATCTCCGCTTTGAGGTTTCGTGAGTTACCCAGATGGTGTTTGGCCTTCATGAGACAGCCCTTGGCCTCCGACACTCTCTCTGAGAGTTTCGAGGTTGAGGGGGCGATTATTCGTGCTTTTGGCGACTTTTGGGTGCTCCCGGTTTCCCAGTCCCCGATACTGCGCCTGACGTTGGTGGTCATGGTTGAGTTAGAAGGACCGGCCTTCTCAGTCGTGTCAGACGCAGTGATCTTACTGCCAGTTTTTGCGTCCTGTGTCCTCGATGTCGGTGTTCTGTGTCCGAACATTTTCGTGATTTAAGATGGTATACCAATTACTCTATGTAAAGGTAGAGTCAAAAACAACAATAATAACTTTAAAGAATAAAATGTAGAGCCAGTTATATTAGCTCTATATCAATAATTTTATACTGATGACACTATTTTAATAAGTAGAGTTAAGCAGCTGAAACAGCTGTCTAGAGGTCAATAAACCTCTGGTCAAAGCAAAACAAAATTTATAAAAATAATTAAAAGTAGAGTCAAGTAATCCTGGCTCTATATCTGCAATTATAACTAAAACGACACAATGTAAGAGGGTCAATAAACCCAACTATCAATACTTAGTAAAAATATAAAAACAATTAATATATATTATGTAGAGTGTCGCTATACCCTACGCTCAACTTAAATACTAGGAAGAGGGCTCAATAAAACCCCCTAGGTCAAAATTACAAATACAATACACAAATAAACAAAAAAATAAAAAATAAAATATCTCTATGTAGAGTTAGTCTTAAATAGTCTCTATATAAAGAAAGTCAATCTTATGCTGGACCTAACACCGAAAACCGCATCCAGATCGGGTGATGGGTCACCGAGATACAGCCACCCGAATAATTTCAAGATGGCGGACAAGATGGCCGCCGAAAAATTCAAGTAGCTATAACTCGGAAACCAGAAGGCCTAGAGGGGTGCGGTTTCGATCCAGGTGTGTAGGATATGGTCCCCCAACAGAAACTGGTGCAATCTCTATCAAAATATATTGACTCTATGTAGAGCGGTTTAAGGGTAGGTCTTGTAGAGCTCCTCAAGTGGATGACAGATAAGAAACCCGCACGTCAATAGGACCCTTGAAACCAAAGATATGGGTTTGAAAATTTTCAAGATGGCGCCCAAGATGGCGGCCGTCAGTCCAACTTTCGTCCCCGTTGTCCTAAATGGCTCGAGTTTGGGCTCGTTCTGTCGGGCGGTTGTAGAGGCTGCTTTTCAGGTGTCCAATCTTGTCAGGCTCCAGGGGATCGATGACCTCGTGGCCACGTGGAAATTGTTTTTTTGCCGATTGTACTTTGGCCGTAAACGGCAAAAATCTGACAATCGGCAGGATTGTGGGGGTCACCAGAACGCACCTGGGCCGCAAAGAAAAAGTGGGGGTCGTCGATCGCTTTCTCGAGAAAAACGACCTTGAAGTTAATAATTTTCACTTTTTTGCACTTTGTACTTAAGCGGACACTGAAAATTCACAAATTTTTGCACTGAATGGTAGCACTCGCGACACCGCACAATTTGGTACCTTTTTCGAGAAAATCGCACTATTTTTACTATTTTTAAAGGTTTTTTCGCTGCGGAGCGTCACAAAAACGATGCGTACCGTTCGGCGGAAGGGTTGCGACTGGGTTAGGTTAGGTTAGGTTAGGTTAGGTTAGGTTAGGTTAGGTTAGGTTAGGTTAGGTTAGGTTAGGTTAGGTTAGGTTAGGTTAGGTTAGGTTAGGTTAGGTTAGGTTAGGTTAGGTTAGGTTAGGTTAGGTTAGGTTAGGTTAGGTTAGGTTAGGTTAGGTTAGGTTAGGTTAGGTTAGGTTAGGTTAGGTTAGGTTAGGTTAGGTTAGGTTAGGTTAGGTTAGGTTAGGTTAGGTTAGGTTAGGTTAGGTTAGGTTAGGTTAGGTTAGGTTAGGTTTTTTTTTTTTTTTTTTTTTTTTTTTTTAAATGGAAACTTTATTTACTGACGCTATTTATTATGCGTCAACCTTTATACTTTAAAACGATTAAATAACTTTTTATATAACCAAAAAATAATAAATTAAGTTTCTTTTATCAACATTAATTGCAATAGGTAGGGGGAAAATCCATCATGGACACCTGGGAAGGGAAGACCCAGGTAGTGCCGGACTCTTACCGGCTAAAAAACCCCTACCATTTATCATTATTAATTTAAAACATTATTTTTATTTAAATAATTTTCTATTATAAAATCAATATGAAAAAGTACACAAAATGATACAGTTACAAATTAAACAGTATAAAGAAATGAAACAATAGAAGAATACAATGTAGAAACAGAAGAATAAAGTTTAAGACAGTAAGTTAAAGTTACATTAAAATAAACATAATAACAATAGTAATGCATTATAACATAATATAATGCATCATTCATATAATTAACACAAATTACAATAAACAATTAAAATTAAATTCATTAAATCTAAAACTAATTTTATCACAAATTACAATTAAATAAGTTAAAGCTTATTATTATTATTATTATTATTTTTTATTTTATTTACAAACATCTTAATTAATTATACTAAAATTATCACAGATTTTTATCACCTGGTCCTATTCGCACCGTTTGCTAGTTTTACAACATTTAAGGCAAAACCCATAAACACTGATCGTGTGGATTCATTGGCCAGGTTAGGTTAGGTTAGGTTAGGTTAGGTTAGGTTAGGTTAGGTTAGGTTAGGTTAGGTTAGGTTAGGTTAGGTTAGGTTAGGTTAGGTTAGGTTAGGTTAGGTTAGGTTAGGTTAGGTTAGGTTAGGTTAGGTTAGGTTAGGTTAGGTTTTTTTTTTTTTTTTTTTTTTAATGATTCTACAACTGCAGACACGTGGTCCGCACCTTTTTTTACTTTACTTCTTAAAATTATTATATTGAAAACTACAGTGTTTTTAAAAATTCACCACATGGGTGCGCTCCGCATTAAAATGGTAACAAAAATAGCAAGTACAGATATTTATTTCATGATGTCTTAGCATCACAGTTCTAGTGTTCCTTAATTTAAAACTTACAAACTATTATAATATTCGTATATATATATAATATATATATATATATATATATATATATATATAGATCAGGACTTAAGTACTGTTTTCAATAAAGATTTTAACAATTTTAACATTTTCTGTGTCTCATTGGTGATAGGAGCAGGCTTGATTCTAATGGCAGCATAAAACGCGAAAGAGGTGGGCCAATGTCAGCCGTCTTCGGAGAACTTAGTAGATTACTGACAGTGGCTCGCTCTCTTCGTTGTTACAGATGTTGGGTTGCCTTACAGTGAGCTGCCCCTTTCTTTGATGTTATACATAAATTAAAGTATGTTGTGTTGTTTTACATGCAAATATTATATTTTCATATTATATTTATTTATTATTATTATTATTACAGTTATTACAGTTATTGTTGTATGAGGTATGTTGTTTTACATGCTTATTTTATATTTAGTTATTATTAGGTACGTTATGTATATTAAGACGGTTTTTTTTTTTTTTTTTTTTTAATATATATATTTTTATATGGGTATGTTTTTTTTTTTTTTTAATGGTATATTTTTTTCCATTGTTATAAATATATTTTTTTTTTAATGTATATATATATTTTCTTATGCTTTTTTTTTTTTTTTTTTTAATATTATACATAATTTTCTTGTCATTGTTATACTTATAATATACTTATAATGAAGTTGTCAAATCCGGTAGGTTATAAATTATTACATTTCACAATCTTCTTATTGAGTATTGTTAGTAATTTATTTTACAGTTATTGTTGTACTAGGTACAACTTGATGGTATAGTAACTTTAACTTGATGATATAACTAATAGTAACTTTAACTTGATGATATAGTTTTAGTAGCTTTAAAATACAGTTATACAGTTGTTATTTATATGGTTGTATTGTATTTGGTGTATACGCTATCGTCGGTCTCCAGCACCCCCGCTGCCAGGCAACTAACACTTGGTTTTTATATATATTTTATTCTATTTTCTTCGTGGCCATTTCAGCCGGCGTGTCGGGCCTGACTCCGGATCCCGCAAGACCTGGAGAATCTTCTCCCGAGTAAGGTGGTCACCTTGCCTTATGGCCATTTTTAGGTTGTAATCTATTATTTTTGTCGTCGTCGCACTCTCCGCACGTAGGATCAAACGTGCGGTGGCATCGTTTTCGGTGCTGTCCGTATAATACGTGCAGCACTTGGTATGCCTGGAGATTGCGACGACGGCATGGGGAACACTAAGGAGGACTTGGTGTGGGTGGGATGTTGCACGCACAATTACCACTGTCTCATAAGTTAACCCCTGCGCTTCATGAATGGTTAGAGTTCGGGATTCCGGCTGTTCTCCGTAACCCTGGCTGATTAGCAGTGCCTTCTCAGCCTGGGTGTGAACAAGATATAGGGTGCCGGCTGTTTTTGGAATATCCGAACCCGTGTACCTTTTCATCGCTAGGGATTTGATGAGAGTTCTGGACGAGTATATGCCGCTGTAGATTTCGTTGAGGGCGTATGCTGCGTCCATTGGGCTCCTGTGCGTACAAAGGAGTTCTTTGTTTATGTTGCAAACCAGGCCTGGTCTGTGGTAAAACAGCGGAAATAGGTTGTTCCGCTCAATGTAGGGCAGTTGATTTATGTCCCCTATGAGGAGTGTTTCACTGGCGCGGGCTACTTGTATTGCCAACACTATGGACCCAAAATGGTTCATGAGGGCTTCGTCCACCATAAGGCGTTTACACGATTCGCCCTCTTGAGTACCATTTACTAGTAGGGATGCCATAGTGCGTACCCGTGACTTGACTTTGTGTCCATATTTGGCTGCCAGTTTCTCTCTCAGATCTTTTGCTGCTTGAGCGGTGGTTGTGACCACTATGTCTCCATCCACGTCAAAGTTCGAGACTATCCAGGTGGATTTCCCGCAACCTGGGACTCCGTTTACCCATGTGAAAGTAGGCCTCGTCCAGTGCTTGGGGTAACTGCTTTCGGACAGACTGCCTGCTATGGTGGTTGCCATTTCAAGCACCCTGTCATCCAACATCACTCTGGTGCACTTGGCAACTACGACTATTGGGTCTTCTGGAGGTGTTTTGAAAACATGAGCCCCTTTGATTTTGGTTTTATCTTCTTCACTTTCCACAAAACCACATGCGCTGCTGTAAGCTGCCATATACGACCCAGACATGCTGCCCGCGAGGACTATAGCGTTCTTATTGTCGTAGATGGCAGCCTCGGCTTCGCTTAATAGAACCTGTAGCAGGCCAATTGTGTCCCGTCGGTATACCTGGATGATTTTCTCACAGGTGTCGAATTGACCTTGCGGGTGGCCTTGGTTACTGCTACAAATTCCATGAATGCGTTATACATGTGATCTTGTGGCCCGTGGGCCGATATAAACCTTGGGGGTTCCACTTGTCCCTCGTCTGCGCGAGTGCGCGGTGGACTACGTGGTTCCGAACTTTGACGCGGAGTGGGTTCCATGAAGTCCTCCACAGCCTTCTCCGCCGACCTAGTTCTTCCAAGCCTGGTTAGCTTTTTGGATATTATATTCGGGATCGCCTGGAATGCTCTGCCCAGTGTCGCGAGCATCGACGAGGTGGCGTTTGCGTCGACGGACTTAGAACTCCGAGCCGCTTCTTTCTCCGATTCTACCCGTAACTGGAGACGTTCTGACCCCGATATCTCCGGGTTCGAAACGGGATGGTCCAAGTGATCGGTGGGGACTCGTGGTGCACCGTGACCGTGGTGTTGGGTCAAAAGGTAACTTAGGCTCTGGCCCCTGTCCTCGTAAACCACGATTTCGTGGTGTTTTGACGCCAGGAGTACTCCCTCGTAATCCTTTGTTTCCCCTTTAAAGTAGGCCACGGTCATGGCGTCCACGCTGATCTTCCGAGGAGCGGTCTCAGGTGTGGCCCGGTTGCCTATACGCGTCAGCACATTGCACATCTGTTCGAACTCGGTGGCGTCTGTGCAAAGATCGCCCGCGCAGAACAGTACGATGACCTTGTTGTCCTTTCGCACCAGTCTGCACGTGACATCTTCGACTTCCACCTTTGGTAGTTGATCGAACACTTTGCGGCGCATTGTGATCTTTTTAGTGCTGCCGTTTACAAGTGCCCCTAGGCCTGGTGATATTGTGACACTGTTTTTGGCCAAAGCATTGCAAAACGCTATCCCTAGACATTCGGTGTTGTTGTCCATGAACAGCGCCGTGCCTCTCAGCCGTATTCCAGGGCGACCCGTATGTGCCAGAGACAGGAGGTCCAGCTTCTGAGTTGCGCGTTTTAGAGCGAAGGGCTTCTGTGTTGTGTTTTGTGTTGGTGTTGGTGTTGGTGTTGGTGTTGTGGTGTGATCGGGTGTGGGTGTTGGTTTGTTTAGAGTGCTGTTGCGTCTAGAAGATATTTCAGCAACATATCCCATGAAGTCCAGCAGGTATTGTCTGGACTTTTTGCACTCTAAAGCTATGTGTAGTGTGTGATGAGTCAATTTGGTGTTTATTAAATATTCTAAGTCCTGGCGTCTCAGCTGGAAGCGGGGGCACTCGAGCAGAAGATGTAACACCGACTCATTTACGGTGGCATCGCACTCGCACCCGGGGTGCTGTTTTAGGTTAAACCTGTGAAGGTATTCCCCGAAACCCCCGTGGCCCGTCAGGATTTGAGTCTGGAAGTGGTTCGGTTTTGCCTCCCTGATGATACGGTACGCTTTATCAACGTCCGGGAGGAACATTTTTGTGATTGAACCAGTTTCAGAACTGTCGTATCGATCCTGCCATTTCTGAACAGTTTCGCTCCGGATTGTTTTCCTGACGTATGAGAGTGGTACCTCCGCATAGTCTGGTTGCGATGGTGTTTTTGAGGATGCTGCCTTTGCCAGTTCGTCTGCTCTTTCGTTACCCGGTGTACCGACGTGGGCCCTGAGCCAGAATAGCCGAACTTGTCTTCCATCTTCTGCGATCCGAGCCATATCCTCTTTTATTATTTTGGCCAGAGGGTGTGACAGTTTCGGATTGTTGAGTAGTTCT
The DNA here is from genome assembly GCF_932276165.1 of Plutella xylostella. NCBI lineage: Eukaryota > Metazoa > Arthropoda > Insecta > Lepidoptera > Plutellidae > Plutella > Plutella xylostella. The sequence continues at coordinate 5,984,026 of NC_064010.1, forward strand.
AGCGAAGATCTGGAGTCGCTTAGAATGTTTGCTACTGATACCTTACTGTCCTTTACCTTCCTGACTGCCTTATGGAGTGCATAAAGCTCGGATTGGAAAACCGTGCATGTTTTATCGAGGCTGAACAGTTCGTTCGAGGTCTCTCTTCCATCCTCCCACCATGTGAGGGCGGCGCCAACTTTCCCATCCATTTTACTACCATCTGTGTAGATTTGTGGTCCGGTAATATGGAGGGTTGCTATAGTGTCGCTGTCCATGTTCTCCAGGAGCTCGTACTCGGTAGTTATTTGGGTAGCAGGATGCGGGAAGTCTACAAACTTCACTTTCTGCTCGAGCTGTCGTCCCGGAGGTAGGAAGGTGGTTGATAGTCCCCGCTTGGCCTCGTACATTGCGGCATTCTCTTGTATGCGCAGGTCCAATGGTAACGTCCCCGATAGCGCCAGCACCGATGTCAACGATGCTGTTCTATATGCCTTGCAGATTTTCTGAGCAAAGCAGCGCTGTATTGCTTCCAGCTGTTTTTTATTTGTTTGTAGTTTAGTGGCTTCTGACCAGGCGCATGAGCCGTAGGTGATAATTGGCTCAATCACCGCGACGTATATGGTCCTTATAATTTCTCCATTCAGTCCCCAAGTAACCTTGGCCGCACACGCTAGTTGTTTGTAAATATTTGAGGCTTTTTTACATACTGCCTTCACGTGTGCGTTGAAATTGAGGTTCTTGTCGATGGTGAGCCCTAGGATTTTTATTTCGTCAACAATGGCTAGCGTTTTACCGGACATTTGTATGGCGGGGGGGTCGAACTTTAGTTTCCTAGTTAGCAGCATAACATTGGTCTTATGTGCTGCAAAGTTCAGTTTGTTGTTTTCCCCCCATTCGGTCACTTTTGCCAGCACACTGTTGGCGGTTTCCTCCATTTGGGCTATGGACTTTCCAGAGAAGATCAGGACACCGTCATCCGCGAAGGCTTGGCAG